>NC_086446.1:453849141-454169141 GCF_028390025.1 Pseudophryne corroboree
ACGGGCGGGAGAGTGCGGATGACTCTGCAGCACCAAATGAGAGAACTCCAGGTCCTCCTCAGCCAGGGTATCAATATTGTAGAATTTTACAAACGTATTTGCTCCTGACCAAGTAGCTGCTCGGCAAAGTTGTAAAGCCGAGACCCCTCGGGCAGCCGCCCAAGATGAGCCCATCTTCCTTGTGGAGTGGGCATTTACAGATTTTTGGCTGTGGCAGGCCTGCCACAGAATGTGCAAGCTGAATTGTACTACAAATCCAACGAGCAATAGTCTGCTTAGAAGCAGGAGCACCCAGCTTGTTGGGTGCATACAGGATAAACAGCGAGTCAGATTTTCTGACTCCAGCCGTCCTGGAAACATATATTTTCAGGGCCCTGACAACGTCTAGCAACTTGGAGTCCTCCAAGTCCCTAGTAGCAGCAGGCACCACAATAGGTTGGTTCAGGTGAAACTCTGAAACCACCTTAGGGAGAAACTGAGGACGAGTCCTCAATTCCGCCCTGTCCGAATGGAAAATCAGATAAGGGCTTTTACAGGATAAAGCCGCCAATTCTGACACGCGCCTGGCCCAGGCCAGGGCCAACAGCATGACCACTTTCCATGTGAGATATTTTAACTCCACAGATTTAAGTGGTTCAAACCAATGTGACTTTTTGGAACCCAAAAACTACATTGAGATCCCAAGGTGCCACTGGAGGCACAAAAGGAGGCTGTATATGCAGTACCCCTTTTACAACATCTGAACTTCAGGGACTGAAGCTAGTTCTTTTTGGAAGAAAATTGACAGGGCCGAAATTTGAACCTTAATGGACCCCAATTTCAGGCCCATAGACACTCCTGTTTGCAGGAAATGTAGGAATCGACCCAGTTGAATTTCCTCCGTCGGGCCTTACTGGCCTCGCACCACGCAACATATTTTCGCCAAATGCGGTGATAATGTTTTGCGGTTACATCCTTCCTGGCTTTGATCAGGATAGGGATGACTTCATCCGGAATGCCTTTTTTCCTTCAGGATCCGGCGTTCAACCGCCATGCCGTCAAACGCAGTCGCGGTAAGTCTTGGAACAGACAGGGTCCTTGCTGAAGCAGGTCCCTTCTTAGAGGTAGAGGCCACGGATCCTCCGTGAGCATCTTTTGAAGTTCCGGTTACCAAGTCCTTCTTGGCCAATCCGGAGCCACGAATATAGTGCTTACTCCTCTCCATCTTATCAATCTCAGTACCTTGGGTATGAGAGGCAGATGAGGGAACACATACGCTGACTGGTACACCCACGGTGTTACCAGAGCGTCTACAGCTATTGCCTGAGGGTCCCTTGACCTGGCGCAATACCTGTCGAGTTTTTCCCAACGGTTTATAATCATGTGGAAGACTTCTGGGTGAAGTCCCCACTCTCCCGGGTGGAGGTCGTGTCTGTTGAGGAAGTCTGCTTCCCAGTTGTCCACTCCCGGAATTGCTGACAGTGCTATCACATGATTTTCCGCCCAGCGAAGAATCCTTGCAGCTTCTGCCATTGCCCTCCTGCTTCTTGTGCCACCCTGTCTGTTTACGTGGGTGACTGCCGTGATGTTGTCCAACTGGATCAACACCGGCTGACCTTGAAGCAGAGGTCTTGCTAAGCTTAGAGCATTGTAAATGGCCCTTAGCTTCAGGATATTTATGTGAAGTGATGTCTCCAGGCCTGACCATAAGCCCTGGAAATTCCTTCCCTGTGTGACTGCTCCCCAGCCTCGCAGGCTGGCATCCGTGGTCACCAGGACCCAGTCCTGAATGCCGAATCTGCGGCCCTCTAGAAGATGAGCACTCTGCAACCACCACAGTAGGGACACCCTTGTTCTTGGTGACAGGGTTATCCGCTGATGCATCTGAAGATGCAACCCGGACCATTTGTCCAGCAGGTCTCACTGGAAAGTTCTTGCGTGGAATCTGCCGAATGGGATTGCTTCGTAGGAAGCCACCATTTTACCCAGAACCCTTGTGCATTGATGCACTGAGACTTGGCTCGGTTTTAGGAGGTTCCTGACTAGCTCGGATAACTCCCTGGCTTTCTCCTCCGGGAGAAACACCTTTTTCTGGACTGTGTCCAGGATTATCCCTAGGAACAGAAGACGAGTCGTCGGAACCAGCTGCGATTTTGGAATATTGAGAATCCGATCGTGCTGCCGCAACAGTACCTGAGATAGTGCTACACCGACCTCCAACTGTTCCCTGGATCTTACCCTTATCAGGGAATCGTCCAAGTAAGGGATAACTAAAATTCCCTTCCTTCGAAGGAATATCATCATTTCGTCCATTACCTTGGTAAAGACCCGGGGTGCCGTGGACCATCCATACGGCAGCGTCTGAACTGATAGTGACAGTTCTGTACCATAAACCTGAGGTACCCTTGGTGAGAAGGGTAAATTTGGACATGAAGGTAAGCATCCTTGATGTCCCGAGACATCATGTAGTCCCCTTCTTCCAGGTTCGCAATCACTGCTCTGAGTGACTCAATCTTGAATTTGAACCTCTGTATGTAAGTGTTCAAAGATTTTAGATTTAGAATCGGTCTCACCGAGCCGTCCGGCTTCGGTACCACAACAGTGTGGAATAATACCCCGTTCCCTGTTGCAGGAGGGGTACCTTGATTATCACCTGCTGGGAATACAGCTTGTGAATGGCTTCCAAAACTGTCTCCCTGTCAGAAGGAGACATCGGTAAAGCCGACTTTAGGAATTGGCGAGGGGGAGACGTCTCGAATTCCAATTTGTACCCCTGAGATATCACCTGAAGGATCCAGGGGTCTACTTGCGAGTGAGCCCACTGCGCGCTGAAATTCATTGAGACGGGCCCCCCACCGTGCCTGATTCTGCTTGTAAAGCCCCAGCGTCATACTGAGGGCTTGGCAGAGGCGGGAGAGGGTTTCTGTTCCTGGGAACTGGCTGATTTCTGCAGCCTTTTTCCTCTCCCTCTGTCACGGGGCAGAAATGAGGAACCTTTTGCCCGCTTGTCCACGAAAAGACTGCGCCTGATAATACGGCGTCTTCTCATGTTGAGAGGCGACCTGGGGTACAAACGTGGATTTCCCAGCTGTTGCCGTGGCCACCAGGTCTGAAAGACCGACCCCAAATAACTCCTCCCCTTAATAAGGCAATACTTCCAAATGCCGTTTGAAATCCGCATCACTTGACCACTGTCGTGTCCATAACCCTCTACTGGTAGAAATGGACAACGCACTTAGACTTGATGCCAGTCGGCAAATCTTCCGCTGTGCATCACGCATATATAGAAATGCATCTTTTAAATGCTCTATAGGCAAAAATATACTGTCCCTATCTAGGGTATCAATATTTTCAGTCAGGGAATCCGACCACGCCAACCCAGCACTGCACTTCCAGGCTGAGGCGATTGCTGGTCGCAGTATAACACCAGTATGTGTGTAAATACATTTTAGGATACCCTCCTGCTTTCTATCAGCAGGATCCTTAAGGGCGGCCATCTCAGGAGAGGGTAGAGCCCTTACAAGCGTGTGAGCGCTTTATCCACCCTAGGGGGTGTTTCCCAACGCACCCTAACCTCTGGCGGGAAAGGATATAATGCCAATAACATTTTAGAAATTATCAGTTGTTATCGGGGGAAACCCACGCATCATCACATACCTCATTTAATTTCTCAGATTCAGGAAAACTACAGGTAGTTTTTCCTCACCGAACATAATACCCCTTTTTGGTGGTACTCGTATTATCAGCAATGTGTAAAACATTTTTCATTGCCTCAATCATGTAACGTGTGGCCCTACTGGAAGTCACATTTGTCTCTTCACCGTCGACACTGGAGTCAGTATCCGTGTCGGCGTCTATATCTGCCATCTGAGGTAACGGGCGCTTTAGAGCCCCTGACGGCCTATGAGACGTCTGGACAGGCACAAGCTGAGTAGCCGGCTGTCTCATGTCAACCACTGTCTTTTATACAGAGCTGACACTGTCACGTAATTCCTTCCAACAGTTCATCCACTCAGGTGTCGACCCCCTAGGGGGTGACATCACTATTACAGGCAATCTGCTCCGTCTCCACATCATTTTTCTCCTCATACATGTCGACACAAACGTACCGACATACAGCACACACACAGGGAATGCTCTGATAGAGGACAGGACCCCACTAGCCCTTTGGGGAGACAGAGGGAGAGTTTGCCAGCACACACCAGAGCGCTATATATATACAGGGATAACCTTATATAAGTGTTTTTCCCCTTATAGCTGCTGTATCTTTAATACTGCGCGTAATTAGTGCCCCCCCTCTCTTTTTTTTTAACCCTTTCTGTAGTGTAGTGACTGCAGGGGAGAGCCAGGGAGCTTCCCTCCAACGGAGCTGTGAGGGAAAATGGCGCCAGTGTGCTGAGGAGATAGGCTCCGCCCCCTTATCGGCGGCCTTATCTCCCGTTTTTCTATGTATTCTGGCAGGGGTTAAATGCATCCATATAGCCCAGGAGCTATATGTGATGTATTGTTTGCCATCTAAGGTATTTTTATTGCGTCTCAGGGCGCCCCCCCCCCCCCCCCAGCGCCCTGCACCCTCAGTGACCGGAGTGTGAAGTGTGCTGAGAGCAATGGCGCACAGCTGCGGTGCTGTGCGCTACCTTATTGAAGACAGGACGTCTTCTGCCGCCGATTTTCCGGACCTCTTCTGCTCTTCTGGCTCTGTAAGGGGGACGGCGGCGCGGCTCTGGGACCCATCCATGGCTGGGCCTGTGATCGTCCCTCTGGAGCTAATGTCCAGTAGCCTAAGAAGCCCAATCCACTCTGCACGCAGGTGAGTTCGCTTCTTCTCCTCTTAGTCCCTCGATGCAGTGAGCCTGTTGCCAGCAGGACTCACTGAAAATAAAAAAACTAATTTAAACTTTTACTCTAAGCAGCTCAGGAGAGCCACCTAGATTGCACCCTTCTCGTTCGGGCACAAAAATCTAACTGAGGCTTGGAGGAGGGTCATAGGGGGAGGAGCCAGTGCACACCAGCTAGTCCTAAAGCTTTTACTTTTGTGCCCAGTCTCCTGCGGAGCCGCTATTCCCCATGGTCCTTTCGGAGTTCCCAGCATCCACTAGGACGTCAGAGAAAAACACTTAAAAACATTTTTTCATATACAACACAACATGGCTGCCATCAGAAATTGTGGGGCCCGGACAAAATAGCCAGGCCCCCCGGGTATGAGGAGAAGTTGAACGTATGTCACATTGTTTGTAACCTGGCCGTAGCAGAGCTGCAGAATATGTTGGCACTTTAGCAATAAATAATAATCAGGATAACATGACAAAATATCAATAAGAGTTCTGGATAAGAATGCCTCTGTCTGGGGTATAAGCATTAAGTGAATTCTCATGGATGATATCCAGGGTGCCCATACATGCAATACATACATACAAGACTTCTTGGTAATTAAAAGATGATCCAGCTGCTAAACACCACCAGAATTCCAAGAATATCGTTGGTTGGAAACTCCTTATCTCAATATCATTTTTACTTGTGTTCTCCCTGAGAGCAAGCAGTAGAAGGAGCTGCAGGGGGCCCAGCGTGCAAGCAGCCCATAGGTAGCACAGTGCACTCTTCTCCCCATACCCATCTGGTTGCAGTGCCGGGCACCGGTGCACAGGGCATGGCAGGGAGCGCACCATGTAGCTTGCTTCCTCCTCTCCCTTAGCAGCCACCGTGGGACACACACAGTTCACAATGGGAGCAGGGGGAGAGGAGACGTGACTGGGAGAAGAGGAGGCGGGACACGGGGGAGCAGGGAAAGCGTCAGCATGATCATGTGTAGAAAGAGGGAGTAGGCTGCTGCTCACTGTGTGTCTCCAAGACGGTACACTGCTCCGCCCTCCTCCTCCATCACCACAGTGACAGCGGTCAGCACCGCACAGGAATTGGAAGTAGGAGCCAGTGGCGGGCCCCTATCTCTGTTCTCTGTCTGGGCCCGGGACTGGAGTCCCCGTAGACCCCCATTGATGGCGGTCCTGCTGCACAATTAACCACCAGCAAGAGAGAACTATAGAGGAGTAGACTTTAATGTTATGCATCACAATCACTTAGGGCTCAAGTTCTGTGTCACTTCTTTTTATACCTTATTCCTTTTTCAACTTGTTTTGCATTTTAGAAAGATCATTTCTGACACACTGTGTAACTCCAGTCCAGCCTTCTGGCTGATTGTAGATTCTTTTCAGATCCTCACCAATCAAATTCACCAACTGACTGTATTTTTTATGGACACAACCTTTACATGATCTAGATGAGGCAGACACACTGCTGTCGTCTTAGGTTCAATTCCAACTACGTCCATATTTGTATGGATTTCCTCCCACAGTCCAAAAACATACTGAAAAGTTAATTAGCTGCTGGCAAATAGGAGTAAATTCAATTAGGGGCGATGCTCTTATGGTAGCGCTGGACTTGCAGATTTTGGTTTGCAGCCACATAGAGGAGTCCAGTGTGACCATGACGGGGGCGAATTGGCGTCCCGCTGTCGGTGTTTATATGCCTTGCAACGGCAACTCTACCCTTCATCCCTAATGTAATAAACCCAATAGTGTGATTTTGTGCTGCAATATATGTTAGGAAGATTAGTTAACTAGTATTGCGCTTTAGAACTTATTATTTTTTAATAACTCAACAATTCCTTTACTAATTTAATTCTTACGTATTCTAAATCAATCGGCTGCAACTCCAAAGACTGGTCCTCTACCTGAAGGGACCTTTTGTAAAAATGTAGAAAAGGTTGTTTCTCTGGGGTGCGCCTATAACTTATATATTTCAAAGGGTTGGTAACCTTTATACAAAAGACAGGAAACCTCTTATGTCATTCTAATAGACAAATAAAATAAAATAGAATAGAATTAAGTAGCATCAGTCTTTTTCTTCTCCAAGATTTACATACATTTATTTCTTAAAAATTCTCCCTTAAAATAGTATTTACTAAAACTTAGTGCAATAAGACAGTATTGTGTACATAGCAGGATAAAACATTGATTTGAAAACTAGAATCCCGAAAAATTCCCCTGAGGGAAAACTCTACAAATAGGTACATAATACAGAATAAGAGGCACCAGCCAAATAAACTGTCAGATTACTGATCTTGAAGAGAACATCAATCTAATCAAGGAGATCACACTATGGGCAGTTAATTGAGTAATGTTTGATGGATACTCAGGACACCCCTGATGAGGGAAAGAATAAATTGTCAAGTATCTACAGAAACAATTTGTATCTATGTACACAATACTGTCTTATTGCACTAAATTTTAGTAAATACTATTTTAAGGGAGAATTTTTAAGAAATAAATGTATATAAATCGTGGAGAAGAAAAAAGACTGATGCTAATTAATTCTATTCTATTTTATTTGTCTATTAGAATGACATAAGAGGTTTCCAGTCTTTTGTATAAATGTTACCAACCCTTTGAAATATATAAGTATATAATATATACTCGCACAGATTGAAAAACTTGTATCAAAGAAGGCAGGGACAGTTTTCTGGGCCAAATTTCAACAGCCAGGGACTTTCCCTAGAGATTAGGGTTATGCAGGTGTTTAGTGACTGTGGCCTTCATAAAGGCATGAATAAAGACAGCTCCACATCCCTAGGATTACTATTTGTTTGACCTTGGTTGATAATTGATGCTGGTTTATGATGATTTAAACACAGAAGAATGTGGCTATTGTTACTAAAAATCACATGTATCCAGTCTGTGTAATCCAATTTTGAGGGTAATTGGCACTGGAGAATGATCATCCGCTCTATGGGTAATTTCACTCTTTCCTTTCTCTCTCTCCTGTTCCCGATTACCATCTCTTCTTTCTCTGTTGTTACTAGAGATGAGCGGGTCTGGTTATTGGAAAACCAGACCCACCCGAACTTTGGGATACGAGTCCCGATCCGAGTCCGTCTCGTAGTCTCCCGCCAGACTCGGATCCCAAATTCAGGCAAAATGTCATCATCCTGCTATCCGATTCTCGCAGGATTTTGGATTCTATAAAGGTACCGGTGATCAACACCATTTTTACTCCGGCTGTGGAGAGTGCACTGAACAAACGTGTCCGACTCAGTGCTGAGGTGTGTGGTGTGGGCGTGGGGCTGCTGGCTGCATCTAGTGACAACAAGGGCTGATCTTCAATCATTATCAGTCCAGGAGTGCTGGTGTATCTGACAAGGGGTGATCTCATCTGTGCATACATCAAGGGGCTCTGCCTGCCCCAGTGTTAAAAAATCCCAGTATACTGTGTGTACATCCAGGGGCTGGTGTGTATACATTAGTATTAGTCCAGTGGGGCTGTTGTTCAGGAGTGTCTGACAACAAGGGGTGTGATCTCATCTGTCCATATACATCCAGGGGCTCTGCCTACCCCAGTGTTAAAAAACAACAACAACATTATTCTGTGCATGTACATCCAGGGGCTGGTGTGTCGTACAGTTGTGCTCATAAGTTTACATACCCTAGCAGAATTTGTGACATGACAATGATCCAAAACACAAGGCCAAGTCGATCTGTCATTGGCTACAGCAGAATAAAGTGAAGGTTCTGGAGTGGCCATCTCAGTCTCCTGACATCAATATCATTGAGCCACTCTGGGGAGATCTCAAATGTGCAGTTCATGCAAGACAGCCCAAGAATTTACAGGAACTGGAGGCTTTTTGCCAAGAAGAATGGGCAGCTTTACCATCTGAGAAAATAAAGAGCCTCATCCACAACTACCACAAAAGACTTCAAGCTGTCATTGATGTTAAAGGGGGCAATACATGGTATTAAGAACTGGGGTATGTAAACTTTTGATCAGGGTCATTTGGGCAGTTTCTGTTGTCATTATGATTTAAAAAGAGTAAACACAGTTGTTTGACAATAAATGGCTTCACCCAACCACTAACCATGAGTGAAAGAAAAATTTGTGAGTTATCATTCATATTCTCTGACAAATGGCCAGAAATTCACAAATTCTGCTAGGGTATGTAAACTTATGAGCACAACTGTATATATCAGTAAAAGTCCAGGGTGCTGTCACCTGATGTATCTGACAACAAGGGGTGATCTGTCCATATATATCCAGGTGTGTCCTATATATGTGTACATCCAGGTGTGTCCTATATATCAGGCAGGAGGCATCCACAATTTCAGCAATCACGCTGTAATTGCGTCGCAGTCACAATTTCAGCGTGAACGCAGTGGGTGGGCGGTGAGCTGCATGCTGGGCGGCCTTGCCCTAAAATGGGTGGCCCCCAGCATGCAATTGAAAGGATTGCTAATTCTGCTCACAAGCTGAATTTGCAATCCTTACTGAACAACCCCTTTAATGTGGATTTCTGTTCACCCCCTCCTGAGGATTGAACAAAAATCTGCAATAAGTAGGGTATTCTGCCCTTATCGCGGTCACTGCAGACGCATTAACCCATAGCTCTGTGGATTTATCCTGGAATCTATGGGTTAATGCACAAAAGCACCTCACAAGGAAAAGGTCTTGTAATTGCATAGTTTCAACAGTAAAAGTCCAGGGATACAATACCTTTTTCTCACGCTGTAAGTATCGAGTCTAATATAAATAATACCATATCAGTTTTCCAAACAGAGTCCTAAGATTATTATGAACTCTTATTATCAACCTCTATATATATTGTACCAGCATACTATGTAGCGTTTACCATTGAGGAGAAACAGTAGTAAAACAAGACTGGGTAATAATAACAAAGCAGTAACAAACTTGCAACCTAGGATCCAGACAACTGCAACTGATCTTAAGACATCAGCATCAGGTAGTCAAAACTGTAAGGACAAGCAGATTAGTTCATTCATGTGCAGGCGAGGGCCAGTGATGTCACAGAATCTAAGTCTCCCCTTATTGGGATTAGTCCCTGTTGGTCAGCATGCCGACTGTCGGGATAGTGAGGGGGCGGGATCTAGGGGGAGGTGTTGTGACCTGCGGTCACATAACTGCAACCCGTCATGTTGACCATACAGTGTCGACAGTAAAATGCTGAGCTTCTTATTCTGACCATAACCCACCCAGTCCACTCAATGCAATACAACCCTTATCCTGGTTCTGCACTAACCATAATGCAAATACACATTTCATGCAATGCAGAGTTTACAACATAATTGACAGCTTCCCCACTATTCCATGCCCAGGATTTTACAACATGGTAAAAACGTCGATATGGAAATGGTCGACACATGAAAAGGTTGGAATGAGTTTTTTATTTCATTTTTGTGTCAAACTTTCCTTTCCAGCACATGGACCCCCAATAAGTGCACCGCATCCCCTCGCATGGCTCGGCTTCGGGCAAGGTTACTGTACTGAATTGTAGTCCATGTGGATGGTGAAGTATGAAAAGGTCCTAAAAATGAAGATTTTTTTTTTTAAATCATGTCGACCATTGTCATGTTGACCATTTGAACCTGTCAACCTTTTGACCATGTTGACCATATGCATATTGTCCATTTGGTGTTGACTTATTGCTTGTCGACTTTTTAACTGTTGACTTATCATCCTGATACTGAGCACTTATCGCAACCAATCAAATGCATGAAAGCAAACTCTCTCATTGTACAGATGTTATCAGGTCAGTATTCTGTTCCCTGAATCATTGGGTACAGATAACCGGACAACCTGTAATACCCAGACTGTTAAGATGAAAACCGAACAGGTGGGAATACTACATGCCAGTGTGGTCATCAAATAGGGCTGACTAGCAGGGCCGGCACCAGGCATGTTCGAATAGAGTGGCCGCGCAGTGCACCACCCATAATGGGCGCCGCGTGCTGGTTCCGCCATATTCGAAGCTGGAGCCGGCCTTGTGCAGCATTGGCACGGCCGTGACCTCTTGTGTGCGCTATGCGCGCTGCGCCGGTGTCTAACGTCAGACGCCGGCGCCGCACAGCGCGCATAGCGCACACAAGCGCTTTGGAGGCCGCCCGCCCGTGCCTGGACCCGGACCTGCACCCGCCCGCACTCGGACAGCAGTACTCCTACCCCTCCCAGCGCCGCAGGTATGTGGGGGGAGGGGGGCACATTTATGGATGGCACTGTGGGGGCATTTATCTGGCACTGTGGGGTCACATCTGCACTGTGGGGGCATTTATCTGGCACTGTGGGGGCATTTATCTGGCACTGTGGGGGGCATTATCTGGCACTGTGGGGGCATATCTGCACTGTGGGGGCATTTATCTGGCACTGTGGGGGCATATCTGCACTGTGGGGGCATTTATCTGGCACTGTGGGGGCATATCTGGCACTGTGGGGGCATTTCTGTAATCTGGCACTGTGGGGGCATTTCTGTATCTGGCATTGTAGGGGCATTTATGTATCTGTAACTGTGGGGACATATCTGGCACTGTGGAGGCATTTATGTATCTGGCACTGTGGGGTCATTTCTGGCACTGTGGGGGCATATCTGGCACTGTAGAGGCATATCTGGCACTGTGGGGGCATATCTGGCACTGTGGGGGCATTTCTGTATCTGGCACTGGGGGCATTTCTGGCACTGTGGGGGCATTTCTGTATCTGGAACTGTGGGGACATATCTGGCACTGTGGGGGCATTTATGTATCTGGCACTGTGGGGGCATTTCTGTATCTGGCACTGCTGGGGGGCATGTCATGTGTAGCTGGAACGGCTGGGGAGCATATCATGTAGTGTTCCCGCTAGGCTAGGCAATGAGTCTCAGTGCTCTGCCTGGTGCAAAGTGTCTAACGTGCTCTGCCTGGCGCAAAGTGTCTAACATGCTCTGCCTGGCGCAAAGTGTCTAGGAGGTTCTACCTGGTGCAGTGTGTATTAACTGCACTACTGTGTGGTGTAATGCGAATTGCCACTATTATGTGGCCACGCACCTTTCCCACGAAGCAGCGCCCCTAAATTTTTTCGGCGCGCACTGTCCATGCTTTCCCATGTAGGTAGATTATGCCCAAGCATTACAGTATGTACATCATTTTGCCCTCCTAACTTAAAAATGTGCCCTCCCTGTGATCAGCACCCTGCCCTAAAAAGTGAACACTATCATGTGTAGCTGGCACTGCTGGGGGGCATATTGTGTGTAGCTGGCACTGCTGGGGGGCATGTCATGTGTAGCTGGCACTGATGGGGGGCATGTCATGTCTATCTGGCACTATACTGGAGACATCGCGTGCAAGGAACCCTACTGTGGCTGTTATGTGTAAGGCTGCTAATTGTGTGCGTAGGGGGGGGGTGAAAATATATTTATTTATAGTCTAATAATATGAAGTTATGAGACCACGCCCACTTTTCCAGAGGCCACACATACTTTTCCTGGAACGTGCGCGCCTTCGGCGCGCGCATAGGGGGGGGGGGGGGCGCTTTTAAATGTTCTCGCTCAGGGTACTAGTAGGCCCGGAGCCGGCCCTGCTGACTAGTATTTCATAATAGCCACGGCCTGGTTAAGGTTCACGACTGTCATAGACCAATTCACCCCCACTCCCTTCATAACTGTTCCACACCTTTCTGTGTGCTTTATGCCATACTGCATGCATATACAGCTCCCCATGTACCTTTATACTGTCTGTCACCCCCCTGCACCTATATGTTCAAAGGAAATGCTGCCCCTCCCACCCTTCCGGGCAGCTTTATGTGTGCAATGTATTGCTATGTATGGTTGATCAGGGGCTGACAGCTCTTTGAATTGTACAATTGTTTACAATAGAACCTACATCTAGAAAACCATGCCTTTCTTAATCATGACCGTTGTTTTCTTGAGGTACACTATGGAAGTCACAAGTCTATGAAATTGTATTACTCCTAAGTCTTTGTCACATATGATTAACACTCCTAAACGCTAAACTGACTAATATTTATTCCAACAATTTCCTCAAAATTGTTGATTCTTTTTACTATCAAATGATGAAAAATAATAGCGATTTAATACTGATTCAGTATAATTTTATTAACAAACATGCCAGATTTGCTAATAACATACTGAATCAGGTTAAAGTGGTATCTGGATGATAGAGCTACACGTCTAGCCAGACAGTCAATAGATCTACACCATGTGGTCAACATGCACTAGGTCGATAGGTAGAAAAGGCCGACAGTGCCTAAGGTCTAAAGATACAAAAGATCAACATGATAATGTCTGACACAGAAATGGTTGACACATTTTTTTTGTGTTTCTCACATGTTTTCTCAACATTTGCTTGATTTAGAATACACCTGGACTATGGTTGGGAATAGTAACCTGCGAGCAAAGCATGGCGAACAAAGCTAGCCCACAAGGGTCTACGTTTCTACTGGGTGTGTTATGGAAGGTTGACAGTGTCTAGGTCGACCACTATTGGTCGAGAGTAACTAGGTCGACAGGGTCTCTATGGTGACAGGGTCTAGGTCGACAGGTTAAAAGGTCGACATGCGGTTTTTAATGTTTTTGGGTGTCGTTTTCGCCATACAGTGACCGGGAACCCGAATTATTGCACCGTGTTCCCTGGCATGGCTCACCATGCTTCGGGCAAGGTGCCTCCCATATTCCAAGCTCCCCCCACATCACACTGCACAGATGGACTCCCAGGTCCTATACCCGGAAGTCCTTCTATCGCAAAGGACAGCTCTCAGTTGGAGGGCTGTCCTTTGTGCATTTCTAGGTACATACCGGCATTAATAACACCAGTATGTACCCGATAAGAGGCGGGAAGTACCATATCATGGATGCGATGCTTAGTATATCCCGCCATTAATGAGACCACACTAAAGAATGCACTGCATGAGCATTATGACAAAGAATGCACTTCATAAACACTATGCATCTGCATACTTACCAGCAATTATATATATCCTAAAAGGAGACACGACCATGCCCCCTCCAAAAAAGTACTGTGACCATGTCCCAAAGGGTATAGCTATGTCCCCGGGACACATCTAGTGCTTTTGAGGAGGCTATAGGTTTCCCCAGTCAATGGCAAAACACCTTTGTGTGAGTTGCCTGGAAATAGATTTCTTAGCTTTCAGTGGGATAAAAAAAAACTAGAGAGTCCCACTTTTCAGGAGGTCCTGGGGACTTGGGCATCAGAGATCAGAAGCCAGAGCAATCCAATAATGAAAATATAAAACTGCATAACAGGAGTGTGGAGCTGGAGCAGGGACCAGCTGCTGGAAGGATGATATCTCTGTGTCTGGGCATAATAGAGACAAGCTGCCAGTGTCCATCAAAAGGGGAGAGCCCCAGCTTTTGGAGCATATCCTCAGAAAGACTCTAAAGGCGGGTACACACTGGGCGATTTAGCCTAAAACATAAATGATAATGACATAAATGGTGTCATCGTTTGTTTTTAGGTTTATATCGTCCAGTGAGTATGGGGGTATTATTGGTGAACGATGAACGATGCGCGCTCCCGCACGTCATTCAGCGATCAATAAAAATTGAGCTGACAAGCAGCTCAACCCGATAACGCGATAACAGGGATCACTTTAGAAAGAAGATTGGGCGTGATATATCATTTGAATACTGCCCTGTGAATGGGATGCAGCAAAGTTAAAACTGCTTTCCACATTGGCACCAGGCTGCGGAATGTGCTACATTCCCGAGCTTGACTGCAGTGGCCAATGCCAGCTTTAGATGGCATGCCCAATAGAAGCCTATGGGCCTCTTTTCGCATTTCCCTCCTGAGAGGAATCCAATTAGATCATTCCCAGCACCCCCCGTGGCACGTTCGTCACTCGACACATGCGCAGAAGGACTACCGGGTCCAAAACCCAGAAGTTCTTCTATCGCAAAGAACAGCTCTTACCGGGAGCATAAAGCATATGGCGTTAATAAATGCTGTTATGCATGACTGGCGGGATGCATCGCTTGCAAAATGTGATGTGTCATGCATCACGCCCTCTGTATCTTTACTAAATATGGAAAGTACCTTACAGGTACATGTAATAATGATGCAGCTGTAGTACAGACAGTATGTAATTGATGAAAAAATCAGACACAATAAATTGTTGGTTTGTAGCAGGATTACTGTGGTACAATGTCTATGTACTGGCTACACACGGGCCACTACCACTGAATCACTTCCTGGTTACATTGTGCCACACAAATATGCAGATAGCAATCATAGTCTGACTGTATTTTACAACATTCCCAATCATTCTTTGAACAGTTGATTTATTATCAGTCACCGTGGTCTGCACTAATGATGCACCTAGTGAACGTATGGGGCAGTCCAGCTGCAGATATATATACCTCTGCCTATGGCACATATACGCATTTAGGGGCTGATTCAGACCTGATAGCTGCTGTGCATTTTCTCACAGCAGGCAATCAGGTCCAACTGCACATGCGTATGCACCGCAATGCGCACGCGATTCGGACAACAATGGGCTTCTCCGGTCAGCAACGGGATGATGCTAAAAAATCCGAATGCACGGTCGTTCGCAAGGTGATTGACAGGAGGAAGCCGTTTGTGGGTGGCAACTGAGGGTTTACAGGGAGGGTTCGGAAAAATGCAGGCGTGGCCAAGCATTTTCAGGGAGGGTGTCTGACGTCAGCTCCGGCCCCGATCAGCCTCTTCACAAGTCCTGGGCTGCGCAGAGACTGCACACACTGGATTTTTGCAGCTCGGCGTACACATAGGATTGCACACTTGCATGGCGAATTTACACTCCCTCTGGAGGCGGCGACTATCTGAACGCAGTACAGCAAAGTTTGCAGCCCAGCGGTCAGGTCTGAATCAGCCCCTTACTCCGCACATGTAGTGAAGGAGACATTGGAGACGACTTGAGTTCAACTCTACATTTCCAAAATAACTGCAGATGTGGTACATATATACAGTATTATACATAGATACTGTTCAGGCTAGGCTGTTTTAGCAGGGTGACGCGTACTGCCCCATTTTTAAAGGGCAAAATGCGCCCTGCCCCTTTAGTGGCACCCTGCTAAAACAGCCTGCCTGCTGCCTTGCTGCTGCCACGTGAATAGATGCTGTGCGCACGAGAGCTTTTGGGAAGCCCAACACCTCCATAGGTACTGGGCACTCCGCCATCAGTGATGCTGATGGCTGGGGCATGCCCCCATTAGTGACATCGAGGGGGCTGGACCGCCACCAATAGTGACGCCGGCACAAACACACTGCCCTGGCACCCCTTCACCCTGCCCTGCCCGCTTCCTAGCAGGAACACTATATCGAGATTACTAAACTGAATAAGAGACACAACAGGTTTGCATGAGAAATATAGCAAAATACACCTAGGAAAATGGAATTTGCCCAAGTTTAGAAGATACTGTGCACTTGCTTAATTTTCCATGAGTATGTGAAATCACACACCACTACATTAGGTTCAGCACAGTGTTATGAACTTAACAGATCACGTCACATCCTCATACACACATCCATACATTTATGCCACTGAATAGGGCAAATATAAACTTTCCTCCCTGTAATGGCATGATGGTAAATACCTGTTAATTAAGCTCCATGTACTCAGTGGGGCTAGTCTGATTTGGAAGCAAAGCAGAAAACAACAAGTAACTGTGCGCCTCGGGCCTTTTTCAGGTTTGTTAGCAAACCAAAAAAGCACACTAATAGGCAAAATTATGTTGCACTGCAAGTGGGGCAGATATAACATGTGCAGGGAGAGTTAGATTTGGGTGAGGTGTGTTTCAACTGAAATCTAATTGCAGTGTAAAAATAAAGCAGTCAGTATTTACCCTGCACAGAAACAATATAACCCACCCAAATCTAAATCTCTCTGCACAGGTTACATCTGCCCCCCTGCTGTGCAACATGGTTTTGACCATTAGTGTGCTTTCTTGGTTTGCTAAGAAACCTGAATAACCCCCCTTGGTAATACCATGCTGCACTGCAGGTGTGGCAGATGTAACATGTGCAGAGGGATTTAGATTTTAAAGCGGTGTGTCCAAACTATTGTAAGATGACATTTGCTTGAGGCCAAGCTGTAGAATGCTTGGTAAATATCACAATAGAGCAGCTCCTGTAGAAATCTACGGGGCTGCTATTGCAACTTTTTTTCTACTCCCCACTGGGAGATGTCAGAAAGGGAGGGCCAAGTAGCAATGGTGAGGGAAGCGGTGGTGGCTCTGATCATCACGGCCTCAACTTCCACTTCAAAATCTGTGGCATCAATAAAAAGGCTATAATGATGCAATTTGTAGCACACATGGGAGGGTGAGCTACTCTCCCAGGAGTCCAGGGGAGCTCACTGAAATTTAGGAGTCGCGCAGACATTCCAGAGGATTAACGTACATGCCTATAAATTAACATTGTGTTTTTGGGGGTTTTCTTGAAACGCAATAATTGAGACAAAACCAGCTGAGGTCAAAATGGGCTAGGAAGACGATGACAGATGAAGGCACAATGTTAGGGCTGAACAGGTAAATATGCATTTCTTTTTACTGTAGTATTTAACTAGAAAAATTGTGATTTAACAGTGTTCCTTTTTGTATTATTTTATTTTTTAAACTGAGGGGTCTATTTACTAAGCCTTAGATGGAGATAAAGTGCACGGAGATAAAGTACCAGACAACCAGCTCCTAACTGTCATTTTTCAAACCCAGCCTGTGACATGGCAGTTAGGAGCTGATTGGCTGGTGCTTTACCTCCGTCCACTTTATCTCCATTCAAGGCTTAGTAAATAGAGCCCTTAATTCTCCATGTCCTCTCTGTTGGCATGAATATGGACAGGAGGGTACCCTGCTCCATGTGTTGGAAATGCTCAGTATTATGCTCAGTATTATGCTCACTGTTATGGAGAAAATTCCACTGCCTCATCTCAGACATCACAAAGGCTCCTGTGCCGCATGACTCCGCCTACTCTCTCCCTCCACAGCATACATACACAATACTTGC
The DNA here is from genome assembly GCF_028390025.1 of Pseudophryne corroboree. Taxonomy (NCBI): domain Eukaryota; kingdom Metazoa; phylum Chordata; class Amphibia; order Anura; family Myobatrachidae; genus Pseudophryne; species Pseudophryne corroboree. Next base: position 453,866,949 of record NC_086446.1, read on the forward strand.
TGTGGAATATTCTCATTACTACTCGTTGTCAAATTTCCTCTTGCTGGAAAAAAATAAAACAAATTTGATTTGAAGTTTTACTGTTGAAAGGATTTGATTTGTCTATAACAGAGCTCAGGGAACTTTTTTTACCTTTTAACCCAAAATATATTTAGATACGCCGACGTTACCCCCTTGATTTGAAAGGAAGGAAATCATATATTATTGTGCATATATACTGGTTATCACTGTTTATATGGCATTTCTGAGATACTATATATATTTTTTTATTATTATTTTCGCCAATTATTTGTTGGCAATGAATGGGTTAATTAACACTTTCTCCCCAAAACACCAGAATGAATGTAAGAAAGATGGATGAGGGGGGAGGGGGGGGGGGGGGGGGGAATGACACGACTTTTAGCAGACAGATGGTCACATCCTCACCTAAGTAATGTCAGTGGGAATTTCCCACTGTTATGTGGACCACTGTCTGATCCTGCGGACCTCCGTCAGCGGTCAGCCACAGAACACTTCAAGTTCTGTGTGTGGGTTGGCGGGCCGGAGGACAGCGCAGGAGGACGGGCGGGCATGAGGGAGCGCGGTGTAACGTCAGCACGTCACACCGCGGCCAGGAACACAGCACAGGGCGGCCAGGAGCACAGCGCAGGGCAGGCAGGAGGGAGCGCGGTGTGACGTCAGCACGTCACATCGCGAGCCGGCCGATGCTGGACGGGGCTGTTTCTCAGCAGCGCGACTGTCCATTACCCCCAGGAATTCCATTTTTACCCCATTTGGGATAATTTACCCCTGTTCTCTGACCGCTGGTCTATAAAATGGCATATATATTTTGCATAGTTTCAAATACACCAATTTAGGGCCTAATTCAGACATGATCATAGATGTGAGAAAAAAAATGCACATCTACGATCAAAATCTTTGACATGCGGGGGGACGCCCAGTACAGGGCAAGTACGCCGCATGCCAGCCTCCCCCCCCCCCCCCTTCCGACGTGCGAAAGCATCGCACCTGCCGAGTAGCTCTCTGCAAAGGCAGGCGGCTACCCGTCATGTTCAGGGTCGCAGTGTCTGCATGTGATGTCACGCAGCTGCCAAAGCCCACTCCCACAAACGGTCCGGACACGCTGGCATTGTCCGTATTACGCCCCTGCAACGCCGCTGATACGCCCCGTGACCATCTCTGTCTGTCAATCAGGCAGAGGCGATCGTACAATTGAGATGCCGTCACATCTCACTGTGTGCACGCGCGCAGTGCGGCTGCTGCACGTACGCACACTTCACTGGGCTTCAGCCTGCGCACGCTCCCACTACAGCAACCAGGTCTGAATTAGGCCCTAAATCCACTGCATTTCGGACTCTATGTTTGGACTACTAGGAGATTCAGCCCTATTCTTGCATGGTCTCTGAGCACATATTGCCTGATAGCCAGGGTGTCCCCATATTTTGAAATATACGTTATGATAATCCACTCGATTGCTTTATTTATATTTTGATACATTTTGTAAAAGCTCTGCGTATACTGTATGGTACCTTGCATTGCCACCCTCCCCCTCCTTTTCCTTCCTTTTTCCTGTCTGCACCTCATCCCCTAACCAACTGTCTGAATTTTGTTTTAATAAAAAGTGAATTATTTTCTGTGTACATAAATGTGCTTTTCCAGCAATAGTATTCCTATATGTATTTAACATTGGCTGATTGGTTTCAAAACAGACAACCATTATAATTTCCTGATAGGAAGCCTAGATGTTGTCTCTCTTCATTGACCTTTTCAGAGTGTTTTCCACATATTGGCTGCTGAAGCAGGGATTTTATATTCACTCACTGAAACAATGCACCCAGTATAGTAGACAATACTCCCATGCAGTCATAAAAGTTGCTAAAACCCAGGGCTGCGATCATGAAACTGTCAGACATTTTACCCCTTATTCTTGGATAAGGTGTTTTATCACCGAAAGCATAGATCCCCATCCCAACCCTCTGTTCCATGCTATCTTCTACCCCAACTTTGTCACCCCTGTCTGTCTGCCCCTCCCTTTCAGAATGTAAGCTCTCACAAGCAGGGCCCTCTCCCATCATGTGTTTTTCCTTCTCTTAGACTATCTTCTACTCCATACAATGGAATATAGCCATCGGTTTCTGCTGCCCTGATGGTTATTTCAGTGTCATGTGCCCTGATGCAGAAATGTTTATATAATATGTTTTTGTCCTACATTGTACATTGGGGCTAATTCAGACCTGATCGCTGCTGTGCGTTTTCGCACATCGTACGATCAGATCTGAACTGCGCATGCACCGCAGTGCACATGTGCATGCCAGAGATACGATCAGCATCTCAGCCCAGCGATCGCCTCTGCCTGTCAATCGCTGGGCGGGAGGGGACGGGCTGGCGGCGTTAGGCTGCCGTTTTGGGGGCACGGCCTGGGCAACGCAGGCGTGCCCGGACTATGCGGTGGGCGGGCCATGGCGAAAAGTCGCCTACCAGCACAGCAATGCTGCACAGGTAGGGACTTACTCGCCGTACTTTGCTAGGTGCTGCAGAACCATTGTGGCACCATACAATAAATTATAATAATTATAATTTCTACAGTGATGATCTCCTGTGTACATAACATTGGAGTATCTAAGGCATACGAGGGGTGTGCAAAAAGATTGCGGATGTGCAGTGCTAAGGTGGAGTAGACACAATCTCACTGGTTGTGAACTGTAATCTCTGACTAAAGTTCTTGTAAAATGTCAAGGCACAGAACCGTATAAAAGCAGCAATGCACACCTTAGAAGTCAGCATGTTCACTTCACAAACTCATTATGGAGCTCAACGAAGGCCACTGTAGAGCCATGATCTTCTATGACTACAATAGTGGTCTGGAACAGCAGGAAAGTTTTGACCAACTGCAAGCTGTTTTTCGGCAGGACGCACCGTCCAAAACTGCTACGCTTGAGTGTTTTGCAGAATTTCAGCACAGGAAACAGTCCTTGGAAGATGTGAAGTGCTTCAGCCGACATGTGTCCGCAATCACCGAGGACAACGTTGCTGCCGAACAGGCCATAGTTGACTTGGTGCCAGCGGGACTGTGGTCCAGTTAGACAAGGAGATAGGCATCTCATTGGGATCCATCCACTTGGTACTTCACGAAAAGCTTGGCATGCGCAAGGTATCTGCACGCTGGGTGCCCCATCAGCTGACTCGAGAGCAGAAGGAGGCTCAGGTGACTTGGTGTCGCCACATGCTGGTCAGGTTTGACGGCGGTTACTCAAACACTCTCTGGGAGATCATCAATGGCGATGAATCCTGGATATACAGTTTCGACCCTGAGACCAAACAATAGTCGGCCCATTGAACCCCAGTTGTAGGTGTGCCACCACAGAATTCTGATGTGAGCGCAGCAGGGTCAAGCAGATGGTGTCTGTTTTTGCGGCCAACACTGGTCATGTAGCTACCATATCACTCGTGCAGCAGTGCACGCACCATCACTGGAGACTTGTACGCCAACCAATGCCTGCCGCAAGTGTTGGTAGCCATCTGCAGGTGCCATCCATGAACTCACGCTCGTGGTGCCTTTCTCCTTCACGACAGTGCACCTACCTACAATTCTAGGAAAGTAGTGGATTTTCGGGCCCACACATAAAGCACAAGATTAATGGGATTTGTTTTGAATCACCAAAAGCTGCAAAGGAGACCTTCATCCGTGATGTAGTTAAATTACCGGCTGTCGGGATCCCGTCGTTTAGGTGACTGACACCGTAATGCCGACAGCTGGTGAAATACTGACGGTCGGAATCCTGACATCCACAGGTTATTCCCAATCGGTTGGTGGTCCCGAAGCGTGGCAAGCACAGCGAGCCCGTGATTCCGGGAGACAGGATGCAGCTGTCGGTATAATGACAGCAGGCATCCCGTCTGCCGGTAAAACATACCGGATCCCTTCATCAAGCATGTAGAAGACATACCTGCTTCGGACTGGTCCAGCTGCTTCACCACGTGGTTTGAGCCCATGCAACTTTGCATAGACTCCTCTGGCGAATACTTTGAAAAAAGGTAATGTTCACTTTGTTTGTAAATAAAATATGGTTTGTGCATCCAGAAACTTATTGCACACCCCTCATATGTTTCTTTTTGCTTACCTGTAATGTGCATGGCTCCCAGAACAAAAAGGCAGACACCTAGAGACTGGCATCTGAGTACAAACACTCAGAGGCCATTGCATTAGGTTCACCTGTATACCTGCTCATTATTGCAGATGTCTAATCACTCAATCATGCAAAAGCAACTCAATACAAACAAATCACGCAAACAAGTTCAAGAGGTTACCATAATTTTGCAGCGGTAACTTTAATCTTGCGGCAAACTGCATTAACAGTGCATTTATCAATGTGACAGCTGTTGGAGAAATCCTGCAAAAACGTACCTCTCCGGCAGTGCCTCTTCCTTCATTCTTCAATACAACAGCATTATGCTGATGTGAAAATCATATGCCCTATTTGTCCATACAGCACATGCGCAAGCTGAAAAGGCATCTGATCTTCTGGGATTTACATGCATCACAATCTCTAAAGATTCTAAAGAATGGGTCACAAAACTAAAAACATCCAGCGAGTGGCAGTTCTGTGGGTGAAAACACTTTGATAATAAGAGGTTACTGGAGAACAGACAGACTGTTTCATGCTGACAGGAAAGTGACAGTAAATCCATGTGTTCTAGTGGACAGGCTACAGCAGTAGAACGGGTGTAGTACGGGTGACCGGCGGTCTCCTGACCGCCGGTCACCTTACCGACGCCGGGATCCCGGCGGGGAGGGGCGAGTGCAGCAAGCCCCTTGCGGGCTCGCTGCGCTCGCCACGCTGCGGGCTCGGTGGCGACCTGCGGTCACCACGGGTTCTATTCCCACTCTATGGGTGTCGTGGACACCCACGAGTGGAAATAGTCCCTGTTGGTCGGCATGCCGACCATTGGGATAGTGAGTCGTCGGGCTCACGGAGGAGGTCATGTGACTGTCGGTCAGCCGACCGGCGGTCACTTGACTATCACCCCAGTAGAACACCAGGATAGACTGCTGCCATGTAAGAACAGTAAAATAAGCTTTCAGTGGGCTCAGGATTTGGTATAAACCACATAAACCACAGATCCATCTTGACTTGCATGAATTGTTCAAGCGGTCCGTAATGGGAAATGTTTTCTTACCAATACAGCATTGTTTAAATGCCACGGCCTACATAAGTATTGTTACTGACCACAACTGACCCATCTTCTAAAGCCTACTGCCAGCAGCATAACACATGTAACAAAGCACACATCATCTCAAGCTGGTTTCGCTAACGTGACAATGAGGTCAGTGTACTCCGAAGACCTCCACAGTCGCCAGATCTCAATCCAATAGAGCACCTTTGGGAAGCGGTGGAATGGAAGGTCATCATCATGTTATTACAGCTTTCCTGCAAATGTGTTTTTCTCTTCTTACAGTGTACTTCCACCCCACTATGTGCTATTCCTGTAAAGTTTACCTCCATTGATTGCACACCCTGCCAGCAGCAACCTACACAGTACACCTCAGATGGTTGTCTCGGATGGTTCTTCTGTGGGCAGGGTGTGCTTCATTTGGATCTTTCCATGCAGGGTATAGCATACTCCTACACATGTGTCAGTTTTCCCATACATGCATTTGGCCCTTGTATGGCTCATCTCCCACAGTGTAACCTTCGTAGTGTGCCCAACATGGCTGCCTTATCTGGTGCGCTTGTGGATGGGATGAAAAAAAAAACGGACCTGATGGTTTTGTTGGAACCCTACTCTGAACTTCAGGACTCTGTAATATCCCCATTTTGTGTTATCTCTTCTAGGGGTAGACTATTCCACCATGGGTAATCTTACGCAGTGCGCCAAAGATGGCTGCCACACATGGTACCTTGTGAGAGTGGAATACACAACCCTTGGAGGTTATTACTCCAAATGCCTACACCAATCATGCATTATGCTTTCTGTGTGCTCAAGGTTTTCTTTTATGTCTGTGTGGTTTATCTTTTGATGTATTACTTAAATCTTCTGTATGTCTGTAAAGCGCCTTGAGTCCTGTTGGAGAAAGAGCGCTATATAAATAAAATAATAATAATAATTATTATTATTATCATCATCATCATGATCATGCAGCTGTCAAACCAACTAGATAATGCTATCATGCCAACATGGAAATATGGACTGGGATCTGTAATGAGTGTTTCCAGTACCTTAATTAATTAATTAATACATGCAAAGAAGATGGTGTCTCACCCTGTACTAGGAAGGCATACCTTATAAAGTGAACACAGAGTGTGTGTGAGTGTGCGTGTGTGTATATATATATATATATACACTGCTCAAAAATATAAAGGGAACACTTAAACAACACAATGTAACTCCAAGTCAATCACACTTCTGTGAAATCAAACTGTCCACTTAGGAAGCAACACTGACTGACAATCAATTTCACATGCTGTTGTGCAAATAGAATAGACAACAGGTGGAAATTATAGGCAATTAGCAAGACACCCCCAATAAAGGAGTTGTTCTGCAGGTGGTGACCACAGACCACTTCTCAGCTCCTATGCTTTCTGGCTGATGTTTTAGTCACTTTTGAAAGCTGGCGGTGCTTTCACTCTAGTGGTAGCATGAGACGGAGTATACGACCCACACAAGTGGCTCAGGTAGTGCAGCTCATCCAGAATGGCACATCAATGCGAGCTGTGGCAAGAAGGTTTGCTGTGTCTGTCAGCGTAGTGTCCAGAGCATGGAGGCGCTACCAGGAGACAGGCCAGTACATCAGGAGACGTGGAGGAGGCTGTAGGAGGGCAACAACACAGCAGCAGGACTGCTACCTCCGCCTTTGTGCAAGGAGGAACAGGAGGAGCACTGCCAGAGCCCTGCAAAATGACAAATGTGCATGTGTCTACTCAAACGATCAGAAACAGACTCCATGAGGGTGGTATGAGGGCCCGACGTCCACAGGTGGGGGTTGTGCTTACAGCCCAACACCATGCAGGACGTTTGGCATTTGCCAGAGAACACCAAGAATGGCAAATTCGCCACTGGCGGCCTGTGCTGTTCACAGATTAAAGCAGGTTCTCACTGAGCACATGTGACGGACGTGACAGAGTCTGGAGACGCCAAGGAGAATGTTCTGCTGCTTGCAACATCCTCCAGCATGACCGGTTTGGCAGTGGGTCAGTAATGGTGTGGGGTGGCATTTCTTTGGGGGGCCGCACAGCCCTCCATGTGCTCGCCAGAGGTAGCCTGACTGCCATTAGGTACCGAGATGAGATCCTCAGACCCCTTGTGAGACCATATGCTGGTGCGGTTGGCCCTGGGTTCCTCGTAATGCAAGACAATGCTAGACCTCATGTGGCTGGAGTGTGTCAGCAGTTCCTGCAAGACGAAGGCATTGATGCTATGGACTGGCCCTCCCGTTCCCCAGACCTGAATCCAATTGAGCACATCTGGGACATCATGTCTCGCTCCATCCACCAATGCCACGTTGCACCACAGACTGTCCAGGAGTCGGCGGATGCTTTAGTCCAGGTCTGGGAGGAGATCCCTCAGGAGACCATCCGCCACCTCATCAGGAGCATGCCCAGGCGTTGTAGGGAGGTCATACAGGCACGTGGAGGCCACACACACTACTGAGCCTCATTTTGACTTGTTTTAAGGACATTACATCAAAGTTGGATCAGCCTGTAGTGTGTTTTTCCACTTTAATTTTGAGTGCGACTCCAAATCCAGACCTCCATGGGTTAATAAATTTGATTTCCATTGATAATTTTTGTGTGATTTTGTTGTCAGCACATTCAACTATGTAAAGAACAAAGTATTTAATAAGAATATTTCATTCATTCAGATCTAGGATGTGTTATTTTAGTGTTCCCTTTTTTTTTTTTGAGCATATATATATCTATATCACTCACCCATATTAGGGAGATGGGAAGGACTTGCACCAACGCAGGAGTAAACAAAAGTGTTTATTAGAGTAGAATGACATCATTTTTATTACAGTAGAAATACATAGAAATAAATATACACTCATATTACATGTGAGTATATTGCATAAGCCTATACTCCACTACTGGCTGTCTCTTCACAGAGTGCACTATGTTTTCTTCCGAATTGTTTATTCTTGGTCAACAATAAGCATAATGTCAGTAAGAGGATAGGGATCTACTGTAGCTGTGAACAGCATACAGCACCTTATCACCTCTTCGCAGGAGAAAGCATACAGTATAATAATCTTTGTATAACATGTAGAAGTCACTGGCGAATACTGGTGTAAAGCATGTTTTTTTCTTGTTATACAGTAGGTGAGTGCAATACCGTATCCTTGTCCACAATAAGCAGATTCTTAAAACAGTATACAACTACATTTGTTTTTATGTTTTGTTGTGCCTGTAAGCTCCAGAACAACATAGGTATATATATATGTATATATATATATATATATATATATTCATCCAACAAAGAAGCGGCACTCAGAGGCAATATGAATAGCAAAGAACAAGTGTATTATTCCATAATCGTCAACGTTTCGGAGCGCGTACCAGGTGTTGCAAAGTCCTGACAACGGGGCTACGCGCTCTGAAACGTTGACGATTATGGAATAATACACTTGTTCTTTGCTAATCATATTGCCTCTGAGTGCCGCTTCATTGTTGGATGAATATTATTTCTTACAAGTGAGCACCAGAGCACGCTGGAATCTGTGTGAATGCCAGCTGCTGCTGGAAATATGGAAATAAATATATAAACAAACAAACAAACAAGGAAGAAGAAGCGGCACTCAGCGTCTTAATCAAAAATAGAAAAGTGTATTCACAACACCATATAGCCAATTTTGTCAGACCGGCACGCCCATATATATTGCAGTCAGATCCGATGCCCTCAGATCCAATGTTGTAGCGAAGAAGAAAACACTGCGGCACTCGGAGACTTAAACATGACAAAGTGTATTCAAAATGCCAACATGTGAACTCCAACGTTTCGGGGCTCACCCGCCCCTTTGCACCCTGATAAAGGGGCGGGTGAGCCACGAAACGTTGGAGTTTACATGTTGGCATTTTAATTACACTTTGTCATGTTTAAGTCTCCGAGTGCGGCAGTGTTTTCTTCTTCTCTCTCTCTCTCTCTATATATATTTACATACACACACAAACACACACACACACACACACACACACACACACACACACAAACACGGCAAAGTCAATGTCAAAAACCATCCATAGCTCTCAGTTAACAGTGAAAGGAGCTCCCTGAAGGCATGATTTCTGCTGACACGTACCTGCTCACACCCTGTACAGTCTTGAACTAAAGTATGTAGCTACAATGGGAGTGGAGTTCTAACAAATGGCCATTGTGTAATTTATGTGCCCTATCACACAACTATTTACCATGCAGCAACATGCTGAGTTACGTTACATTTTAATGAAGTTATTTAGCCAAGCAATGTCGGGGAATACATTTTCTGGGGATACATTAGTGGAAAACCTAAGGAAGCTCAATGCCAGGGGAAGATAGGAACGCAATCTCCTTCAGCAGCAACTGAATGGGACATGAAAGGGAATACATGAAACTTATGTCACAGCACAAAATGGAGAATCAGATTTGACCCTGTGTAGAAGATCTTCAATTTTTTTTTTTTCATTCAGCAAAACTATAGACATGCCCTGCCGCCTCATGTTGGCACATGTGGGTATATAAGATTGGCATCACTTGGATTGCAAGCTCTTCTCACAAGTAACCTTCACAGTCCTAATTACCAGCAATGTGGACCTACCAAATTATTAAACACTGCAATGCCCTTCTTAATTATTGTTATTTGTAAATGATTAAAAAATAATCTATACTGCAGGTGCAAAGGCGGCATCACTAGTCAGTAGCTATAATAATAATCTACTGTCTATGGTATGCACTTGTATGATAATATACTCTGACCATGGACTAAGCAAATGCAAGACCAGTGGACAACAAAATGATATATACAGTATAAAAGAAGGTATTCTATTACAAGAACGAAAGCATAAATGCAATAAAAATCTGAACACAAACCAGTTGGACAGCCTGCTTTCGCTAACCGCTAAACCTGAATACATCCACATATTTAACCCTTGCAGTCTGCTCTATTACAGTACACTATGAACTTGACACCCTTTAGTAAGGTACCCAAATTCTCCTGTACACTGCTAAGGAGCATGAATGGTAACCCCCTGTTTACTGGTGCCAGCTCAGGTCCTGCTGCTATTCTATCCCCTACTTTCTTTTTCCATGGTTGAATGTTTGACTTTCCATGCACAGTAAAAGCTGGATTACCCCATGTGGGGTACATAAAGTTGTTGGTTTTTCTTTTTCCTTACAGAAAGTAAAAAATAAATACAAATTATGTGCATAGAGCTTACCAAGCACGGGGTTCCTCCAAATCAGAACCAAATCCCAAATAGTTCTGTAAGGTCTAACTGCTGCACAGAAGCAGACAGGTAGGAAGGTAATGCCAAAGATCGTCTCTGCCCCTTTGTAATCCTTCACGGCTGATGGTATCCTATTCAAAGCAAGGTCCAGAGGGAGAATTTGGAGCTCAGTCTCCTGCAGGAGAGACAGGTCCTTCCCTCTCCTTTTGTGTAAGGTGCAGGAGTGAGAGAGTTATATGGAAGGGGCTGTGCGTGACTCAGACCTTGCTCTGCTGCTGCTGTCTCTGACATTCCTCAGGGCTGTGAGCACACCTGGAGGGCAGGTACACAGGAGGAGGAACAGCCCTTCCTCACCATCTGCCCCCCTCCTCCAAGCCCTCTCACTGTCTCTCCAGTCCACACCCGGCCGGGCTGGGTAATGCTGGGAGCAGGACAGATCCAGCCACCAAGGACTGAGCCTCTGAATTTCGAGTTACAGAACAAAAATGATTGTTTGGGGGGGGGGGGGGGAGGAGGCATGGAGGGGGGCAGGAGGAGAACAAAAGGCAAAACAGTGCATGAAGCTGTCCTCCCCCTATGTTGGCAATACAGCAGACTCACCCACCGAACAGCTACTACTACGCTTCACTGATTTATAACTTAAGAGTTTTGTCGCAAGAGTGCAAGTGTCAGAAACACGCATTGTAATCGCAGTTTAACCGACTGTCCTTGATGTGAAAAAGTGCTCTGATTTATTCTGATACCTAATTCCAGTGCAGAAATACTAAGAGCAGATTCCCTGACTTCTTATTTTCAGTAGCTCATTATTCCAGCAGCCATACATACATACAAGGCGTTAGTATGTAGCCGGACTGTGCGCTTCTACACTGGATGCTGAGGTGCTGCGATTCTGACGTTCAGTTGTTATCTGATATCTGTGGCCGAATCAGGGATGAGTCATCAGATGCACCAGATAAGATAAACTGAGGGGCAGATTTATTAAGCTCGGTGAAGTGGTAAAGTGGAAGGTGATAAAGGACCAGCCAATCAGATCCTAGCTATCATGTCACAGGCTGGGTTTGAAAAATGACAGTTATGAGCTACTTGGCTAGTACTTTATCACCTTCCAATTTATCACTTCACTGAGTTTAATAAATCTGCCCCTGAATGCGATAGGAGGTGGCTAATAACAGATTGATACAGACCTTGTTCTACCTACACAGTATAATAGAAGGTGCAAATAGTTTATACAACAGAGCTGTAAAGTTATGAAACAAAATAGTTTTTTTTGTAATTATAAGAACACATTCTGTGTAGTCATATGTACATAGCAAATATGGGTAGGTAGGCCAGGTGTAATAACCGTTGCTGTGGGAATTGTAACTTTGATTAGAAGACTCAGAAATGGTCTACTCATGGGATTCGTCCGGCTTTTACCGAATACCCACTGGGCTTGGAGAGAAGCCTTGTTTCAAGTAAAATATCCAGAAATTTTCAAAATGTGAATATTGACTATATAATAGAAAAAATAAGATTTTACTTACCGATAAATCTATTTCTCGTAGTCCGTAGTGGATGCTGGGGACTCCGTCAGGACCATGGGGATTAGCGGCTCCGCAGGAGACAGGGCACAAAAATAAAGCTTTAGGATCAGGTGGTGTGCACTGGCTCCTCCCCCTATGACCCTCCTCCAAGCCTCAGTTAGGATACTGTGCCTGGACGAGCGTACACAATAAGGAAGGATTTTGAATCCCGGGTAAGACTCATACCAGCCACACCAATCACACCGTACAACTTGTGATCTGAACCCAGTTAACAGTATGACAAACGTAGGAGCCTCTGAACAGACGGCTCACAACAATAACAACCCGATTTTTTTGTAACAATAACTATGTACAAGTATTGTAGACAATCCGCACTTGGGATGGGCGCCCAGCATCCACTACGGACTACGAGAAATAGATTTATCGGTAAGTAAAATCTTATTTTCTCTGACGTCCTAGTGGATGCTGGGGACTCCGTCAGAACCATGGGGATTATACCAAAGCTCCCAAACGGGCGGGAGAGTGCGGATGACTCTGCAGCACCGAATGAGAGAACTCCAGGTCCTCTTTAGCCAGGGTATCAAATTTGTAGAATTTTACAAACGTGTTCTCCCCCGACCACGTAGCTGCTCGGCAGAGTTGTAATGCCGAGACCCCTCGGGCAGCCGCCCAGGATGAGCCCACCTTCCTTGTGGAATGGGCCTTGACAGATTTAGGCTGTGGCAGGCCTGCCACAGAATGTGCAAGTTGAAATGTGCTACAAATCCAACGAGCAATCGTCTGCTTAGAAGCAAGAGCACCCAGTTTGTTGGGTGCATACAGGATAACAGCAAGTCAGTTTTCCTGACTCCAGCCGTCCTGGAAACCTATATTTTCAGGGCCCTGACAACATCTAGCAACTTGGAGTCCTCCAAGTCCCTAGTAGCCGCAGGTACCACAATAAGCTGGTTCAGGTGAAACGCTGACACCACCTTAGGAAGAAACTGGGGACGAGTCCGCAGCTCTGCCCTGTCCGAATGGACAATCAGATATGGCTTTTGTGAGACAAAGCCGCCAATTCTGACACTCGCCTGGCCGAGGCCAGGGCCAACAGCATGGACACTTTTCATGTGAGATATTTCAAATCCACAGATTTGAGCGGTTTAAAATGTGATTTGAGGAATCCCAGAACTATGTTGAGATCCCACAGTGCCACTGGAGGCACAAAAAGGGGGTTGTATATGCAATACTCCCTTGACAAACTTCTGGACTTCAGGAACTGAAGCCAATTCTTTCTGGAAGAAAATTGACAGGGCCGAAATTTGAACCTTAATGGACCCCAATTTGAGGCCCATAGACACTCCTGTTTGCAGGAAATGCAGGAATCGACCGAGTTGAAATTTCTTCGTGGGGCCTTCCTGGCCTCACACCACGCAACATATTTTCGCCACATGTGGTGATAATGTTGTGCGGTCACCTCCTTCCTGGCTTTGACCAGGGTAGGAATGACCTCTTCCGGAATGCCTTTTTCCCTTAGGATCCGGCGTTCCACCGCCATGCCGTCAAACGCAGCCGCGGTAAGTCTTGGAACAGACCTGGTACTTGCTGAAGCAAGTCCCTTCTTAGCGGCAGAGGCCATGAGTCCTCTGTGAGCATTTCTTGAAGTTCCGGGTGCCACGTCCTTCTTGGCCAATCCGGAGCCACGAGTATAGTTCTTACTCCTCTACGTCTTATAATTCTCAGTACCTTGGGTATGAGAAGCAGAGGAGGGAACACATACACCGACTGGTACACCCACGGTGTTACCAGAACGTCCACAGCTATTGCTTGAGGGTCTCTTGACCTGGCGCAATACCTGTCCAGTTTTTTTTTTCAGGCGGGACGCCATCATGTCCACCTTTGGTCTTTCCCAACGGTTCACAATCATGTGGAATACTTCCCGATGAAGTCCCCACTCTCCCGGGTGGAGGTCGTGCCTGCTGAGGAAGACTGCTTCCCAGTTGTCCACTCCCGGAATGAACACTGCTGACAGTGCTATCACATGATTTTTCGCCCAGCGAAGAATCCTTGCAGTTTCTGCCATTGCCCTCCTGCTTCTTGTGCCGCCCTGTCTGTTTACGTGGGCGACTGCCGTGATGTTGTCCCACTGGATCAATACCGGCTGACCTTGAAGCAGAGGTCTTGCTAAGCTTAGAACATTGTAAATTGCCCTTAGCTCCAGTATATTTATGTGGAGAGAAGTCTCCAGACTTGATCACACTCCCTGGAAATTTTTTCCCTGTGTGACTGCTCCCCAGCCTCTCAGGCTGGCATCCGTGGTCACCAGGACCCAGTCCTGAATGCCGAATCTGCGGCCCTTTAGTAGATGAGCACTCTGCAGCCACCGCAGAAGAAACACCCTTGTCCTTGGAGACAGGGTTATCCGCTGATGCATCTGAAAATGCGATCCGGACCATTTTTCCAGCAGATCCCACTGAAAAGTTCTTGCGTGAAATCTGACGAATGGAATCGCTTCGTAAGAAGCCACCATTTTTCCCAGGACCCTTGTGCAATGATGCACTGACACTTTTCCTGGTTTTAGGAGGTTCCTGACTAGCTCGGATAACTCCCTGGCTTTCTTCTCCGGGAGAAACACCTTTTTCTGGACTGTGTCCAGAATCATCCCTAGGAACAGCAGACGTGTCGTCGGAAACAGCTGCGGTTTTGGAATATTTAGAATCCACCCGTGCTGTCGTAGAACTACTTGAGATAGTGCTACTCCGACCTCCAACTGTTCTCTGGACCTTGCCCTTATCAGGAGATCGTCCATTTTCTTTGAAGAAGAACCATCATTTCGGCCATTACCTTGGTAAGGACCCGGGGTGCCGTGGACAATCCAACCGGCAGCGTCTGAAACTGATAGTGACAGTTCTGTACCACGAACCTGAGGTACCCTTGGTGAGAAGGGCAAATTGGGACATGGAGGTAAGCATCCCTGATGTCCCGGGACACCATATAGTCCCCTTCTTCCTGGTTCGCTATCACTGCTCTGAGTGACTCCATCTTGATTTGAACCTTTGTATGTAAGTGTTCAATATTTCAGATTTAGAATAGGTCTCACCGAGCCGTCTGGCTTCAGTACCACAATATAGTGTGGAATAATACCCCTTTCCTTGTTGTAGGAGGGGTACTTTGATTATCACCTGCTGGGAATACAGCTTGTGAATTGTTTCCACTACTGCCTCCTTGTCGGAGGGAGACGTTGGTAAAGCAGACTTCAGGAACCTGCGAGGGGGAGACGTCTCGAATTTCCAATCTGTACCCCTGGGATACTACTTGTAGGATCCAGGGGTCCACTTGCGAGTGAGCCCACTGCGTGCTGAAACTCTTGAGACGACCCCCCCACCGCACCTGAGTCCGCTTGTACGGCCCCAGCGTCATGCTGAGGACTTGGCAGAAGCGGTGGAGGGCTTCTGTTCCTGGGAATGGGCTGCCTGCTGCAGTCTTCTTCCCTTTCCTCTATCCCATGGCAGATATGACTGGCCTTTTGCCCGCTTGCCCTTATGGGGACGAAAGGACTGAGGCTGAAAAGACGTTGTCTTTTTCTCCTTTATACGGCAATACTTCCATGTGCCGTTTGGAATCTGCATCACCTGACCACTGTCGTGTCCATAAACAACTTCTGGCAGATATGGACATCGCACTTACTCTTGATGCCAGAGTGCAAATATCCCTCTGTGCATCTCGCATATATAGAAATGCATCCTTTAAATGCTCTATAGTCAATAAAATACTGTCCCTGTCAAGGGTATCAATATTTTCAGTCAGGGAATCCGACCAAGCCACCCCAGCGCTGCACATCCAGGCTGAGGCGATCGCTGGTCGCAGTATAACACCAGTATGTGTGTATATACTTTTTAGGATATTTTCCAGCCTCCTATCAGCTGGCTCCTTGAGGGCGGCCCTATCTGGAGACGGTACCGCCACTTGTTTTGATAAGCGTGTGAGCGCCTTATCCACCCTAAGGGGTGTTTCCCAACGCGCCCTAACTTCTGGCGGGAAAGGGTATACCGCCAATAATTTTCTATAGGGGGAAACCCACGCATCATCACACACTTCATTTAATTTATCTGATTCAGGAAAAACTACAGGTAGTTTTTTCACACTCCACATAATACCCTTTTTTGTGGTACTTGTAGTATCAGAAATATGTAACACCTCCTTCATTGCCCTTAACAAGTAACGTGTGGCCCTAAAGAAAAATACGTTTGTTTCTTCACCGTCGACACTGGAGTCAGTGTCCGTGTCGACCGACTGAGGTAAAAGGACGTTTTAACGCCCCTGACGGTGTTTGAGACGCCTGGACAGGTACTAATTGGTTTGCCGGCCGTCTCATGTCGTCAACCGACCATGCAGCGTGTTGACATTATCACGTAATTCCTTAAATAAGCCATCCATTCCGGTGTCGACTCCCTAGAGAGTGACATCACCATTGCAGGCAATTGCTCCGCCTCCTCACCAACATCGTCCTCATACATGTCGACACACACGTACCGACACACAGCACACACACAGGGAATGCTCTGATAGAGGACAGGACTCCACTAGCCCTTTGGAGAGACAGAGGGAGAGTTTGCCAGCACACACCAAAACGCTATAATTATACAGGGACAACCTTTATATAAGTGTTTTTCCCTTATAGCATCTTAATATATATAATCATATCGCCAAATAAGTGCCCCCCCTCTCTGTTTTAACCCTGTTTCTGTAGTGCAGTGCAGGGGAGAGCCTGGGAGCCTTCCCACCAGCATTTCTGTGAGGGAAAATGGCGATGTGTGCTGAGGAGAATAGGCCCCGCCCCCTTTTCGGCGGGCTTCTTCTCCCGTTTTTCTGAGACCTGGCAGGGGTTAAATACATCCATATAGCCCCAGGGGCTATATGTGATGTATTTTTTAGCCAGAACAAGGTATTCTCATTGCTGCCCAGGGCGCCCCCTGCAGCGCCCTGCACCCTCCGTGACCGCTGGTGTGAAGTGTGTGACAACAATGGCGCACAGCTGCAGTGCTGTGCGCTACCTCATGAAGACTGAAAAGTCTTCTGCCGCCGGTTTCTGGACCTCTTCACTTTTCGGCATCTGCAAGGGGGTCGGCGGCGCGGCTTCGGGACCGGACTCCATGGCTGGGCCTGTGTTCGATCCCTCTGGAGCTAATGGTGTCCAGTAGCCTAAGAAGCCAATCCATCCTGCACGCAGGTGAGTTCACTTCTTCTCCCCTAAGTCCCTCGTTGCAGTGAGCCTGTTGCCAGCAGGACTCACTGTAAAATAAAAAACCTAAAAACTTTTTCTAAGCAGCTCTTTAGGAGAGCCACCTAGATTGCACCCTGCTCGGATGGGCACAAAAACCTAACTGAGGCTTGGAGGAGGGTCATAGGGGGAGGAGCCAGTGCACACCACCTGATCCTAAAGCTTTATTTTTGTGCCCTGTCTCCTGCGGAGCCGCTAATCCCCATGGTCCTGACGGAGTCCCCAGCATCCACTAGGACGTCAGAGAAACATAATCTATACATATAATAAAACTGTAAGGGTTGTGCCTGAACACAGAAATCTTAGTCTGAGAAACATGTCTAGGGACTGTTTATGAACTATGGTGACAATATATATATATATATATATATATGTGTATATATATATATATATATATATATATGTATATTTTATTATTAGTTGTTGTGGTTTTTTTTGGGGGGGGGGGGGGGGGAGTTGCCTGTCCGTTTGTCTGTTTGTTCCAGCTTCATGCAAAAGTACTGGATGAATTCGGATGGCGTTTTCACTGCTTAGCGACTGAGGTATGTATGATCTCGATGTGTCATCAGGGAGAGGAGCAATAAAGGAGAACTCAGACTCTCGACATTCCGCGTGGGCAGTGTGCAGGCTCCTCAAGTGACACGGCCCAAGTTATGCAACGGAACCCGATTTAAAGTGACAGCTCTGCAGAGGAACCTAATTAAGGCAGAGACTCTAATGCAGGCATGTCCAAACTGTGGCCCTCCAGCTGTTGTGAAACTACATATCCCAGCATGCCCTGACACAGTTTTGCTGTCAGAGAATGCTAAAACTGTGTCAGGGCATGCTGGGATGTGTAGTTTCTCAACAGCTGGAGGGCCACAGTTTGGACATGCCTGCTCTAATGGGATGTGGCGCAGATGTTTATACCATGTATACCCCTAATACCTAACAATTTTTTATAAGCATCTGCCTTGTTGTGACGATCAACAAGTCACAGGGGCAAACACTCAGGGCTTCAGGCGTAGATCTTAGGACCAGCAGCTTTACGTGGATTGCTCACGAATTATACCCCTTTCACACCTCCAATGCCGGATCCCACCCGGGAATTGGAAACGGGTCCTTCCTGGGTGGGATCCGGCATTGGACGCTGTTGCTGGCTTCCCCGACCCGGCAATATGCCAGCCGGGTTGCCATATCGGCAGGGGGCGGAGCCGGCTGCGGAGGCGGCGCTGGGAGATGAGATCATCTCCGCGCCGCCTCTCCTGGTTGTAGTGAACGGGTGACCCAGGAGCCCGTTTATGCTGCCACTGACCCGGTATTCAACCCGGGAATAACACTGCTTTATTCCCGGGTCGAATTGCTGACCCGTGTCGAACCGGCAATATGCCGGGTCGATACCAGGTTATTTGTGTGGTGTCAAAGGGGTATTAGTAGCCCCAAGCATCTTTTTGTGTTAATCCCTGAAGGAAAAACTGCAAATATTGTTTATAAAGAAATGTTGTGATCAATGTGTGCAATATAAAATATATATCACAATATTGAATGGTACTACTATATTTGTAAAATTAGTTCCACTGAGCAATAACATACATCCACGCAATCAATCAAAGCCACGGGCAAATGCCAGTTAAATGTATAATTTTGTTACACATAAGTAGTTATGGCGGGTGTAGTACTGGTGACCAGCGGTCTCCTGACCGCCAATCAGCTAACCGACGCCGGGATCCCGGCAGGGAGGGGCGAGTGCAGCATGCCCCTTGCGGGCTCGCTGCGCTCGCCACGCTGCGGGCTCGGTGGTGACCTGCGGTCGCCACGGGTTCTATTCCCACTCTATGGGTGTCGTGGACACCCACGAGTGGAAATAGTCCCTGTTGGTCGGCATGCCGACCATCGGGATAGTGAGCCGTCGGGCTCGTGGAGGAGGTCATGTGACTGTCGGTCAGCTGACCGGCGGTCACATGAATACCACCCGTTATGGCCAAATGGAATCCTTTCAATACTGGTATCAGGCAACTGTTTGGTTTACACCAGAAAGTGACTGGCAAGTGTAGTTAATGTCTAATAATAATTACTATTTGCTGTGATTCTACCTTTTCTAGTCTGAAGTGTCACCTTAACTTTCATTCTTATTTGTATCTTCCTGTACTTGGGGAATAGTTCTGCCAAGTGGTGTTGGTGGGAAATCTGGCTATTGGGTATTTGGGGCAGGATATTTTGGCGGGTAACACAGAGTGGAGGAGGTGATGACATACAGACCAAGGACTTGCATGATTTGTCTGCTGAATGTGCATCTCACAGACTTCTGTCTGCTCTCCTACCCTGCAGCTATAAATTATAACTCATTTCCCCTTCACTTCTCAAACCCTTTTGATCCTTTCTGGGTAGCCCTCTCGGTCAGTTTTTTCCTGCTTATCAGTAAAACTAGAGATAATAAAAACTTCAATACAAACTCTTCACTTTCCAAGATAAACATTTAGGAAAACGAGTGTGTTTGACCCTCACACTTCTATGATGAATGGACACACATCTCACTTGCATTTCTCATATAAAATATAGCTGTTTTATCCAGCAATTTATGTTATTATTTTGCAGCAATGTTATGTCATGTAAAGTAAAACTGGGTGTACTGCCTTTTACTAAATTCTAATTATCACGAAAAAAAAAACTACAATGTTTCCTGTCAGTAAATGGTAAACACAAACAATTGAGACATATTTTTGACCATCAGTAATGAAATAATTATAGATAATTAAATAAATGACACCTGACAACAGTAGTACATTTCATGTAGCATTCACACCAGTGGTTTAGGGTCTGGTTCCATATTTACAGTCACAATTCCTGCTAGGTGATGCTACTTTCACTTTGGATACATTCCGTAAGAACATGCGTCAGTAAAACAAAAGTTGATCACAATAAGTTTTTGAACAAATTTCAAAGAATGGAAATCTTGCTCATGACTTCTTGTGCATCACAAAGCTCCTATATTTATAGAGTGCAGTCTGGCAAAGGGGAATCTGTGTTTAACACTGCACAGATTACCGAGAGTTATTTGAATAATAATTGAGCGCCTTGAAGTTATTGTGCTGAGCCGGCAGCGACCTTTGAGCAGTGATGGGACAGAATGTGTGGGAACAGGAGAGGCGCAGCACTATTCTTCCTTTCCTACCAGAAGCAGCAAAATATTCCTAAGTGTACCATAATCTTTAGGGGAAAAGAGTGGGCTTTTGGAGTCTGTTTTGCCTTTGTCACTGGTGTCACTTATCTGTCAAGAACCACACAGACTCAGGAGTGGCAATCTGTCATTCACGGATATTGCCTCAGCCAGCCAACTTCTTACTTTTAAGTGCATGCAGACCTTTCATGTCTTTCTATGGTGGTTCAGCTGGTTCCTAAGGTCAGGGACGGGGGAAGTAGTTGGAACCCTGAAAAAACTTTAATATTCCCAACTGCACCTAAAAAGTAAATATTTAAAGTATATCTAAAGTTGATTGTGAAACTGTGTGACACATCTGGTTATTCATTATGAAGGTACTAAGGGGTGAGGAGCCTAAACTGGTGAGCAGCTATGGGCCTAATTCAGAGTTGATTGCAGCAGCAAATTTGTTAGCAGTTGGGCAAAACCATGTGCACTGCAGGGGGGGCATATATGACATGTGCAGAGAGAGATAGATTTGGGTGGGGTGTGTTCAAACTGAAATCTAAATTGCAGTGTAAAAATAAAGCAGCCAGTATTTACCCTGCACGGAAACAAAATGACCCACCCAAATATAACTCTCTCTGCAAATGTTATGTCTGCCACACCTGCAGTGCACATTGGGGGTCATTCCGACCCAATCGCTAGCTGCAGTTTATCGCAGCACAGCGATCGGGTCGGAATTGCGCGTGCGCCACAGTGCATGCCAGACAGCCGAAGTCCGTCGTTTAGTAGCGATCGCCTCTGGCTGATTGACAGGCAGAGGCGGTCGCAGGGCGGGAGGAGGCAGGACGGTGGCGTTAAGACGCCGTTTAGGGTGCGCGGTCCCGCCAACGAAGGCGTGGCCGGACCATTGGGGAGGGGGAGCGGGCCGCAGCAGCTGTGTGACGTCTCACGCAGCCGATGCGGCCAGTGGTAGCGACGATCAACTCCCGGCCAACCACAGGAGCTGCGTTGCCCGGGAGTTACACCACAAATACAAAAGCATTGCCGCTGTGCGATGCTTTTGTATTTGTGCGTGGAGGGGGGCGGACTGACATGCCGGGCATACTAGCCCTATGCTGGGCGTCCCCCCGCATGTCAGGGAAGATGATCGTAGCTTTGCTAACTGTAGCACAGCTACGATCAACTCGGAATGACACCCATGGTTTTGCCCAGCTGCTAACAAATTTGCTGCTGCGATCAACTCTGAATTACCCCCTATGTCCCGAAAGATTCTCACCAGCATCTATGGGGACAGGGAACTAAGTCAATTTATCAAACTTTGAAAACCTTAGTAAAAACATAATGCCACCTCAGGATGTTTTAGCTGATGCAACAAAACCCGAGGCTTCACTGTGTCAAATTACTACCTGCATGTAGTACCCCCTTTGCCTGTAGAGCTAGGCTACCTGAAACAGGGAGATAATTCTGGCAGAAGAGCAAAGTTTTCCGGCATGGTAATTAGTGGCTGTACATCATTATGATAACTAGATCCCTAATAATGTGATCTGCATTATATACAGTATAGGAGTGGAATGATTGTGCATTTCTATTATTGATTGCTCCCACAAAATGGTTAAAAGGAAAAAATGACCATAGAGCGTGTCTGCAGTGGGCAGAATTTCTCAGAGTGGAACATCTAGAGATGACAACTGTATGAATGGATATTTATTAAACAGGTGTATAACAAATACAATTAAATGACTTTGTAACCAAGTTAAAGGGCAGTGATACCCAAACTGGGTGCCATGGGTGTGTCACGGGTTGGTGGTTCATGACCAAATCAAAATATTCATTTATGGCCAATGTGATAGACAAAACCAGTGCTGATGGCTGCCAATAATAAAATATGTGGCAAATAGTAAACACAACCCTGTCCACCACCACATAGCAGATCCTAAGGATGACATATTAGCACAATTTACTGTTTGTCTGAATCTCTTAATAAGAGACTTGGCCTAGGGGTGGTGTGAAAATAAAGTTTGGGAACCACTGTACTAGGGATTATAGTGCTCGGCTGTCTACCTAGACTGTGCCACACGTGATGTGCTTAGATGCAGCAGTGCAAACTGTCCATGGAAATAATTTTTAAATGTTTGTAAATATGGGTGCCTATTGAACAAGAAAATAGGAATTTAATACCTACCGGTAAATCCTTTTCTCGTAGTCCGTAGTGGATACTGGGGAACTGTACTTTAGTACCATGGGGTATAGATCAAGTCCACTGGAGCCTGTCACTTTAAAACCTTTAGAGTGTGTATGTGTGTGCTAGCTCCTCCCCTCTAGGCCCCTCCTACCAGACTCAGTCTAAGAAACTGTGCCCGAGGAGACGGACATACCACGAGAGAAGAAAATATGTACAACAGCGGTGAGGCATTAAGCCAACACACAACTATGGGGGTCATTCCGAGTTGATCGCTAGCTGCATTTGTTCGCAGCGCAGCGATCAGGCTAAAAAATGTCAGTTCCGCGCATGCAGCACAATGCGCACATGCGTCGTACGGGCACAACGAACGATGTAGTTTTGCACAGGGTCTAGCGAAGCTTTTCAGTCGCACTGCTGACTGCAGAGTGATTGACATGAAGTGGACGTTTCTGGGTGTCAACTGACCGTTTTCAGGAAGTGTTCGGAAAAACGCAGGCGTGCCAGTACAAACGCAGGTATGGCTGGGCGGGTTTGTGACGTCAAAACAGGAACTGAACAGTCTGAAGTGATCGCAAGCGTGGTTTAGGTTTTGAGCTACTCAAGCTGAACACATTTTTTTTGTAGCCGCTCTGCGATACATTCATTCGCACTTCTGCTAAGCTAAAATACACGCCCAGTGGGCGGCGGCATAGCGTTTGCACGGCTGCGTAAAACTGCTAGCGAGCGATCAACTCGGAATGACCCCCTATAACCGAAAAGGAGGGCGCTAACCAGATGATAGCAACACCAGCCTAACCAGGATTGCAAAGCTAACCCAACAACATAAGAGAACTGCAACAGCGGGCCAACCAAACACTTAAAAATAGAAAAAAACAACACTGATCCAGGCGCTAATCAATTAATAATAATACATATTCTTAATTTTTTTTTTTTCTATCAATAGTTTTTTATTGAGAAAGATAAACAATTTTATGGGGTACATAACGAAAAAGAAAGGGGGGTAATACAACCATACATTGTAAGGGTAGATACAGTAGGGATACTGAAGGATAAGGGAGGGGGGGGGGGGAAGTAGAGGTCCAGACTGGGGTTAGGGGAGGGTACATCGGAACTAAACATACATAATACATCAGGTAAATTGAGACATATAGGAAATCAGTACATTGCAGTAAAGGGACAGTGATGTAGTCCTATAGGGCAGAGCCTATAGGTACATGTTAGGAGAAGGTATGGAGGGGAAACCTAGTTGGGGTCCTCTCTAATTGGAGACGGGAGGGTTTAATTGCCTTGATATAGAGGAATGCAATAATAGATGATATCTTATAGTTCAGGTATTGTCGAGTTGTACGGATGGGCTAAGCGGAGGTGAGGGAGATTTATGGAAATATTGAGCCTCTTCATTCGAGGAGACGTAGCTTTGCCACGCGGACCAGCGTGCTTTAAGGGAAGTGTAGTTGGGAGAGGAGGAGACAGATTCTGTTTCCATAAGGAAGTGGTGGTTTATCTTATGTATAACTCTTAGCAAGGTAGGAGGTGTGGATTGTTTCCACATTTGGGCCAGATTTGCTCGAGCGGCTATCAGGATATGGCCCAGAACATATCTAGCAGGTGGTGGTATTGAGGGGGGAACAGCTTGTAGTAATGCTAGAGTTGGATCTGGTGCGATGTGGGTGGACAGAACTTTATTTATTAGATCAAATACCTCTGACCAATATTTAGTGATCTTTGGGCATGTCCAGAATATATGGAAGATATGTCCTACCGAGCCGCATAGTCTCCAACATTTATTACTATGAGAAGGCCAGAATTTGTGAATTCGGTCTGGGGTCTGGTATATTCTATTTACTAGTTTTATATGCATTTCAGTGTGGTTTAAGCACTGGGACATGGAGTACGAGGTTAGGAAAATTTGACGCCAGTCGTTCGGGGATAGGGTTCTTCCCAGGTCTTGTTCCCATTTCTTTTGGGCATTAGATTTGGAAGGGGA
Source organism: Pseudophryne corroboree (assembly GCF_028390025.1). Lineage (NCBI taxonomy): Eukaryota > Metazoa > Chordata > Amphibia > Anura > Myobatrachidae > Pseudophryne > Pseudophryne corroboree. Next base: position 453,891,443 of record NC_086446.1, read on the forward strand.
GGCAGGGGTTATCCTAAGTTTGTACCAGTATGTGATGTCGCCTTTGGACTCAGGTAGGGAGAGACGGGAAAAGAGGGCGTGTGAAGTAGTGTGGAGCGTTGAGTATATAGGAGGGATTGCCCTCCACCAGTGTGCCACTTGCATATAGTGGAAGAGTTCTGTGGCTGGGAGAGAGTATTGTGACTGGAGAGTTGAAAAGGGTTTTAGAGAGAGTCCATCTAGAAGGTCGCCTAGGTATAGCACTCCTGCACGTCTCCATTTAGATAGATTGAGATGGGGTATCATCAGTGCTAATGTAGTGATGGATATCTGAGGAATATGGGAAATGGGAGGTGTTAGGGAGGCCGATAGGGTGTCCCAGGTTTTTAGAGCAGCCTGCGTGGAGGGGAGGAGGGATAATTGAGTAGGTCGGAGCGTCTTTGGGATGCGAAAAAGATCAGCTAAAGGGATTGGGTTTGATCGAATTTGTTCCAGCTCCGTCTAACCGGTATGTGAGTGGGTTGTGAAATAGTATTTAATGGGGGCCAAGAGAGAGGCTTCCTGGTATAGGGGAATATTAGGTATATTAAGGCCTCCAGATGCTCTTGGCAAGACCATTCTTGAGATAGCCAGTGAGGGTGGTTTTGAAGACCAAATATATTTGGACATGATAGAGGAACAAGCTTGGATGGACTTCTTTGGGAAGGGGTATGGGATCGTGCGAAAGAGGTACATTAGTTTGGGTAATAGGGACATTTTAAATGCCGCCATCCGTCCCAGCCATGAGACCTCATAGGATGACCAGGATTTCGTAAGTGTTTCCAATGACTCTATCAAGGGGGCTAGGTTGACAGAGAAGACGTCTGCAGTGGAGGTAGGAATGTTGATACCCAGGTATTTTATTGTGTGATTTCGCCAGTTATATGGAAAGGAAGCTTGGAGTACTGGGGTGGAGTGAGATAAGTTAAAGGGAAGGGCGTCTATTTTGGTAGTATTAAGTTTATAGTAAGATGCGAGACTGTAGGCATCTAGGACAGAATGTAAGATGGGGAGAGTTGTAGTGGGGTTAGAGATAAAGAGGAGGACATCGTCCGCGAAGAGGCTCAGTTTATGGAGAGATGTACCGAACTGAATCGCCGGGATGTTGGGGTTCTCTCGTATCTTAATTGCCAGGGGTTCAATTGAAAGGACAAAGATTAGAGGGGATAGGGGACAGCCTTGTCTGGTGCCATTTGAGATAGGGAAAGGGTCGGATAGGAAGCCTCCGCTGTACACCCGGGCCGTAGGAGAGCTGTATAGCGCTAAGATAGAGGTTAGAATGCGATCTCTAAATCCGAATTTGAGGAGGGTTTGGCACATGTACAACCAATTTAATCTGTCAAAAGCCTTCTCTGCGTCTAACGATAGCAAGAGAAGGCCCTGGTCTCTAGTTAGGGAGTCTATCAGATTGAAGACCCGTCGCGTATTGTCAGACGCTTGTCTCCCAGGAACGAAGCCAGTCTGGTCCGGGTGTATCAGCGAGGGGAGGAAATTGTTAATGCGTGTTGCAATAATTTTGGCATATAGTTTGATGTCGCAGTTAAGCAGAGCTATTGGTCGGTAGTTATGCACAAAGGCGGGGTCTTTTCCGGGTTTGGGAATAGTAACAATACGCGCCTCTAAGAGTTCTGGGGGGAGGGAGCCATGATCCGAGAATGTGTTGTATAGCGCAGTCAGGAGGGGAGAGAGGGTGTCACGGAAAGTAGCATAGAAGTCAGAGATGAAACCGTCTGGGCCGGGGGCTTTATTCCTAGGGGTAGATTTAATAGCTGCGGAGATTTCATCCGACGACCATGGGGCATTAAGTGAGGACAGCTGGTCCTGCGTAAGGGTAGGGAGAGGGAGATCGTCTAAAAAGGAAGAAATAGATGGAGGGGTGGGTTGTGGAGTGGAAGGGTCAGTTGCTAAGTTATATAATTTGGCGTAATAGTTTGCGAATTGGTTCGTTATATCTTTGGGGTTCAAGATCTTTTGTTTAGTGGGAGAATAGATACATTTAATCCTATTTCTGGCTTGTTGAACACAAAGTTTACGCGCTAACATTTTGCCAGCTTTATTGCCTAGTATGTAAAATTTATGGCGCATCCTATTCAAAGCCGCTTGAGTGCGTGCGAAGAGCAACTTTTGAAGCTGACCTCGAACATTGGAGATCTCATTTTTAAGTGTTTTGGAGGGGTGGACCTTATTCTTAGCTTCAAGGTCTAGGAGGTCATCCTCCAGTATCTTCTGTTTTTGATAGGCCTGTTTTTTTAAGAGTGGCGCCGGCCTGAATGGCAGCTCCACGGGTAACGGCTTTGAAAGCACACCAGTGGTTGATAGGAAGGGTATCTTGGGGGGAATTAGTGGCTAAGTAGGAGTCAATAGAGTCAGAGATTATTTTTTTTGACATGGGGTTATTTAGGATGTAAGGGTATAGGCGCCATTGGCGGGGAGGATTGTAGGTACCCTGAAGGTTCCATTTCCAGAGAACTGGGGCGTGGTCAGACCATGTGATTGGTAAAATATCTAAGCTTTTAGTTCTCTGGAGAGACCATTTATCACACAAAACCAGGTCTATTCTGGAGTAGGAGTTGTGGACAAGGGAGTGGAATGTGTATTCCCGACCTGAGGGGTTCTGGGTCCTCCAGACATCATAGAGGTCGAATTCCGCAAGCAGGTTGCGAAAGGCTAGGGAAGGACCAGAGAGGGTAGCCGGAACAGGCTGGGAGACTTGGCGGGACTTGTCCATTTTAGGGTCTAGAACAAGGTTAAAGTCACCCAAAACTACCAGAGAGCCCTTCAGCGAATTCCGTATAGTAGGGAATAGTTTTCGCATAAAGGGGACCTGGTTAGAATTAGGTGCGTATATGGATACCAGGGTAACCGGTTTGTCATCTAGGAGGCCAATGAGGATAAGATAGCGGCCATTTTTGTCAGAAATTTGAGATTGCAGGGAAAAGGAGACATTTTTGTTAAAAAGGATAGCTACTCCATTCCTTTTGGATGGACCATTGGCATAGTACCCCACCGGGAAGTGGCTATTCTTAAAAAGGGGGGGGTTAACAGAGGAAAAGTGGGTTTCTTGTAGCGCCACGACATCAGCTTTTTGCTGGTGGAAGAAAGAGAGGGCCAGCCTACGCTTATTGGGTGAATTCAGTCCTTTGACATTGAGAGAAATAAGATTCAGCATTGGGAAAATATATTAGGCATGAGAAAGAAGGGTCTATACTGATCTACTGGAGCGTATCTGTACCGAGTACTAATAGGCAGTTGTGGCCGGGGATATGGGTCAAGTCTGGAACTCATGGGAGAGGGGAGCAAGCGGGAATGGCATGGGTTGGGTTCAAAACGGGAAAGAAGGAGGTAAACAACAAAAAGAAAAGGTCCGGTATATTGGACCTGCATGGCTACTGCAGGGAAAGGGGAGAAAAAATTCAGGGGGTTTGCAGTAGTACAGAAAAAGGTGGGGGCGGGCTGGATGAACCTGCGCCGCCACTCCAAAACAGCTTCTAAGAGGGTAGGCTTAGGGCACGTACATCTAACATAGACTTTTCTAATTAGAAGATAGATGCACCTTGGGGCATTAGCATGCAGTTAGTAGGTATCAGTAACCGGGTAGAGTATCGCCCCTTAATATATAACAACAATTGAACAACATGTGAAAGAGTAACCTGGTAACTCGTAGACAAGCAAACTTGTAATAAGGCATATAAAGGCATATGGGGAAAGGTGAGTAGATAGAATATTTCTAACTCCCCTTAACAGGGGGGAGGAGGCCTACAATCTCCGTGAACCGGAGGTTTCGGTGGGTAGATTTTGAAAGGACCTAATTTGGCAGTCCAGTGACTCAGGTGGTCATCCAGTCATGACTGACGCTAGTGGCTCGCGACGATGTAGATGGCTTTGAAACGGAAATGTCCCAGTCCAGCAATAACTTCACACCTGCGTCTAGGGAGGAAATTATGTAGGTCGAGTCTTCATACGAGACTATCAGCTTAACTGGAAATCCCCAGCGGTAGTGGATGTCGTGGGACCTCAGAGCAAGGGTGATAGGGGTGAAGGCACGTCTTTTTGCTATGGTAACGGCTGATAAATCTTGGAATATCTGAAGTCCTCCTAGAGAGTCGGAGTTTTTGGACTCTCTAGCGGCCCTCATAATGCGCTCCTTAACCGGGAAGAAATGAACTCGGAGGAGGGTGTCTTTAGGGAGGTCAGATGAGACGGAACGGGGTCTGGGGAGTCGGTGGATGCGGTCAATTAGGAGCTCCGAGGCGTCCGCCTTTGGGAGAAGTTTCCTAAATAAGGCAGTGGCATAGGATTCCAGTTCAGAGTTGGTAACCGAGTCCGGGATGCCTCTAATTTTGATGTTGTTTCGCCTTGATCTGTCCTCCATGTCTGCCAATTTGGATTTGAATTGGTCCAGATCTTGTTGTTGGCGATCGTGGGATGAGAGTAGGTCATTGTGAGAGGTGACCAACTCCTCCATCTTGCGTTCTAAATGATCTGTCCTGTCTCCCAATGCTACTAGCTCAGTTTTGACCTCACGGACGGCAGAGGTCAGATCCTTAGAAAGTTCAGACTTGAAGGCGGAAAGAATCTGGCAGAGGGATCTTACGGTTAGGGGGGCATCTGACTCACAGTCTACTCCCGACTCTGAGAGGGCAGAGGTCAGGACACTAGATCCCAAGGGGTCTTGTATGACAGAGGGGGAGGGGACATTTTGTAGAGGGGAGATTTGGAGGGACTTACGAGGGGGGTAGGAGACTTTGGGAGGTATTATCTCCTTGCCTTTTTTAGGAGCTATTTCTCTTCAGCAACAGCGCACCCAGAGGGCACAGAGAGACGCGCTTCAGGGGTGGGTCCAATCAGCTGATAATATTGAAACAGGAGAACTCAGTCACATTGATGGAATGTACGTGTTAATCAGATAAACATGAGTGGCGGCAGGCAGGTTGGAGAGTGCTCACATTGTGGGGTTCTTGCAGATATAGGGCATCGAGACCATAGAGCAGGAGGGTATGGTTATAGGAACGGGTCCAAGCAGGACGGGGTGTTACCCAGGATGTATTGGGTGCAGGATTTGGTGTCCTCAGTACACAGCCACCAAAAACTGCGACTCCGACCCTTCTCTGAAATAGGTGCTGGCTACGTGGAAAAATAGATTCAGCCCCTCCAGTGTTGGGGTATGAGGAAATGCTGAGGTGGTGTCTGTGAGTCCTCACAGGTTGGAACGATCAGAGGGGGAGAGCAGCTGAGGAGTGCTCTTTTTTCGTGGGTGTCGCCCGCCGGCGAACACCCCACCAGGTTGCTTCGGCTCCCGGGGCCTTACAGGGCCTCTGGGTGTACAGGTCCAGGTGCAATTATGTGGCTAGAGAGGACAGTAGTGCCCGGAATACTCGGACGGGGTCAGGTGGTGGGGGGTCTCGTGGCAGGTAGCACTGGATAAGTATTAGGCTCTATCTAGTGAACAGGAGCCTGATCAGAGGGATCCCCTTTTCTCTGCAGTCAGTGTGATATGGTGCATCCAAAATGGCCACTGCAGTTATGGCAGGCTGAAGAGTAAAGTGCAGGGGCTGGAGCTTGCGGGCTCGTGGAGTATTCCCTTGCTACAGGGGGGCACCCGGTGTTCCACCAGGGGTCTACCAGTCCCCAAGGGGTCGGAGGGGCGTCCGCAGGGCTCTGAGTGTGCCTCAATATAGTTGTGGGCCGAACCGGAGCTCCCCCCTGGGCCGATCTCAAACTCGAGGCCCCGGCTTCAGTCTGAGGCGTAGGTCCCAACGTCGGAGCCTCCCGCCGTGTCCCGCCGCCGATCAGGGCCGCCCCGCCGCACTTACTTTGAGGAGCCCAGCAGGAGAGAGGGACCTCCGGCAGCAGCCCTCCGCACGAGCCGTCGGCCTCGTCGCGTGCGGTACGTCTGAGGGTCCCGGTGCTCAGCGGGATGTGGTGAGCGGGCAGCTGTCCGGCGGTGACACCGATCGAGGGTCTTCAGGTAGTGCCAGCTGTCCGCGCCGAGGGGTCCCGGAGCTTTCGTCGGTCCGGAAAGATAATTGAGGTCCCGGCTTTGTAGGCCCCGTAGGCCGCAATCCGCGGGAGCAGTTAAAACTGCTCCCCGATTCCGCTGCAACTTCGGGGACACAGCAAGGGGGTCAGGAGGGACAGGAGGAGCAACAGGGCACCCAGATAGCTCCAATAATGCTTTATTAATTTGGAATTGGAGCCCTGAGTCTCAGGAGCTCCACTGGATCGCAGCTGTCCCAGTCAGCAGCCAGGCCACGCCCCCCCCCCCCCCCCCCCCATATTCTTAATTTTTAACGTAGTTTAAGCTGCAAGCTCCGTCCAGCTGTACCTGTGTTCGTACAGCTAAAATTGATTGTGAGGTAGGGGGCTCGCTTGCTCTCCTTCCTCAGAAACCAAAGAAGTAAGAAAGAAAAAGGAATGACTGATTGCGCTATATTACCAGGTGCGTATATGAATAAAGACACATTTAAAATTACCTCTCTGGCTTTTATTTAAATTCAAAAATATCACAAATGTGAATATATATATATAAAAAACTCAATATGCATGCATATTCACTATGAGCTCACTTAAAAACTGTAACACTAATTCTATGTTTAAGCATCCAGTGCTCAGATCTGTTTTTAGGGACAGTTATTTCTTCCACTGATGTATGTAAATAAATAACTTGTATTCCCACAACAATAGGTGATGTTTTTCCAAATATATTGGGACTCAGTCCTCTAAATAGAGAGACAGTTCCTGTTTGTATACTGGCCACAGTCTGTAGACTGTCAATTTCAAGACAGATGAATGCCGCTTACCGCCGCAGCCGTGAGCACGGACGTGCTGGGGAGATCCTCGCTGTGCACAGAGGTGGTGTTTAGCTCTCCCTTCTCCCGTCTCTCTTTCACGGTGGCAGCAGTGCTAGATGGTCTCTACCCCTCAGCGTGCCCAATTCAGAGACACGTCTGGCAGACGCCAATGCTAGTAACATCATTCTTCCAGGTAAGAAATTTCAATTCTACCCTATGTAAGGGTTCAAACCAGTCCGATTGAAGAAAAGACAAAACCACATTGAGATCCCACGGAGCCGTGGGAGGTATGAAGGGCGGTTGCATATGAAGAACTCCTTTTAGAAAAGTCTGTACTTCCGATTGCAAGTTGTTTCTGGAAGAAAATAGATAACGCCGAAATCTGCACTTTGATCGAGCCCAAACGTAGGCCCATATCCACTCCCGCTTGCAGGAAAAGTAGAAAGCGACCAATTCTAAATTCCACGGGAGAAACTTTTCTACTTTCACACCATGAAACATACTTTTTCCAGATACGATGATAATGTTTTGACGTAACCATCTTCCTGGCCTGGACCATAGTGGAAATAACCCTGGAGGGAAGACCTTTTCTGGCTAGAATCTCCGTCTCAACTTCCAAGCCATCAAACATAGCCGCGGTAAGTCTTGGATAGACGAACGGACCCTGCTGAAGATCCTTTTGAAGCGGCATAGGCCAGGGATCCTCCAGAGCCATGGACAGGAGGTCCGCATACCACGCCCATCGAGGCCAATCCGGGGCATTTAGAATTGCTTAAACGTTTTTCCTTCTTAATCTTTTTAGAACCCTTTAGATTAGCGGTAGAGAAGGGAACAGGTACACAAACTGGTACGTCCATGGTGTCATCAGCGCGTCCACTGCTACAGCCTGCAGATCCCCATTCTGGAACAGTAACGGCATAGCTTCTTGTTGAGACGAGAAGCCATCAGATCTATCTGCGGACAGCCCCACCGGTGAATTAACTGTTGAAACACCTGGGGATGTAGGCTCCATTCCCCCGGATGGAGGTCGTGTCTGCTGAGGAAGTCTGCTTCCCAGTTGTCCACTCCTGGAATGAATATGGCTGAGATGGCCTTTGCGTTGGCCAATGCCCAGCAGAGTATTTTTGACACTTCTCACATCGCCGCTTTGTGTTCCCCCCATCGATTTATGTATGCGACCTCCGTGGCATTGTCCGATTGAACCTGGATCGCCTGATCCCTCAGGAGATGGGAAGCTTGCAGAAGGGCATTGTAAATTGCCTTGAGTTCCAGGATGTTTATCGGCAGAGCAGATTCCTGATTTGACCATGTCCCCTGGAACTGGGCCCCCTGGGTCATAGCCCCCAACCGTGGAGGCTGGCATCCGTTATCAGTAGAATCCATGAGTGGATATTGAAATTCCTGCCTTCTACCAGGTGAGGAACTTGTAGCCACCATAATAGAGAAATCTGGGCTTTCGGAGATAAGGTCACTTTCCTGATGCATGTGAAGGTGAGACCCTGACCATTTGTCCAGCAGATCCAGCTGAAATGGCCAGGCATGAAACCTGCCATATTGGATTGCCTCCTAAGCAGCTACCATCCTGCCCAGCAAGCGTATGCAAAGATGTATGGATACCTTGCGAGGACGGAGCACTGAGCGGACCATAGCTTGGATAGCCGAGGCCTTGTCCATTGGAAGAAACACCTTTTGAGACACTGTATCCAGTGTCATTCCCAGGAACTGAAGTCGTTGGGCCAGTTCCAGGTGAGATTTCTGAAAATATAGAATCCACCCATGATCCGTAAGTAGGCGAGTCGTCAGATTGATGCTGTGCAGTAGGCGCTCCCTGGACATAGCCTTTATCAGGAGATCGTCCAAGTAGGGGACAATGTCAACTCCCATCCTGCACAGTTGCAGCATCATCTCCGCCATGACCTTGGTGAAGACCCTCGGAGCTGTGGACAGGCCAAAGGGTAAGGCTTGAAACTGGAAATGGTCGTCCAATATGGCAATCATGAAGTAAGCCTGATGAGGGGTCCACATGGGAATGTGTAGGTAAGCATCCTTGACATTTATAGATACCAGGAATTCCCCCTCCTCCAGACCGGACACTTCTGCCTGCAGGGATTCCATCTTGAATTTGAACACCCGCAGATACGGGTTTAGAGACGTCAGGTTAAAGATGGGTCGCACCGAACCGCAGGCGTGGCTGGCCGAACGCAGGGCGTGTTCGTGATGTAAAAACAGGAACTAAACAGTCTGAAGTGATCGCAAGCTAGGAGTAGGTCTGGAGCTCAGAAATGGCACAATCTTTTTTTGTAGCAGCGCTGCAATCCTTTCATTTGCACTTCTGCTAAGCTAAGATACACTCCCAGCGGCTTAGTGTTTGCACGACTGCTAAAAGCAGCTAGCGAGCGAACAACTCGGAATGAGAGCCCATGTCAACAGACATATTGTACACAATGATAATGCAGCACAAACCCACTGAAAACACCTTCGCACAGATCCTAGAGAGCCCCTGGAGTGACATAGAGAAACGGAGACCAGCACACAAAACACAGCAGCGCAGTGTGTAAAAATAGGATTTTAATTACCTACCGGTAAATCATTTTCTGGTAGGCCGTAGAGGATGCTGGGGTCCACATTAGTACCATGGGTGTATAGATGGGTTAATTAGGAGCCATGGGCACTTTTAGAGTTTAATAGTGTGGGCTGGCTCCTCCCTCTATGCCCCTCCTACCAGACTCAGTCTAGAACCTGTGCCCAAGGAGACGGACATACTTCCAGAGAAGGAAATACACAGATAATGGCGAGATTCACGCCTGCTCACACATATAAGGCAAACCAAGCTAACCAGCTTGAAACAATTCAGCAACGACTGAACAACAGTACTTAACCAAGTAACAAAGCAGTACTCAACTGCAGGAAAACGAAGTGCTGGGCGAGGATTTACCGGTAGGTAATTAAAATCCTATTATCTCTTACGTCCTAGAGGATGCTGGGGTCCATATTAGTACCATGGGGATGTACCAAAGCTACCAGTACGGGAGCGAGAGCACGGAGGCTCCTGCAGAACAGACTGACCAAACTGTAGGTCTTCAGAGGCTAAAGTATCGAACTTGTAGAACTTAGCAAACGTGTTCGGCCCTGACCAAGTTGCTGCTCTGCAAAGTTGTAAAGCCGAGACACCCCGGGCAGCCGCCCAGGAAGACCCCACCTTACGAGTAGAGTGGGCCTTAACAGATTTTGGACACGGCAAGCGTGCCGCAGAATAAGCATGCTGGATAGTTAACCTGATCCAGCGATAAATCGTCTGCTTAGAAGCAGGACACCCAATCTTGTTGGGCTCATAAAGGACAAACAGTCTGACTTTCTGTAACGTGAAGTCCTCTTCACATAAATCCTCAAAGCCCTCACAACATCCAAGGACTTTGAGGTAATTGAGCAGTCAGTAGCCACTGGCACCACAATAGGTTGGTTGATATGAAAAGCCGACACAACCTTTGGAAGAAATTGCTGACGCGTCCTGAGCTCAGCTCTATCTTCATGGAAAATCAAGTAGGGGTTCTTGCAGGACAATGCCCCCAATTCAGACACATGCCTAGCAGAAGCTAATGCCAACAGTGTGACCGCCTTCCAAGTGAGAAACTTGACCTCAACCTCCTATAAAGGCTCGAACTAATCCAATTGCAGGAACTGGAACACCACGTTAAGATCCCAAGGTGCCGTAGGAGGCACAAAGGGAGGCTGTATGTGCAGCACCCCTTTCAAGAAAGTCTGAACCTCAGGGAGGGAAGCCAACTGTTTCTGGAAGAAAATGGACAAGGCCAAAATCTGGACTTTTATGGAGCCCAAACGTAGGCCCACATCCACACCTGCTTGCAGGAAGAGGAGAAACCGCCCAAGTTGAAACTCCACCGTAGGAAACTTATTGGATTCACACCAAGACACATACTTTTTCCAAATGCGATGGTAATGTTTAGACGTTACTCCTTTCCTAGCCTGTATCAGGGTAGGAATAACCTTTTTCGGAATGCCTTTCCGAGCTAAGATCTGGCGTTCAACCTCCATGTTGTCAAACGTAGCCGTGGTAAGTCTTGATAAGCGAATGGCCCCTGTTGTAGAAGGTCCTCTCGAAGAAGAAGAGGCCTCGGAACTTCCAGCAGTAGCTCCAGAAGATCCGCGTACCAAGCCCTTCTTGGCCAGTCCAGAGCAATAAGGATCTCCTGAACTCTTGTTCTTTTGATTATTTTGAGAATCCTTGGGATGAGTGGAAGTGGAGGAAACACATACACTGACTTGAACACCCACGGAGTTACCAGGGCGTCCACCGCCACTGCCTGTAGGTCCCTCGACCTTGAACAATACCTCCGAAGCTTCTTGTTGATGCGTGAGGCCATCATGTCTATTTTAGGTACACCCCAAAGACTTGTCACCTCTGCGAACACCTCTGGGTGGAGGCCCCACTCTCGTGGATGTAGATCGTGTCTGCTGAGGAAGTCCGCTTCCCAGTTGTCCACTCCCGGAATGAAGATTGCTGACAGCGCCACAGCGTGTTTTTCCGCCCAGATGATGATTCTGGTTACCTCTGATATTGCGGCTCTGCTCTTCGTTCCGCCTTGTCGGTTTATGTAGGCCACTGTCATTACATTGTCCGACTGAACTTGAATGGCTTGATCTTTTAGAAGATGTGCCGCCTGTAGAAGACCGTTGTACATGGCTCTTAGTTCCAGAATGTTTATTGGAAGGATGGATTCCAGACTTCACCACCTTCCTTGGAAGTTCTTCCCTTGAGTGACTGCTCCCCAACCTCTGAGACTTGCATCCGTGGTTAGACGGATCCAATTCTGAATCCCGAACCTGCGGCCCTCCAGTAGGTGAGAAGTCTGCAGCTACCAGAAGAGCCAGATTCTGGCTTACGGCGACAGACGTATCCTCTGGTGCATGTAAAGATGAGATCCTGACCATTTGTCCAGGAGATCCAGCTGGAAAGACCGTGCATGAAATCTTCCGTACTGTAGAGCCTTGTAGGAGGCAACCATCCTCCCCAGAAGGCAAATGCACTGATGAACCGATACTCGGGCTGGCTTCAGGACATCCCGGACCATTGATTGGATCACCAATGCTTTTCCCACCAGTAGAAACACCCTCTGCACTTCCGTGTCGAGAATCATCCCCAGGAAGAACAGTCTTCTCGTCGGCTCCAAATGAGACTTTGGAAGATTCAGGATCCAACCATGAGCCCGGAGCAGTCGAGTCGTGAGAGCAATGGACTGCAACAACTTCTCCCTGGACGATGTTTTTATCAGCAGATCGCCCAGATATGGAATTATGTTCACACCCTGCTTGCGGAGCAGAAGTATCATCTCTGCCATTACCTTGGTGAACACCCTCGGTGCCGTGGATAGGCCGAATGGCAGCGCCTGGAACTGATAGTGACAGTCCAACAGTGTAAACCTGAGATAAGCCTGGTGTGGCGGGCAAATAGGAATGTGAAGGTATGCATCCTTGATATCCAAGGATACCAGGAATTCCCCCTCCTCCAGACCCGAGATCACCACTCTCAGAGATTCTATCTTGAACTTGAATTCCCTCAAATATCGATTTAACGATTTGAGGTTCAATATTGGTCTGACCGAACTGTCTGGCTTCGGCACCACAAAAAGGTTTGAGTAGTAACCCTTGTTTTCCAGGTGAGGTGGAACTGGAATAATGACATTTGCCTTTTCCAATTTTTGAATGGCATCTTGTAAGATAGCCCTTTTTGTCAGCAGGTAAGCCCGATTTGAAAAATCTGTGAGGTGGGAGCTTTTGAAACTCTAGTCTGTACCCCTGAGTTACAATATCTTGTACCCAGGGGTCCAGGCCTGAGGATGCCCAGACCTGACTGAAATTTCGTAGATGTGCTGCCACCTGCGCGACCCCCAGGCTGGGCGGTCCACCGTCATGCTGAGGATTTTGAGGAAACAGAACCCGGTTTCTGTTCCTGGGAACCAGCCGATGCAGGTGTTTTGGCTTTTCCCCGACCACCTCTGAAGAAGGTGGAAGGGGACTTGGACTTCCTAACCTTTGCGGTCCGAAAGGACTGCATTGTAGACGCAGAGAAGGATTTCTTTAGCGCCGGAGTGGCTGAGGGAAGAAAGGTTGACTTACTCGCAGTGGCCGTGGAGATCCATGCATCCAAAGCTTCCCCAAATAGAGCCTGACCTGTGAAGGGTAGGTTCTCCACACTCTTCTTGGATTCCACATCCGCAGACCACTGGCGCACCCAGAGTCCCCTGCGTGCCGAGACAGCCATGGAAGACGTCCGTGCAGTCAGATTACCAAGGTCCTCCACCATGAAACACACAGAATCCTGTATGTGACGTAAAAACATTTTAATGTCACTTCTATCCATAGTATCTAAATCCTCTAGTAACGTGCCTGACCACTTTACTATGGCTTTAGAAATCCATGCACAAGCAATAGTGGGCCTAAGCAGTGTATATGGATTTGAGCATAGTCTCAATCTTGCGGTCTGCCGGTTCTTTCAAAGCGGTAGACCCAAGGACAGGTAAAACCACCTTTTTAGACAATCTAGAAACAGAAGCGTCTACTATAGGAGGGTTTTTCCCACTTTTTCCTATCCTCTTCAGAGAAAGGAAAAGCAATCAGAACTCTCTTTGGGATCTGGAATTTTTCTCTGGGTTTTCCCAGGATTTTTCAAATATTGCGTTTAATTCCCTAGACGCAGGAAAGGTAAGGGGGACTTTCTTATTGTCTGTAAAGAAAGCCTCCTCGACCTGTTCAGGTACCTTTTCAGTAATGTGTAAAATATCCCGAATGACCTCAATCATTAGCTGCACCCCTTTAGCAAGGGATGCCTCCCCCCGCAGAATGTCCCCATCGCCCGTATCAGAGTCGGTATCTGTGTCGACTTGCATTACCTGGTCAAGAGCACACTTCTGGGGGCATATACCAGGGGATTTAGATGAGGTAGTGGGAGTTGAATACGACAAAACCTCCACAGATTGTTTTAAAACCTGTGTTTCAGTCTCATAATGAGCTATCCTAGATGAAATCTGGGATATCATTCCATTACTAGAAGCCACCCACTTTGGTTCAGGTTCAGAGGGCTGAGACAGTGTATTGCATTCCTGAGTACATGGAATGGACTCTTCTGGAGAAGATACATACTCTGTAGCACAAGATACAGAGGGGTATATTCAACTGAAGTCGGATCCATTCTGACATTCATTTGTCGGAATGGATCCAACCTGGGCTATTCAATGTCATCTCTATTCGACTTTTAAAAAAGTTGAATTGAGATACGGGAGCTGAGACAGGGGTGAGCAGCGAGCAGACGGGGAGAGCAGCTCTACAGCAGCGGCTATATAGCCGCTGCTGTAGCGCTGCTCTCCCCGTCTCCCTGCCTCTCCCCGTCCCTCCTTTCCCCATCCCCGCATCACAGCCGCAGCTCACGGCAACGTCCACCCGGCTCCAGCGGCGGCTGTGACATCCTCCGGCGCTGCTCTCCGTCCTCCCGCATCTCACTTAGACTTTTTTTAAAGTCGAATTGAGATGGTCGAAAAGGGGGCCAAAACCAAGCACGTGGATCGGCAGCTATTCCGCCGATCCACGTGCTTTTCGACAAGTTGAATTCCTCGACTTGTCGAATAATTTGGGGTTAGATTGAATAGGTCGAAACCCCAACCAACCAAAAACTGCCGTCTTTTCGACAGACAGCAGCTTTTGACTTCAATTGAATATACCCCAGAGTCCCTAGACATGGTAATGCGAGATATATAGCGCGCGCACACACACACACAGAGTTTCCCCCAAGTATCTTCAGAGAGACACAGCGTTATGGAGCCAGCCCACACAGCGCCCCAGTTATAAAATAATTGCCTGGTGCTGACTGTGCAACCTTAATAGACTACACAGTAATGTACACTCTCCCCCCCCTTCTATGACCCCCTGGTACCGCACAGGATAGCTGGAGTTATGTGGATGGTCAGCGCTCCCTGTCAGCATCTTTGTATGTGATCTGCAGGGAGCTGGTGAGCTGCTGGATCCTCTCTGAGAAGCTCTGCCCCCCTAACATGGCGCGTCTTCCCGCACTTTTAAAATTATACTAGCCTGAGGTTTTCAATGCTAGCAGTACAGTGTCGCTGATAGCTTCTGTGACCAGTGTAAGGGTGTCTGCGCTGGTCCAGGATGCCCCTCACAGCGCAGCATCTCTGTGCCCCTGAGCCCTCCAGAGCACAGCCACAGCACTGCGCTCCCACCCTTATGCCGCCATTCTCACCGGATCCTTGTCGGGTCACCGGTGTCCAACTGACCACCGACGTCTTCTGGCTCTGTTAGGGGGTGGCGACAGTGCTGTGGGAACGAGCGGTCGCCTCGGGGGCTTGCGATCGACACCCGCAGGAGCTCAGTGTCCTGTCAGCGGAGATAGTGGCCATTAACCTCTCAGGGTTGGACACTACTCCCCCCCCTAAGTACCACGAAGCAGGTAGGCTGTTGCCAGCAGTCTCCGTGTCTAACTTTAAAAAAAACCCCAATGAAACTAGAAAAACTCCTATTGGAGCTCCCCTAGCTGTGACCAGCTCCTCCGGGCATATTTTCTAAACTGAGTCTTGTAGGAGGGGCATAGAGGGAGGAGCTAGCCCACACTATTAAACTCTAAAGTGCCCATGGCTCCTAGTGGACCCGTCTATACCCCCCATGGTATTAATGTGGACCCCAGCATCCTCTAGGACATAAGAGAAACTATGTGTATCACCTTATTATGTGCAGCGGCGCTACCGCTGATGTGCTCCCCCCCCCCATGTACGCACCAGCACGTCTTTGGGGGATAATTAGTATTGTGGATAGTGCTGACAGGACACTACAAGGATTAACTTATGAATTGGACTTGTTATGCAGCACAGAATACCGAGACAACGCATAGGAGTTTGTAGGATAATGGTACACCCAGTGAATATCACGGTGCATACCTAAATCTCTCCTCTCAGGAGAGACCTCCGCAGACTAGAAAGGTGTATAGGTTTGCAGAGAGATGGAAAACCTGAACATTGGGCCTAATTCAGACCAGATTGCAGCAGCAAAATTGTCCTCTAATGGGCAAAACCATGTGCACTGCAGGTGTGGCAGATATAACATTTGCAGAGAGTTAGATTTGAGTTCTTTTGTTTCTGTGCAGGGAAAATACTGGCTGCATTAGTTTTAAGCCCAGAACCCACGGGCCGATGCAGGAGAGATGTGTGCTGAGCGAACCGCTCAGCACACATCTCTCCTGCCGCTCAGCACAGCGCGATCTGTGCTGAGCGTGCGGGGGGAGACGGGGGGCCGCTCATTTCTCCCAGCGGGTGAAGTGAGCGACCCGCTAGATTGGCCTGCATGCAGGCCAATCTAGCAGCAGCGATAGCGATGTGCGGGGCCGCGCATCGCTATCGCTGAGGGGGCTACACACGGAGCGATCATGCCGATATTCTAAGTAATCTAGTCAGATTGCTTAGAATATCGCTCCGTGAGTACCCCCCTTTACACTGCAATTTAGATTGCACTTTAAACACACCCCACCCAAATCTAACTATCTCTGCACATGTTACATCTGCCTCCCCTGCACTGCACATGGTTTTGCCCATTAGAGAACAAATTTGATGTTTCATGTCTGAATAAGGCCCATTGTGCAAAAGTGTAAACATTACATCAAGTCCAATCCCAAAACACTGCTCAGTTTGGGAGAGCCCTGTGCAAAAAGATGCACACCACCAGCCGTTTTGTTTCTCATAGTTGGACCCAGTGTAGGAAGAAGCGTGCGTCTAACCAAATAAGGTCTTTCATTGCCAGACGTTTTTTTTCCTCTGTTATTGGAACACACCGACTGTCAATGTCAAGCAGTATTCCTTCTTGTGAGATGTACAGTATTTTCAGTTAGTATGAAAGATGAGTCTGGGCTCGTACTGCCAGAGGCATCAGATTTAGAGGAATGAGGGAGGGGCAGCAATGACGCGTGTCAATAGAGTCTGACTGTACAGGGTGATCCTGCACAGCGCTACCTCAGGGCTTTCCTGGAATCAGGGCTGGATGTTTTATTTATTCGCCAAATATTTCATGTCAGTAATATTATTCTTCAAATTGGTAAACTTTCTACCTACACACTGTTCTATCCATAGACAGGGGAACTCATCGTTCAACCAAAAATCAGAGTGCAGAAATCCATTCCTATATAAATGTTGACATACTAGGTTTTATGAATGGCAACAGTCATTTTACTGCTGCCAAATGGCTAACTCAGTAAATGATTATTGAAAACATTCTTAGAGTCCGACTGATAGAGGGCAAGACAATGTTTTTAAATTATAATTAAAAGCAAAAAATATTTTTTGTATTGTTTTGTAAGTTTGATTGGGCAGAACTGATTAGTTTAAGGTGATTATGTCTCTAGGCATCTATTCATGAAGCAGTGAAAAGAGTGGAGTAGTGAGCCTGTGGAGAAGTTGCCCATGGCAACCAATCAGATGCTCCGTACAATTGTACAGTATAAAAACTATAAATGTTACTTCAATGCGGATTGGTTGCCATGGACAACTTCTCCACACTTTTCACTGCTTCATGAATCGACCCCTAAGGGGCTTATGCATTAGTAGACAGTGCTGTGATTATCAGTCCTTATCACTAAGGAATTTTTCATATTTACTTACAGCGATGCCATCCGTGGGTTACATTACAGTCACAGCAGAGGAGTCCTTCACATTTTCAAGACTCATCCTGAGAATCTGACACTGCACATATGTACAGTGTCCATTTCCAGCACTAGACAGAGGTTGTGGGAGAGGGATTGTAATTATAAAGTGGTTTACGGCGGGATCAGTTTGATTTGCTGATGGGTGTGATGCCGGCTGTCAGTATACCAACAGCTGCATCCTGTCCATCAGAATCCCGACAGTCCCCCCTTAAGGCCCTTATCCCTCACCTTTTCCCTATCCTAACCCTCCCTTGGGGGTGCCTAACCCTAACCCTCTCTTCCCTGCTGCCTAAACCTAACCCTAGATCGGATGCTGGCTGTCGGTAATGTGACGCTGGCATCCCAAGCGGCGTCGGTATCTAGACGCTGGCATTGCGTCCTCCTTTGGGATCCCTGCGTCGGTATATTGACCACCGGGATCCCATCCGTGAAGGCGACTGCTTCCTGTTTACAGCATCTGAGGATGGCATAAATCACTGAAGAAGAACTTCATCTAACCAGGGTGTGGTATGTTAGATAGAATAGACTTAGGTTGACGTGAGTTTTCTAAAAAAAATTTGGTGTCGTTTTCTTTGTACAGTGACGGGGAACCCCAATTAGTGCACTGTATACCCTTCCATGGCGAGTGAGCTTCGGGAAGGTTGCCTCGCTGCGCTCGGCACAGGTTGCCGTTCCCAATTGTAGTCCACGTGGATCGTAAAGTATGAAAAAGTTCAAAAAATTTGAAAAACTCATGTCAACCTAGAGTCCCTGTCGAGCTAGAAACCATGTCGACCTACTTACTGTCGACCAATAGTGGTCGACCTAGACAGTATCGACCATCTAACCACTTTCAGTACATTCTTTCCGTCCCATAGGAGACGGCACTGCTTACAGCGTACAGACTCTAATGTTCACTCACTAACATTGTGTGTAAAAACTGAAAATAAGTATCCCTGATTGCTGATAGGCAGAGGATTCTGTCAAGCTAATCCAACTGTGTTTTCTAAATTGTCCAACTTCTCAAAAAATCTAGGCTTGCAAAGAAGAGCTAGTGCAAGAAGGTTCTCACATCATCTTACTGTACTGTCAAACGCACTGTATTCACCATTGGCTGCAGAGCACATGAGGTGTGTGAGGAGCATCAACTTATATCTGCTAAACCTCACACACACAGCTAGCAGACAACCGATGTTGTGATACCACTATATGAATGGAGAATCAGACTTTTACTTTACTTATGTGAACCCTTTTCATGAACCATTAGGGCCTCAAAGCCTTCAGAGATGCAGGGTTAGTCTCCTGTATACTTCCTATGCAAGTGTTAATGCCCTTCCCCTCTGAGCTACCCAGTCAGAGGTGTATCAACAGTATTACTATGCATTGGAACAAAGACAGATATACAGTATGAAGGCTATGGTGAGTCTGGTGGTTTGGGAAAATGTCATCTTAATGGAGTGACCTCCATCCAACACTAAGGGGTCTATTCAACTGAAGTCGGAATTGCCATCAAGTCAGAAAGATGGCAGTTTCCGACTTTTTGGCCGAATCAGGATTTGACCTATTCAATGGAGTTGCTGTTTTTCCGACTTGTCAGAAAACGGAGTAGCCGCAGATCCACGTGTTTTGTCGAATTAGCAGCCAATTCAGACAGGTTTTTGGCCCCTTTTGGACAATGCTGATCCGACTTAAAAAGAGTCGGATCAGCATTGTCGAAAATGGGCAAAACCTGTCGGAAATGCCCGCTAATTGAATAGAACACTAAATGGTAAATTTACCTTATTTCTGAGCATTAAATGGTTATAGTAAAGAGTGTTCAACATAAATTTTGTTAATTTTCTCAACAGTTCTATCATTGCACCAATTAGGATTTGAGCTATAAATCATTACCCACTGTTCTAATACTTGTTAGCGCAACAGTTTTTCTTCTTGATGGTAATCTCTTGGGAACACATTTGGATATGATACACTAGATTCAGACATGGGAATTAATTAAATGATCTTGTTTGGCTAGCAAATGCAAAACATGGTATTTATTATTGAAGACTTGAAAATGGACATGTAACTTCCCAATACGTTGAAAACTTTCCTGACTTATAGACTGATATAGTTAGTTCACAATATTTATAATATTAACA
Organism: Pseudophryne corroboree; assembly: GCF_028390025.1. NCBI lineage: Eukaryota > Metazoa > Chordata > Amphibia > Anura > Myobatrachidae > Pseudophryne > Pseudophryne corroboree. The sequence goes on from NC_086446.1 coordinate 453,911,083, forward strand.
AATGCTTGTGTGCCTGAGCTATTCCAGCTAATTGCCAATCTGCTATTTCACATTGGTGCATCCATTAGCAACAGCCATGTTGTCTCTGAATTGAGCTGGACAACATCTCTACATACTAATGCCAGGGAAAAGAAAATTTGCGTTTACCATAAAAGTGTAAAATAAAAGGTTTGCAAGCACGCAAGACAGATCCCACTCAGATCTGAAGCGGTCTGAAAAAGGCTTCACAAGATCTGGTAGATCCCCTGGATGGTTCCGGTATGAATGGTCGACCATGTTATGGTCGACAGTCATTAGGTCGACCACTATTGGTCGACATTGACATGGTCGACATGGACACATGAAAATGGTCGACACATGAAAGGTCGACATATGAAAAGGTCGACATGAGTTTTTTTTACTTTTTTTGGTGTCGTTTTTTTGCGTAAAGTGACTGGAAACCCCAATTAGTGCACCGCGTCCCCTCGCATGGCTCGCTTCGCTCGCCATGCTTCGGGCATGGTGCCTTCGCTCCGCTACCGCTTCGCTCGGCACACTTTACCGTTCCAATCGTAGTCCATGTGGATCGTAAAGTATGGAAAAGTTCCCCAAAAGGAAAAAAAAAGTTAAAAAACTCATGTCGACCCTTTTCATGTCGACCATGTGTCCATGTCGACCAATAGTGGTCGACCTAATGACTGTCGACCATAACATGGTCGACCATGTGAACTGATACCCCCCTGGATATAGGGATTATCAACACCCCCTTTGATGAACACTATTGAGCAAAAGCTTTTTAGTACTGACTAGTAGATAAGTACGGTCCAGACAAACCCTACGCCTGTCAGGAGTGCCACTGTGTCCCTAATAACAAGGAGGAAATGAGTGTGGTGTACACACCGCTAGAAAGTAAAGTATTCATACGCACTAAACCAAAGGCACAAATTACGTGCTGTGCTCTGCTGATTCACATATAACATTTGCGCTACAGTCCTGTGTTTTATAAAAGGTACTCCGTGTCTGGTACAACACAAGAGTGTGTGAGTGATCAATTATAAGTAATACTGCACTAAAATAAATACATTTTTCAAATAAAGATGACAAAAATGTAAGTTGCATGTTTGAAAAAAATAATGTATTCGTCATAAATAGCCATTTCTATGATCCAATGTAATTTGTGTTAGGTTTTTTTTTTAATAATCTTCATGATCCATATAAAGTATCTACTTGTGTCAGTTCTGTAGAAACCAGTTATTTTTTATTATTGTGACATAAAATGAACATTTGTTTGATAAGGAGTGTTGTTCTAGTGCAGGGGTGGGGAACCTTTTTTCTACCAAGGGCCATTTGGATATTTAGAAAATCCTTCGGGGTCATATAAAAATTTAAACTTAAAAATTAGCCTGCCCCCTATAGATATGCCACCAGTATGTTTTCCCCCCTGTAGATATGCCCCCTAGTAGTGCCGCTTGGAGGGAGTGACAGTGCTGCTGGGCTGTGTAGCATACAGGACACTCTGCACCAGAGCTGTAACTAGACATTTTGGTGCTTTTCATCAGAAAGTTAATTGGTTCTCCTCCTCCCATACCGCAGAGCACGGATAGTGCGCAGCGTAGGCGCGCAGCCAAAATTTAGGGGCATGGCTTGGTGGGGAAGGGGCGTGGCCACATAATAGTTCCAATTCATATTACACCACACAGTATGAGCCGAAATTCACATTGCGCCACACAGTATGAGCCGAAATTCACATTGTGCCACACAGTATGAGCCACATTAACATTACGCCATACAATCATTGCAGCGTGGCTCAGTCTTGGTGCTGCAGTGTTGTTCCTCCTAGCCGCGATCGCACTGCCTCCCCCTCAACACTCATCCAGTCCTCTGAGGATGAGAGGAACAAGGCTGTACCAACACACTCCTCCTGCACAAAAAATATTTATCTTGCACACTAACGTTAACATCAAACCAATATCCCCCTGCACACCAACAATACTCTACCAAACACAGTAGTATGATCCCCTGCACACCATCCCCTGTAGTGTACATCAACATTATCTTCCTGCACATTGAAATGTCCCCTCTGCACAGCAATAGGATCTCCCTTGCACACCAACAGGCTTCCCCCCCAACAGCAGGCTAGTCCCCACATCTCTAATTTATTTACCTTTTTTCTTTCAGCGTTGACTGCCACACATGGCAGTGTCTAACGCCGCGGAATCTCCCCTTCTCTGTGCTCTCCTCCCACTGGCCGGCTCCCCATAGTTCTCCCCCTCTGCTCTCCAATCTTCATCCTTCTCCTCACCGCGTTGTCTCAGCCACGCTCCCCCCAATTCTCCTGCGCAGGACTCAGAGGAAGAGCAGGAAGGGATGAGCAGGTGACAGCCTCCCATTGTCCCTCCTCCTCTATGGGTCCCCTCGCAGCGCCACCGCCCGACCCCCCCCCCCCCGCGCACGCTGCACGGTTGCCAGGTTACCCAGCGTCCCCCTCTGTTAAATGCCGTCTCTCCCTCCTCTTCTGCGGCTGCGGTACTGTGAGCGGGCTGGGCGGGCCGGGTGAAGTGTCTTTGCGGGCCGTATACGGCCCGCGGGCCGGACGTTCCCCACCCCTGTTCTAGTGTGATCAGGGCTACATTGATCTTTCTGCACTATTATTCTACATATCTCCATATCAAATAGCATGCCCTCACAAAAAGAGGGGTTTACGGGGGAGATCGATGAAACCTTCTAAAGCAGCCAATCAGATTAAAGATATAATTTTATAGCATGTACTACAAATGTTAGCTAGAATCTGATTGGTTGCCATGTGCAACACCATCACTTTTCCTCTTTAGAACGTTTGCTACATCCCCCTGTTAACCCCCAAGGAACTGTGGGCGGAGACAGGATATTGGTTTAATAGCATAGATATGCAAACCCTTAGTTTTACGAATGTTTCCATACTTTTTCGTGGAAAATGCTTGGTAATGCATATAAAACATGTGGCTTTTATTTTACATTTTATTTCGTAAATGATCGTGTCATTGCTTAAAAAGAAAAGAAAAAAAAAATTACCCATGTAAAAATGGGAAGCGATTAAACTACCGCTAGTCGGTATCCCGGCAGTCACAGTGCTGAAGACAGAATCCTGACTAGCGGTGAAATGCCGCCGCCAGAATACCGGTGACACAGGCTATTCTCAATCTGTGGAACCTATGGCGAGCGCAGTGAGCCACCGTGTCTGCAGCAAGCCTGCAAGGAGATTTCTCGCGCTGACTCGCAGCCGGCATTACGGCAGACGGGATCCCGCTGTTGGGATCAGGACAGCTGGGATCCTGACCGCCGGCATTTCATATTGATCCCATGTAAACCATGTTCTGAAAGTGCTTTGCAGTAAACAAAACTTACTGTAAAACCACAGGTGTGAACTATGACACTTCAGACTTGTATTCCATGCATTGTTTAGCCATGTGATTTTACAAATGCCACATAATGTAACACCTGACTACTGGAACAAGGAAAAATGGATTTTACAAAAGAGGAATTAATTTAAGTAGAAAATAAGAGCATTCAATTGGGAATTAAAATAAAAAGGCAGCCTTTTATACATCAGAGAAATTATACACAAAACACTATCCCAATGTATACATTATTTCTTATCTGAAGATAACCAGGTCCTCCTGAGGTAAAAAGGTGGGGATTCCTGGTTTACCCTTTTATCGTCCAATTACCACATAGCAAGAGATCACTTCAGTTGCTGGCACAGTCATTCACATCCAGTAAACCTTGCAATGTGCAGAATAGTAAGCGCCTCAGTCATGAGTTTATCAGCAGAGTTCAGTCTATTATGTCTCCCATCCTCTCATTGCTTGGCCTTCTTGACAATGGTGCCCACAGCAGAAATGACAGTAGTTTTTGAGCCACTTGCACTAGTTGTTACCGTGACGACAGAAGGCAATGTGGCAGTGGTTGTGAGGATGGTTGGCTGGGCAATTGGTATAGCGGAGTCCCACTTGCTTTTCCTTTTTTGTGCATCTGAAGTAAAAATTACATAGCTTAGGTTACTATAACAGCGAGATTGTACACATTGAAAGCAGACTTCCATCTTTCATTAAACAGTGCAAATATCTGTGTGTACTTACCTGCAGTGGCTGTAGTGGTTGTGCTTGTTGTGCCAGTTGGTGCGCTGGTAGTTGTACCTTTCTTAGTTCCAGTAACAAACTCAATCTAAAAAAGTCACAAAAAGAGAAAAAAATAAATCACAGCCTTGGATTAAATACTAAAAAATATGTTTACTCACTCTTCACAGAAACAACCAATCATTCCCCCCCCCCCCCCCCCCCCAACTCCTAGTTGCTAGTTTAATTCTATAGGCTTTGATTGCGTGGAAACAATTTTAATATCTCAGTTTACATTATTACAAACTATTTTAAGGCAATACCTAGATGTAACAAACAGACACTGTCAAGGCTCATAAACATGCACTCCCCTGAGAGCAGGTCACTTTTAGGCTTAGCCTGACACTCACAGAACAGAGATATATATATATATATATATATATATATACATATACATACGGTAGCATAGGTCCGGCACTCCTCGATGAAGCTATAATGATATACCGGTGCCTTCACATGTACTGCAGTACATACATATAGTTACCCCGGTGCGGCACTCGGTACTTGACAAACGGACTCTGGAGACCAGTGTAGTTCAACACTTGTTGTTGAACTACACTGGTCTCCAGAGTCCGTTTGTCAAGTACCGAGTGCCGCACCGGGGTAACTATATATACATATACATATATATATATATACATATATATATATATATATATATACATATATATACATATATACACACACACACACACACACACACACACACTACTTTACCTACAAGATACCCAACTACACCCACCTTTGTTCGCTCCTTTTTTGCCTTTTCGAGCTTGTCCATTTCAATCTTTTGGGCTTTTGCTACAGAAAGGAAGTAAAGAAAAAGCTCATGAACAATTACTATTTGACATTTCGGCGATATTCACTTAGCCGTGGTAACTTACTGAGGCTAATTGAGCCCCTCAGGGATTTTGAATGGTCTTTACACCAGCGGGCTTTTGAGGCAGGTAATACAAAATCCCTTATATCCAGCCCCATCAGCCCTGTATTTTTTTTTTTTTGCAGAAACCCATAGGTCCGGGAACGGGGTATGTCTCACATGAAAAAAACAAACAAAAAAAAAAAAAACCCAACCCGGTATAATTGAACACAAACATTGGGCAAAAAAAGCTAAATTTTTTTTTGTGTGAAAATTGACGGGGAACAATTGAATCCCCCCCCTTAATCTTAATTAAGATGCAATGTCAGCCCTGGATATCGTCTCAGATAATACACTAAAATATAAAACTGCATATATCAAGAGTGGAATAAAATATGTACAAACCAAATCAACTAGAAATCCAATGCATGTTCCATTGTAAAGTCCCCAGGATGTTGAGAATATGCTACTTTATCCTTTATGTTCTGAGACTTTTGCACTATGCCACGTCTCAATAGGCGCAGTGTAATCTCACTGCCTAAAAATTGCTCAACTTAAAATAAAAGATTTGGTAGATTTATCAAAGCTTGGAGAAAGAACGTACCATACTCTAATACCGGAAACCCAGAAACGATTTCACAAAGAAAAAAAGAGGTGATTAAGCCCTCCGTGGTGAAACGCGTTCTGGCCGTTTGCTGATTCCCCGCTGCAGGGGGAACAGCCTGCACACATCCACACCCTCCAGCCAAAAGTCAGGTACCCTGTCCTTTCAGGTGTCTTCTCCTCTCCCGGCGGCGCATTTTGGTCCCTGCAATGCTGTCAGTAACCAGGGCCACCTAACACCGCATACGGGAGCAGGGTTGTACACTGTATCTTTCTCTCCGGCCAGCGTGCCTGCAAGCTCCGCTCTCACCTCCATCCGCTCATTGAAGACGGAGGCAGCAGAAAGGGCTGCAGATTTTCACGCTGTCCCTAATTTTCAATCTATGTGTTAAACATTTGATTATAATCATGCTAGGGATACAGTATTATACATTTTCCTAAATATTCAAATGCACAACAGCTAATTCATTTATATTGATACCCAGTAATATAATATCATGTCTGGGATACATTAAACTTTCAGTGTGGTCGATCAGGAATGTAATCATTTGACATAACCAATATTAGACCTATCAAGTAGTCTAGCAACAAATACGTGATTTATGTATCTGTCCTATCTATCTTCGGTGCCTGCCCTCCTCCCGGTGGCGAATTTGGCTCCTGCAATGCTTAGTGTAACCAGGACCATCTAACACCACAAACGGAGGAGCCAGGGCGTATCACTGCATCTCTCCATCGTGAACAACGTTTGCCGGTCCCGCTCTCACCCCCGTCCGCTCACGGAAGACGGCGGCAGCAGAAGGGGTGGCATACCTTCACGCTGTTCCTTTCTATCCCAAGTATGTTTATTACAATTTGCACCTGACAGTCAATAAGGGAGAGAGCACAGAGAGAGGACAATTGGTTATGCTATTACAACAATTGTTATAAAGCAGTAACGTAGACCTTCTGGGTAGGGTGCATGTTAAACACCTAAATCATGATAGCATGCTCCAAAGCAGCACCTACGGTTTAATGTCCAGAATTTCATGCAAGTTACTAACAGGTAGCATATGAATAAAATTATATGAGAAATCACCAGGATTATTTTCAAGGGTATCATCAGCTGGAGATGATTATGAAATAGCATTCAAAGCTCTAAAATCTTAGTTAAATTATCGGTGTGTTGATGTGTTATAGGTATTTTACCTTTTGATGCTTTAAAATACCACCACTACCAATATTATTTTGGTGAGCGTATATATATATATTTTCAATATTTTTTCATCATATTTGTATTGTATGATTATGTCTAGAAAGGTTTTATGAATAAGAGTGAATAAAAGTTATGTTTTATCAAAATCATTTACCAATTATACACATAAAAGAGTGCTCCACAAAGGAACTTTTTTTCTTTGTGAAATCGTTTCTGGGTTTCCGGTATTAGAGTATGTGATATTCAGTTCCGTGGAGCACCTCCAGCTGTGATACTAAATGAATGTAAGAAAATTATTGCAATAGCTGGTTCATATACATTGTATCCATTTATTATTGTTTATGTTTTGTGCGGGATACACAGTTTTCTTTCTATATCAGAAAGAACGTACCAACCAACCAGCTCCTAGATTACATTTTTCAAACACAGCCTGTGAAAATGACTCTTTGAAGCTGATTGGTTGTTACTTTTTCTCTGTCCACTTAATCCCTCTCCAACGTTGAATAAATTCCCTCCTTAGTTTCAAGCATATAGACTTAATATAATATTGTACCAATGCATATTAACGAACCATTTTTTAAGAATCAACTGAGGGCTGTGTCCTATTAGCCGCGGTTAATGGTCTCGCCTGGGGCTATCCTATTAGCCCCGATAAACCGACGCGAGCCGCGGCTTATCCGGGATTTTACTTTGCCTGCCTCAGCAAGGCGAAACAAAATCACCGGTAATAGCCGTTTCTCATGAAAACACACAAGTTTCACTGAACCTGTGTGTTTTTCAGAAGAAAGGTCATTTTTTTTTATTTTATGGGCGATCTAATAAGACAGCCTGTAAAAAAACAAACTGGTGAAACATCGGGAAAAATACGTCCGTTTGTTGCGGCTATTAGGCTAGAGCCCTGAGTATCAAATCCTTTTAACATAGGGTAAACTGTAGTCAAGCCCCAAATTGCATACTAAAATTAGGCAGGAGGGCCCAAATGATATGATTTTATTATCTGGAAACTCCTAAAAACAATGCACACTGTGACCAACACATACAGAGGTATATAGAGTAAAGAGACGCATGATTTCCTTTATTTCCTCCATATTTGCCCTTGGACAGCTGTTCTGCCCGCAGTAAGAACACACTCTACATTAATCAATATCAATAATACACATCTGCTTGCACAGAAATCCTCGCTCTTTTCTTTTATATCGGTGTTGTGTTACAGGTCATACCTAATTATTTATATTATACTACTTTGTGAAAAGCACATTAGGACCTGGAGCCCTGAAACTGTAGGAAAATCAAGGTATGATCCCAATAGCCAAATCCTAAGTCTAGCCAACTACATTATTACTAAAGAACAGAGGACTGAGCCAAACCCCAAACTGAATCATCAACATGGTGCATAATACAGTAGGACTACAAATAAACAAAACGCATACCAAGAGCCTCATAGTAAGAATCTTCTGGCCACCCATGAGGATCAAACATATCCTGTAACAGAAAACCATGGCATTGTCAGAGGAAGTGGTGGAGAAAGCAATGCAGTTACTGCTCATGTATAATGGGCTGAACTGTTGGGACACAGCTGTATCGCGCCCGACGTTCTCTGGGGCCTACAGATAAACCTAGCTCTTGCTCACCGCTGCTGCATGATCAGCAGAGAGCAGGCAGGTACCGGGCCCATTCGAGAGCCGCTGTTGCATTATTGCACTGGCCACCGCAAATGTAATAGTTTTTGTTTGTTTATAGCAACACTGTGGGGGCTGGCTGGAGGAGGCTGTGGGGTCTATAATGGGGAGGTAAAGGCTGAAGATTGTCAAGATTAAAAGGAAAAGGCTCAGGGGCAGTAATCTTTATTCTAAAGAATCATTATTGATGCAAATGGTACCAACATAGCAAATACAGTTTAATAATGTTTGGTCAGGAAAGTACACATTTTGTCCTGCACCAAAACTTCTGTTACTATGTACCATGTGATCTCCTATGTGAATAGTGCATACCAGAATTACCATCTGCCCAGGGAGGAACAATTGCTTTGGCAACATCACATTTTTTTTTTGCAGTAGGATTTCTGAACATCCCATTTGTTCACAGGCTGTGAAATTAATGTCTAGAATACATAGCTACGGGGCAACATGTAAACAAAACAAAAAATTGATCATGTTCCTGCGTTTCATTGCATGTGAGAACACACAATGCTTTCTCTTCTATCAGTGATAAAACCTGACCATTAGCGATGAGGTACCGCAGGCATCAGAATGTCTCACCTAATATTTTGTAAACAAAGGTTTTATTCATTTTACTATGTTCCTCGTCGCTCTCTAGATAGGATAAGGAGTGTTATGGTAGACCTACCATGGTTAACACTCTTTCTGTGAGGTACATTGGGTTCCACAGGAAAATATCAGGGTGTAGAGTGGATCTTGATCCAAAGGCACCAATAGGCTAGAGCTTTAGGCTGTCCCAGGAAGCACTGGGGCCTCCTCTATAACCCCACCTCCAGGCACTGAGAGCTCAGTTTTGTTACCCATTCCAATGCAGGAGCAGGCAAAAGAGAAGGCAGATGTTAGTTACATAGAACCACATTCTCACGACAAGAAAAGGTACCAGCGGCTAATGCCATACAAACCCATAGAAACTAGGTGCGTCACAGGTGGGCGCCCTGTGGAACCCAATGTACCTCGCAAAAAGAGTGTTAACCATGGTAAGTCTACCATAACACTCCTTTTCTGCAGCAGGGTACATTGGTTTCCACAGGGAAACAGGGGACGCGCCTTAGCGGATATGAGGATCCGGCGTCCAAAGGAAGCATCCTCGGAGGCGAAAGTATCAAAAGGCATAGAACCTAAGAAACGTGTTCACGGAGGACCAGGCAGCCGCCTTGCATAATTGTTCTGCAGACGCGCCACAGTGGGCCGCCAAAGTAGGTCCAACAGACCGAGTAGAATGGGCTTTAATAGCAGCAGGAACTGGGAGGGAGTCCAGCCTGCGCATAAGCTTGTGCAATCACCATTCTAATCCACCAGGCCAAGGTTTGTTTAATTGCAGACCAGTCACGTTTCAGAAAACCAAACAGGACAAAAAGGGCATATGACCTCCTGACAGAAGCAGTCTTCTCCACATGGATACGGAGAGCCCTAACCACATCCAAAGACCGTTCTTTGGGAGACAAGTCCGAAGAGATAAAGGCCAGAACCACAATCCCTTGGTTAAGGTGAAAAGATGACACCACCTTAGGTAAATAACCCGGTCGAGTATCAGAAAGCGTGGACGACAGGACAACGCGCCTAAGTCAGTCACCCGTCTTGCAGAGGCATAGCCAGCAAGAACAGGACCTTGGCAGTGAGCCATTTAAGGTCCACCAACTCAAGAGGTTCGAAAGGACTCTTGCAGAGCATTCAGTACAACAGTCAGATCCCATGGAGCCACAGGTGGGACATAGGGAGGCTGAATCCGAAGAACACCCTGAGTGAAAGTATGAACGTCAGGTATAGACTTTTCTCTGAAACCATACTGACAAGGCAGATATGTGAACCTTGAGGGTGGCCGACGAAGATCTAAGTCAAGGCCTTGTTGCAGAAAAGCCAGAATTCTGGAAGGTCTGAACCTAAAGACATCATAATTCTTCTAAGCACACCAGGTGAAGTAAGAATTCCAAACCCTGTAATAAATCCGGGCAGAGGCCGGTGTGCGGGCTTTCAATATATTCTGGATGACCGCCTCAGAAAAACCTTTGGCCCACAGGAGTGATGCTTCAAGAGCCACGCCGTCAAAGCCAGTCTGGCCAGGTCTGGGTAGACACGAGCCCTGTACGAGGATGTCTGGTCACTTAAGAAGTAGAAGGAGACGCCCCATCGACAAACACTGCAGGTTTGAGAACCAATGTCATCTGTGCCACGCTGGGGCAATTAGAAGTAGCGATCCTCCTTGTTTGAACTTCCGTAGGACCCTGGGCAGAAGAGACACTGGAGGGAACAAGAAGGGCAGCCGAAAGTTCAATGGAATTGCCAGTGCGTCCATGAACGTTGCCTGAGGATCCCTGGTCTGAGATCCGAAGACCGGAACCTTGTAATTGTGTCAAGACGCCATCAGGTCTACACCTGGTAGACCCACCTGTCCACTAGGAGTCGAAAGACGACTCTACTCTCCGGCGTGCACGTCCTGGCGACTGAGGAAGTTCATTCAGGACACCCGGAATGAACACTGCCGATATTGCCCAACAAAGGATTTTTTAACACTTCCATAATTGCATGCGGCTTCGAGTGCTGCCTTGATGGTTTATTTATGCCACCGTGGTGGCGTTGTCTGACTGTACTTGAACAGGAGTGTTCTGTACAAGAGGCAGGCGAGAGATAGCGCATTGAACACCACCCTCCGCTCCAGAATGTTTATTGGGAGGAGTGATTCCTCCTTGGTCCAGCGACCCTGAAAAGAGTGTCGCTCCAACACCGCACCCCATCCCCTTAGACTGGCTTCCTGCTTAATTTCTGATCTTGTAGCCACCAGGTTAGCGACAGACGAACATCCGGAGTCAAATTGATCATGTGGGATCTGATCTGCTGAGGAAGGCCGTCCAACTTGGAAAGGATTAACCTCTGTAGAGGGCGGGAATGAACTAGAGCATACTCTACCATGTCGAATGCCAACACCATCAGGCTAAGTACTTGCATCGCCGGGTGTATCGACACTCTGGGGCGACAAAGGAAGCATCTTATCCTGTCCTGAAGCTTCAGGACTTTTTCTGGAGACGCTGACTGTGTGTGTGTCCAGGAGTTCCCCAAGGTGCACCATGTTCTGAGCTGGGACCAGCGAGGACTCCTTCCAATTGATAAGCCACCCGTGGGCTTGCAGAAAGGTTACTGTCCGTTGCAGTTGACTGAGGAGGTCATTGTGGGAAATTGCCAGAATCAGCAGGTCGTCCAGATATGGCAGGATTCTGACACCCTGAAAAGAGAGATGGGACGTCAGCACGGCCATGACCTTGGCGAAGATCCGAGGAGCCGTAGCTAGTCCAAATGGCAGAGCCTGGAATTGATAGTGGATGTTGCCAATATCAAACCGCAGAAACTGCTGATGCGACATGGCAATAGGTATACATGCAGGTATGCATCCTGTATATCCAGGGATAGTCTCCAGGTTCCATAGCCAGTACAAGTGAGCGCAGTGTTTCCATACGAAACCTGGACACTCTCACAAACTTGTTCAGAGATTTGAGGTTGAGTACAGGCCGGAAGGACCCATTGGGTTTCGGGACAAGAAACATGGTCAAGTAATAACCTCTGCCTCTCTTAGACTGAGGAACCGGCACAACCACTCCTGTACTCAGGAGAGAACTGACAACCGTTTGCAAATCTTGCGACTTTTCCGTTTCTGAAGGGAGAACCGCGGTGCAAAACTGGTGAGGGGGACGTCTCTTGAAAGAGACTGCGTACCCGTGAGAGACAACTTGCAGCACCCATGTGTCTGAAGTGGTCTTTAACCAGACTTGGGCGTACTGTAGAAGTCAGCCTTCCACCCTGGGGTCCCCCAGGGGGAGGCCCGCCCCGTCACTCAGCAGGCTTGTCTTGTTTAGAAGCAGGCCGACGGGCCGCTCAGGATTGTTTTGCCTTGGGCTTGGTGATTTTGGGAGCACGAGATTGTCTCGGATATGCCTGACCTTTTGATTTCCCCCCTTGAGGCCAAAAGAAACTAAAAGGTGGTACATTTTAGCTTCAGTGCAGAAGGATTAGTATTTGGCAGAAAGGCAGTCTTAGCAGCCGCTAATTCAGATACACTTTTATTCAGGTCTTCCCCAAACAAAATGTCCCCAGTGAAGGGGAGTACCTTCAAGGTCTTTTTGGAGTCTAGGTCCACCTTCCACGACCCCAGCCACAGAATACAGCGAGCCAGGACAGACGTAGTTGACGCCTTGGCTACCAACACACCCGCCTCAGAGGACACCTCCTGAATGTATTAGGCGCGGTGGTAATGTGAAACAGGTATTGTCTGGCAGTGTCAGAGATATCCTCGGGCAGCTCTTCCTCTAATTCCTGAACCCACGCTTCAATACCTTTTGCAGCCCAAAAGGCAGCAATCGTGGATCTATGCACAGCTTCTGTAAGGGAGTAAATAGATGTTGACAGGCAGAGTGGACGACACCACGAAGCGGGTGACGCGAGAATCCACCGGCTGTGAATTTTCCCACTTGTTACATAACTCTGCGGGAAGAGGATAGCGAGCCAAGGCCTGTTTAGGCAGAGGGAATTTCATCCCTAGAGTAGACCAGGGTTCCCGCCTGATGTCCACTAAATGGTCATAATAGGGTAACAGATTTAACCACCTTCTGCCGTTTAAACATATCAGATTTCTTAGCCACAGTAGTGGAAACTTCGTCATCAGAGATTTGCAGGATCTGTTTAATAGCCACCACTAAGGCACAGACATCAATCTGCAAGGGAGAACCCTCATCAGTAACACCTGATTCAGGGGCAGATTTATTAAGCTCGGTGAAGTGATAAAGTGGAAGGTGATAAAGATCCAACCAATCAGCTCCTAACTGTCATGTTACAGGCTGGGTTTCAAAAATGTCAGTTAGGAGCTGACTGGCTGGTGCTTTATCTCCTTTCAATTTATCACTTCACCAAGCTTAACAAATCTGCCCCTCAGGGGCAGATGTATTAACCTGGAGAAGGCATAAGGAAGTGATAAACCAGTGATATGTGCAAGGTGATAAAGGCACCAGCCAATCAGCTCCCATATGTAAATTAACAGTTAGGATCTGATTGGCTGGTGCCTTTATCACCTTGCACATATCACTGGTTTATCACTTCCTTATGCCTTCTCCATGTTAATACATCTGCCCCTCAGTGTCTTATAGGACCGTATGCTCCCCCTTCTCTTCAGATGAAACATCAGAGAGGTACGTGGAATGTGAGGAGGAAGCAGCCCGCTTAGATGACTCAGAGACACGGGAGTGACCTGGGGTGGATTTTTGTCTAACCAAGGACTGATTTAATTGCTGAAGTTGATTAGATACATTTTTCCCGCCCAAGGCGGATTAACCATAGGGAAAATTTGTTGAAGTAGGGGCACAGGTGGTCCCATAGGGGGCGTAAGGCGTTCTACCAGAGTACCTAGTAGGTTAGTGAACGCAGCCTGGGGTGGCTCCTGAGTGGGCACAGGAGCTGCGGACTGACTAGAAGATGTATGACACGTGGTACACACTTCCCCCTCTGGTAAACCCTTGGAGCATGCTCTGTATGCTGCAGGAGCTTCCACTGATTTACCGCCTTTTCTGTTATATCATTAGAATACCGCCCATAATGTCTATCACACCCATTCTATCTAAAATGATCCCCGTTATCGCCCATATCGCGCCCATAGTAATCAGGTTTAGCTGTGTAAAAGGCTGGGAGCCTCGCTACCCCAGGGGTAGCAAGCTCAAGAAGTGATACCACGCCCCCGAAGGGCAGAAACAGAACGGGTGTAGAAGGGGGTGAAAAGAATTGAATACCGCCCTATGTATGAATGCAACAACAGAGCGACTTAGTACGATAAAGCCAGACAAAGTACAATACCTGCGAATAAATCCAGTATTGGGGGTACTTCTGAGTTGATCGCAGCAGGAACTTTGTTAGCAGTTGGGCAAAACCATGTGCACTGCACGGGAGGCAGATCTAACATGTGCAGAAAGAGTTAGATTTGGGTGGGTTATTTTGTTTCTGTGCAGGGTACATACTGGCTGCTTTATTTTTACACTGCAAATTAGATTGCAGTTTGAACACACCCCACCCAAATCTAACTCTCACTGCACATGTTATATCTGCCTCCCCTGCAGTGCACATGATTTTGCCCAACTGCTAACAAAGTTCCTGCTGCGATCAACTTAGAATTACCCCCATTATGCGACTGAATACACAGTAGAATATGCGTATTGGATAAATACTGTGTCGCACTATATTAGCGGATCCAGGCGCACCTAGCCCCTTAGGGTACAGAATATAGTGACAGTTATATCTGGGAAACACTGAGAGTGAAACCACACAGCAGATACAGGCACACACAGTCAACGCAGAAATGATCACAATAAAACTGCACTGGTCTAGTATGTATGTATGTATGCATGTGTATATATATATATATATATATATATATATATATATATATATATATATATATATATATATATATATATATATATAATTGCAAGGACACTGGAGTACCACTGGCTGTCTGTTTGGAAAGTTTTTTCCTGTGTGAATCTGCATGGACAGCTTACCCGTATCTGTATTTCACGTTTGTGTTTGACACATGAGGTCCATTTTTGGCAGGATCTTGCTGTTTTCACCTTCCTTTTGAAAGTTAGAAACATAGGAAATAGCTGAATTCTGATCAATCGAATATATGAGGTCTCGTGACCGAAGAGAAGCATATGCTCCAGATAAGTAGTGTCCATTTTTCCTTTCACATGGGGTATACACTATATATATTTATCTAGACACTAGAAGGCGCCCCTTATCTCTATTTTTACATACATACATATTATATATATATATATATCACAGCGCAGTAAGTGACAGGAGGATTTATGAGATTACTCGTACAATATATTCTGGAAACGGTACACTCTCGCTCAACTAATGCTGTCTGTAGAAAGACATGTAGGATACTTAAGTGTTTGTCAAGTTTCAGCGCTATATACAGGCGGCTTTACAAGGGAGACCTTGCCCTGCAGTCCCGGAGACCAGCCGTAGCTATGCTCAGAAGATGGCGCCCAGCGTCTTAGTCAGGGAGTGAGGGAGAGTGTGAGGCAGCTCCAGGGTGGGAAAGCTGCGAGGAGATGGCACCCTGGGCTGGAGGAGGGGCTTCAGTTCAAGCGCTACCTCCCCTATGCTGGATTTCCACCCCGGGTACAGTGAAACTTATTAAATGGGGTGTTAGTACACCCCGACCTGTACTCAGACGCCCTGGAAATCTAGTGGGGTACCTGCCCAGTGACCGTGTCCACGCCAGTGCCACGACCCGTATCCCTAGGCCGCCGATGGAACACGATTTAATGTCGGGTCCCGCCTGGGGGACCCTCTTACCTCCTCCCCGTAGCAGCCATGCGAACCAGGAGAGCAGTCTGTGACTCTGTGCCTAAGCCAGGACGTCTCCACCACAAGTACCTGGGAACTGAGCCGGGAAATAGAGCAGCGCTGACAGCCCAGAGAAGAAATCTTCTTAGAAAAGCTTTTTCAGGGCTGCCCAGTGCAGCCCTCCTTTTAGGTGAGCTGAGGCTGCAGGCACCAATTTGAAACTGAGCTCTCAGTGCCTGGAGGCGGGGTTATAGAGCAGGCACCAATGCATCCTGGGACAGCCTAAAGCTTTAGCCTGTTGGTGCCTTTGGATCAAGATCCACTCTACACCCAGATGTTACCCTGAGGAAACCAATGTACCCTGCTGCAGAAATACCCATTTAGTCTGTAATAGCGCTCACAATGCAGTGGGCGTATTGTTTTCCTTGTATACAGCTGGGAGCAACATCTCTGGACAATGGCTTCAAGTTGGTGGAACGCAAATAGCGGCAGAACTCATGCATCATTTCCAGTACTTCCAGGTGCCGTGATCACACATGCCTGGACAATGCGTTGTGAGAACTGCAGCGGCTAGTCCACAGCCGGTGATTGGTGCCTCCTGGCAGGTGGTACTATCTTTTGTCAGTATAGATGTACCACTTAGTGCAGCACTGGGTTCCTTTATGAGACATGATGAAGGTGCATGTGAGTACCAAAACAGCCATCGGGCTGCTGACCATACGCTGCTATTAATATGACTGCATCTTGCCAATGAAGTCTGATAAGTATCTATGCTGCTTCTGCACATTGCACTTTCTTATGTGTGACTGACGGCTTTTGCCTAATGCTGCACATTATAAATATATCCAGCTATATATCTGTCTATGTCTATCTATACTTTTTGATTTTTCCCTGGGTAAAATCACACACTGATGGAAATCTATGTCCGGTATGGGAACATGACGTCCCTGTGTATGCTTCAATAAATCTCAACAAACGTACACTTCTTCATCCAAACATGAGTGCTGCTCCTACACACAGACACACATTAACTAAATCTAGATATATAGATAGATATGTTTTAGTGAGAGTTCATTACAGTAACAAAAGACCAAATAGCTCTTGTAGACTCACCTTTGGATAGTTGGTGCCAAGTTCATCAATGGAACAAAACTGGATGAGTTTTTCATAAATGCTGAAGAAAGTAAAATGTCATATTATATATCTATATATAAAACACAAGCATAACTAATACTGCAACAATAGAATACAGTACACATAATGCACGCTGCCGCTGTATACATTCTATACCTGGCCAAGGGAAGCCCCACTGCAGGACATGCCCTTACCTGGGGTTCCGGAATTCTTTTTTCTTCTGGATAATTTGATTCATGTCTGTGCCTTCTTTCAGTTTTTTCTCATATAGTCTGTGAATCTTCTCCTAAGAAGAAATGGTCACATAAATGTGTATTGTGTAACTATGGATACATATGACAAGGGTCATTTCTTGACACCTCTTTCATCTTATGCTGTGTACACACTGTTGGGCATCGGCTGTGTGGCAGACCTGACGTGATATGTCCAAACTACGACGTTCACAGAGGTTTCATTTGTATATACCCACCGACCTGCTTGCGATATATCGCCCAGTGTGAACCCAGCATTAGAGACCACAATATAATATCTGTTAACAGATGCACCTGTGAAAGGCAACGCTGCATGGAGCAGTCAGTTAGGATATGCATCACTGGGGAGAGGGGGGGCTGGGATATAAAAGCACAACCCTAAGCCCACAGACTCTCACTGTAATCATCTATTGCTAACCGACGGAAGCTTGGTTAAACCCAGTCCTGGCATTTATCATCTCTACACTAAACTCAAGTTTTGTAATGTGAGAGGAGACGTCCAAGAGTCACAAGGAATCTCCATCCTAACTCTTCTAGTCAGAAAGGACTGGTATAAGAAATACGCGGAAGACAGAAAGAGGTCACTGCGCAGAATAATAGCGGTGATAGGATTCGTACATGTAAACTGTATAGCTCAGAAAGCCTTTAAGTAAATAATTATTCCTTCAGCTGTCAATCTTCTTTGTTTGAGTTGTAGTAAGTCATTAACAAAATGCTGCAAGCTATTTTTTTTTAAATTTACCCAATACATACCTGTAACAGGCTTACTGTAAAATATTTCCTAAAGAAATAGTTTACATCAATTACATTTTGTTCTCCGGTTTTAGACCAAGAGCTAACCAAACATTTCCTAAACATGGGATTTAATGGATTACTGTTAACGGTCTCAGGCGCACTTAAACACGGCATACGCTGCCATTAATGTTAGGTGAATAATGGCATGAGATAATGTCACATGTTTCCTCTTCTGAGCACAGAGAATGAATGGGATGTAGTTATGGGGGAAAATAAGCAAATAGCGTTCTATTGTATTGGCTAACATTGCTATGTAACAGGCACAGATGCCAGATTGTCACATAAGACTGACATGCACAAATATCTAAGTAGAATTGGCCAAAACTATCACCACGTTATATGTATACTATAAAGGTGCAAAAGTTTCCACGGGGAACCGAAAAGATAGAAAGCTGGGTATTGGCATTAGTAGAAGTACTTCCATGCAGTCTCAGGTGATATAACTGGGGTACAGCACCAGAATAAGGATAGAAAATACACAATGTATGCGATTTTGAGGGCATGCTTCAGCATGCACAGCTCTGAAGGCAAGATAGATAAGTCGCCTCTGTCCTCGGTGGCCTCTCACACCTACATACTACATTCTTCCAGACTTACGTGGCTATTGCTGAGCCCCCCCCCCCCCCCCCCATTATGGTATCCACAACATACAAGATAACAAGGGAATATTGACACTTTTTAATGCTTGGGTGAAGAGCCAAGCGTCCCAGAATCCTTCCTGCACAACAGTTGATAAACTATACTAGAGCTGAGACGGAAGAGAGAAGCGCTGTAATCAAGTCCTGGAGTTTTACCTGAAGGTGATTAGAACAGCGGCCTGGTGGCTCTGGGGGAATTTTGATATCATCTGGCAACATGTTTCGGACCCTCTCTGAAAAGGATGCTAAGCATATAGAAAAAAATACATGTAAGGCAGGGATGAGAGCAATGCCTGATAGTTCTGCAACACAGACGGCAATCTAATGTGGTCAGGTTGCAAAAGGGTTAACAGGTGCTAAGGGTGATTAACATGACATTTCAGTGCTGCCAAATCACAGGATTAATTCTGCTGTTGTGATGGGGAGGGGTGGGGGAGACAGACACGCCACCACTTATACTTGCTGCCTCTGGCTCCTCTGATGGCTTTTGCACCCGCCACCCCCTTTCCCAATGGATGGGAACAATCGCCCTCTGTGTGGCCCATAACACCAAAGAAAGTTACTCATCAGGTGTTAGGTTACCACTTCACAACAAATCTGAGATAGCAGGAACCAGTATTAATGCCCCTAAACTTCATGTATGGAGGAGCCATGACACAGGTTCAGATATAATTAACCCATTCACTATCAACATGTCTGCATTTCAAAGCTTTACAGAGCAATCTGCCAGCAGCGAAGGAGGACTCATTTTGCCAAGCAGTAAAGTCGACTAGACAGGTTCAGTCAAGAACACCTAGGAGGTGTCCTTTCCAATCTATATATGAAAGAACAGTGTTTGTGTGCGTGATAAGGAGAGTGCATATAAACATCAGCACTGCAGCAGAAAAGTGCTTTGGATTGTTGGCCCTCCAAAAGGGCATAGGGCATAGGGCATGAAGCAGCACTGGCTTGCCAATGACAGAACAAAGGCTCACACTCTTCCTCTAAAGACCGACATGGAGCCCTGGACAAACCACAAAAGTGACAGGGCAACTCCAGTCTCATCGTCATCAGCAAATCACAGAGGCAATGGCTGCCACATCGCATGTGCAAACAGAAGAGCGGGACACAGGTCACATACGCTCACTGGCTGACATTTCAACGATTATCAGACTTCGAAGCAATTTGTATGAACACATAACCAATTCTCCAATGACTGCAGTAAGTCCTCTATGAATAGGATTAATCCCACTTACTCCAAAACTGGGGGAATAGCAATGCCTACACATGTCAAAGACTCCTCTCCCTTGGAATTACACAATGTATTACACTTGTTCCAATGCTAATACACACATACAGTGTCAGTAAGTGTGCCCTACGGCTTGATGCTTTACATAGGCTGCAGGGTGTGTCAGTCCCTGTACACACCCTGGTACAGTCATATCCGCACGGTGAAGCCTGTGTGTGCGGCACTTGTGTGTCATTCTAGGATTATCCAGCTAAGAATGATTGGCCAAGACATGGTAACTACCAGATTCCAACACTGGTCTATAAACTGTGCTGAATATCTAAATCTGCAGATGCCATCACTATGCATGTACAGTATAGTCTCAACTGGAAGTAAAAGGAATGTCTTGCTGCAATTGTGACACAGACAATGGGAAATGGATTGAAAAAAATAAGAATTTACTCACCGGTAATTCTATTTCTCGTAGTCCGTAGTGGATGCTGGGGACTCCGTAAGGACCATGGGGAATAGCGGCTCCGCAGGAGACTGGGCACAACTAAGAAAGATTTAGGACTACCTGGTGTGCACTGGCTCCTCCCTCTATGCCCCTCCTCCAGACCTCAGTTAGGAAACTGTGCCCGGAAGAGCTGACACCATAAGGAAAGGATTTTGGAATCCCGGGTAAGACTCATACCAGCCACACCAATCACACCGTACAACTCGTGATACTATACCCAGTGAACAGTATGAATAACAACTGAGCCTCTCAAACAGATGGCTCATAACAATAACCCTTTAGTTAGGCAATAACTATATACAAGTATTGCAGACAATCCGCACTTGGGATGGGCGCCCAGCATCCACTACGGACTACGAGAAATAGAATTACCGGTGAGTAAATTCTTATTTTCTCTGATGTCCTAGTGGATGCTCCCAAACGGGCGGGAGAGTGCGGATGACTCTGCAGCACCGAATGAGCAAACTCAAGGTCCTCCTCAGCCAGGGTATCAAACTTGTAGAATTTAGCAAATGTGTTTGAACCCGACCAAGTAGCAGCTCGGCAAAGTTGTAAAGCCGAGACCCCTCGGGCAGCCGCCCAAGAAGAGCCCACTTTCCTCGTGGAATGGGCTTTTACAGATTTAGGATGCGGCAGTCCAGCCGCAGAATGGGCAAGTTGAATCGTACTACAGATCCAGCGAGCAATAGACTGCTTTGAAGCAGGAGGACCCAGCTTGTTGGGCGCATACAGGATAAATAGCGAGTCAGTTTTCCCGACTCCAGCCGTCCTGGAAACATAGATTTTCAGGGCCCTGACTACGTCCAGCAACTTGGAATCCTCCAAGTCCTTAGTAGCCGCAGGCACCACAATAGGTTGGTTCAAATGAAAAGCTGATACCACCTTAGGAAGAAATTGGGGACGAGTCCTCAATTCCGCCCTATCCATATGGAAAATCAGATAAGGGCTTTTACATGACAAAGCCGCCAATTCTGACACACACCTGGCCGAAGCCAAGGCCAACAGCATGACCACTTTCCACGTGAGATATTTTAGTTCCATGGTTTTAAGTGGCTCAAACCAATGTGACTTAAGGAAATTCAACACCACGTTGAGATCCCAAGGTGCCACTGGAGGCACAAAAGGGGGCTGAATATGCAGCACTCCTTTAACAAACGTCTGAACTTCAGGCAGTGAAGCCAGTTCTTTTTGGAAGAAAATCGACAGAGCCGAAATCTGGACCTTAATGGAACCCAATTTGAGGCCCATAGTCACCCCTGACTGTAGGAAGTGCAGAAATCGACCCAGCTGAAATTCCTCCGTTGGGGCCCTTCTGGCCTCACACCACGCAACATATTTTCGCCATATGCGGTGATAATGGTTTGCGGTCACCTCCTTCCTAGCTTTAATCAGCGTAGGGATGACTTCCTCTGGAATGCCCTTTTCCTTCAGGATCCGGCGTTCAACCGCCATGCCGTCAAACGCAGCCGCGGTAAGTCTTGGAACAGACAGGGTCCCTGCTGCAACAGGTCCTGTCGGAGCGGCAGAGGCCATGGGTCCTCTGAGATCATTTCTTGAAGTTCTGGGTACCAAGCTCTTCTTGGCCAATCCGGAACCACAAGTATAGTTCTTACTCCTCTCCTTCTTATTATTCTCAGTACCTTGGGTATGGATGCAGAGGAGGGAACACATAAACCGACTGGTACACCCACGGTGTCACTAGAGCGTCCACAGCTATCGCCTGAGGGTCCCTTGACCTGGCGCAATATCTTTTTAGCTTTTTGTTGAGGCGGGACGCCATCTTGTCCACCTGTGGCCGTTCCCAGTGATTTACAATCAGCTTGAAGACTTCTGGATGAAGTCCCCACTCTCCCGGGTGGAGGTCGTGCCTGCTGACGAAGTCTGCTTCCCAGTTGTCCACTCCCGGAATGAACACTGCTGACAGTGCTATCACGTGATTTTCCGCCCATCGGAGAATCCTTGTGGCTTCTGCCATCGCCATCCTGCTTCTTGTGCCGCCCTGTCGGTTTACATGGGCGACCGCCGTGATGTTGTCTGACTGGATCAGCACCGGCTGGTGTTGAAGCAGGGGCCTTGCCTGACTTAGAGCATTGTAAATGGCCCTTAGTTCCAGAATATTTATGTGTAGGGAAGTCTCCTGACTCGTCCATAGTCCTTGGAAGTTTCTTCCCTGTGTGACTGCCCCCCAACCTCGAAGGCTGGCATCCGTGGTCACCAGGACCCAGTCCTGTATGCCGAATCTGCGGCCCTCTAGAAGATGAGCACTCTGCAGCCACCACAACAGCGACACCCTGGTCCTTGGAGACAGGGTTATCAGCCGATGCATCTGAAGATGCGATCCGGACCACTTGTCCAACAGATCCCACTGAAAGATCCTTGCATGGAACCTTCCGAAAGGAATTACTTCGTAAGAAGCCACCATCTTTCCCAGGACTCGCGTGCAATGGTGCACCGACACCTGTTTTGGTTTTAGGAGGTCTCTGACTAGAGATGACAACTCCTTGGCCTTCTCCTCCGGGAGAAACACTTTTTCTCTGTTCCGTGTCCAGAACCATCCCCAGGAACAGTAGACGCGTTGTAGGAACCAGCTGCGACTTTGGAAAATTCAGGATCCAGCCATGCTGTTGTAGCACTTCCCGAGCAAGTGCTACTCCGATCAACAACTGTTCCCTGGACCTCGCCTTTATAAGGAGATCGTCCAAGTACGGGATAATTAAAACTCCCTTTTTTCGAAGGAGTATCATCATTTCGGCCATTACCTTGGTAAATACCCTCGGTGCCGTGGACAGACCAAACGGCAACGTCTGGAATTGGTAATGACAGTCCTGTACCACAAATCTGAGGTACTCCTGGTGAGGAGGGTAAATGGGGACATGCAGGTAAGCATCCTTGATGTCCAGTGATACCATGTAATCCCCCTCGTCCAGGCTTGCAATCACCGCCCTGAGTGATTCCATCTTGAACTAGAACCTTCTTATATAAGTGTTCAAGGATTTTAAATTTAAAATGGGTCTCACCGAACCGTCCGGTTTCGGTACCACAAACATTGTGGAATAGTAACCCCGTCCTTGTTGAAGGAGGGGTACCTTGATTATCACCTGCTGAGAAACCAGCTTGTGGATCGCCTCCAGCACTGCCTCCCTGTCCGGGGGAGCTGTCTGCAAGGCAGATTTGAGGAAACGGCGAGGGGGAGACGTCTCGAATTCCAGCTTGTACCCCTGAGATACTACTTGTAGAATCCAGGGATCCACCCGTGAGCGAGCCCACTGGTCGCTGAAGTTCTTGAGACGGGCCCCCACCGTACCTGGCTCCGCCTGTGGAGCCCCAGCGTCATGCGGTGGACTTAGAGGAAGCGGGGGAGGACTTTTGTTCCTGGGAACTGGCTGTATGTTGCAGCTTTTTCCCTCTACCTCTGCCTCTGGGCAGAAAGGACGCGCCTCTAACCCGCTTGCCTTTCTGGGGCCGAAAGGACTGTACCTGATAATACGGTGCTTTCTTTGGCTGTGAGGGAACATGGGGTAAAAATGCTGACTTCCCAGCTGTCGCTGTGGAAACGAGGTCCGAGAGACCATCCCCAAACAACTCCTCACCCTTGTAAGGCAAAACTTCCTTGTGCCTTTTAGAATCTGCATCTCCTGTCCACTGCAGAGTCCACAATCCTCTCCTGGCAGAAATGGACATTGCGTTTATTTTAGATGCCAGCCGGCAAATATCCCTCTGTGCATCTCTCATGTATAAGACAGTGTCTTTAATATGCTCTACGGTTAGCAATATAGTGTCCCTATCTAGGGTATCAATGTTTTCCGACAGGGAATCTGACCACGCAGCTGCAGCACTGCACATCCATGCTGAAGCAATAGCCGGTCTCAGTATAATTCCTGAGTGTGTATATACAGACTTCAGGATAGCCTCCTGCTTTCTATCCGCAGGTTCCTTTAGGGCGGCCGTGTCCAGGGACGGTAGTGCTACCTTTTTTGACAGACGTGTGAGCGCTTTATCCACCCTAGGGGATGTCTCCCAATGTGACCTGTCCTCTGGCGGGAAAGGGTACGCCATTAGTAACTTTTTTGAAATTACCAGTTTCTTATCGGGGGAAGCCCACGCTTCTTCACACACTTCATTTAATTCATCAGATGGGGGAATACCACTGGTAGCTTTTTCTCCCCAAACATAATACCCTCCACATAAGCCTCCTCATCAAACATGTCGACACAGCCGTACCGACACACCGCACACACACAGGGAATGCTCTGACTGAGGACAGGACCCCACAAAGTCCTTTGGGGAGACAGAGAGAGAGTATGCCAGCACACACCAGAGCGCTATATAATACAGGGGATACACACTACACACAGTGATTTTTCCCCTATAGCTGCTATCATACACAATTTGCGCCTAAATTTAGTGCCCCCCCTCTCTTTTTTACCCTATTGAGCCTGGAAACTGCAGGGGAGAGCCTGGGGAGCGTCCTTCCAGCGGAGCTGTGAGAGGAAATGGCGCCAGTGTGCTGAGGGAGATAGCCCCGCCCCCTTCACGGCGGACTTCTCCCGCTTTTTTCAGGATATTTTTGGCAGGGGATTTTACACATATATAGTCTTACTGACTATATTATGTGTTTTTTTGCCAAGCTAAGGTATTTCTATTGCAGCCCAGGGCGCCCCCCCCCCAAGCGCCCTGCACCCATCAGTGACCGGAGTGTAAGGTGTGCATGGGGAGCAATGGCGCACAGCTGCAGTGCTGTGTGCTACCTTAATGAAGACCGGAGTCTTCAGCCGCCGATTTTCTGGACGTTCTTCTTGCTTCTGGCTCTGCAAGGGGGACGGCGGCACGGCTCCGGGACCGGACGACCGAGGCTGGGCCTGTGTTCGATCCCTCTGGAGCTAATGGTGTCCAGTAGCCTAAGAAGCCCAAGCTAGCTCAAGCAGGTAGGTTCGCTTCTTCTCCCCTCAGTCCCTCGAAGCAGTGAGTCTGTTGCCAGCAGATCTCACTGAAAATAAAAAACCTAAATATACTTTCTTTTCTAAGAGCTCAGGACAGCCCCTAGTGTGCAACCAGCTCGGCCGGGCACAAAATTCTAACTGAGGTCTGGAGGAGGGGCATAGAGGGAGGAGCCAGTGCACACCAGGTAGTCCTAAATCTTTCTTAGTTGTGCCCAGTCTCCTGCGGAGCCGCTATTCCCCATGGTCCTTACGGAGTCCCCAGCATCCACTAGGACGTCAGAGAAATTAAAGATGCACTGCGTATTATACAGGCAATGCCAATTTCATTTATAAAAGGGACACTTACCCACCAACTCCTGGGGGTCTTTTTTCTCCAGCTCAGACTGTTCCTGGAAGAGCAAGAAAAGACTAAATAAATGATGATTACAAGTATAATACTTTGTGGCACATGTAAAGTTAAAACACATTTTGCACAATATGCTGGACTAAAATGCTCAGCATAGCATCCAGCGCTGCATGGGTAACATCCGCTCATATATAACAGTACCCAATTTGTACATCATTTTGCCAGTCTTAAATTATAAAAGTGCATTTACCATATAAAATCGATTTAAATCCAGATACAAATACAAAATGAAAGTTTGAATTAAGTTCAATTAAAGACAAACATCAGTAATCTTCCCTTTAAAGGATCAAAATCTATTTTCGTGGCGTGGACAGATAGCACAAATCATTAATTTAATGTGAAAAGAAATCTGCAGCTAGATTAATAAATCTAACAGTATACGTGTGTGAGATCAAGAAGCACTCAGCCAATCAGAGCAGCCTGCTGATAAGCATCAGTAGGTATTTAGCATCAGAAGCTGAGAACCTGTAAGTGATGACATGCCACCTTACAAGAGCATATGTGGCTTTGTGGTCTGCATGATACCTACATAATGCGGAATGCTCAAACCTAGATAGGCCACAATGTATAAGAAAATTTTGTGCACATGTGCAGACAATAAAAATGCCCAAATTGAACTATGCTTTTACAACCAACTCTCCCTGAGTTCTTTATCATCAGATCACTGGGTTTGTAAAACAGAATTATTGGCAACACTGAATGTTTTGAAGCACTGGTAGTCAAAAATAGAGGGATAAGAGCAACCAAGATGAATGTAAGCCCTGGATGAAGGAAGTGAAGAGAAGAGGGGTTACGCACAATAACGAGGCTGAGGCAGCAGAAACAAGATGGCAGAGGGCACAAATTCAGTAATCGGTTGGTAGCACGAGCAGAGGAATACTGAGCAAAGAATCATTGCAGAAAGAACGACAGAAAAGAAGCAATTAACATTTGGCACGAGACATTTAACTGGGAAAAAAATACCACAATTTTTACAACCTTAGAACCATACTTGCCTACCTGACCCTCTCCATGAGGGAGAAAATGCTCTGTTCCTGGACTTTCTGGGTAATGTATGATTGCCATCCCCTGCGATGAGCTAGTTAATTGATAAGAAAGGTGTTTCACCACAGGTGATGGCAATCATACATTACCAGGAAAGTCCAGGAACAGAGCATTTTCTCCCTCATGGAGAGGGTCAGGTAGGCAAGTATGCCTTAGAACAGGACCTCTTCATTCATCACCAAACTGATCAAATAAACGTTATGTGTACTTTAACATCTAGAAAGCATCTCTCCTAAGAGATGAAGCGTACCTTGTCAAATGTAGTGAAATGAATATGAAACTAAAAGATCAGATGTACAGTACGCTCTATGATCCTCTGAGGCAGTACTTACAGTATAGGACAGGTGACGTGTGTGGAACTAGGAGTGTATATTCCATTTCTACATGGCAGAAAAGCACACTACAGTGATGGAGGCTTCCCATCCTTAAGTGTACAAAGCAGAGGCGTCACTAGGGTTGGTGTCACCCGGTGTGGTAACTCATGGTGTCACCCCCCCATGGACCTCCTCCCATATCACACCACACACATCCTTAGTAATGTTTTTGTACTAGTTTTACTTGTAAATCATAATTCCTGTATATCACTGAATGCGATGGCAATAGTAGTGACATAGGACCCTAATCAGGTTGGTTTGCATATTCTGCTAAAAAGCAGTATCTGCAATCGTTTCTGCAGCATGCTGGGGGCTGTCCAGCATGCTAATTGGCATCCAGCGATGCGATCGCAAAATAATTGAGATCCCATCGCTGAAGCAGAAACTAAGGATGACCCCCTGCAGACGTAGCTAGGCTGCGTATTCAGGCGATGAACCGGCAATTTTTGGGTTGTAGTGGGCGCGTGTGATGTCACGTAGCTGCCCCAAAAAAGCTCTGACCCCCTTTTGCAGCTACGCCTGCCCCCAATGCCCGCCGCCAGTTGCGTAATTAGACATTTTAGTGCTGTGTGCAAAATAGGGCATTGGTGCCAACCTGCACGCAAAAAATATAGGGGCGTGGCTTCATGGGAAGGGGTGTGGCCACAAAATAATAACGATTCATATTACACGGCACAGTAGTCTCCATTATTCAAATTACGCCGCACAGTAGCGCCACTACACCAGGTAGAGCCCCTTTTTACACATTACGGCAGACAGCATCCCCTTTTTACACATTACGGCAGACAGCGTCCCCCTTTTTACACATTACGGCAGACAGCATCCCCCTTTTTACACATTACGGCAGACAGAGTCCTCTTTTTACACATTACGGCAGACAGAATAGATTATACTTACCATTTCTCCGCTGGCTCAGTCAGGCTCCTCGTTGCTGGCAGCTCCGGGTGCAGGGGAGAAGGAAGAGGAGGGAGGGGGAGGAGGGAGGGAGCCGCAGCAGTGCACTGTAATTGCTGGCGGTGCCGCTGCAGCTGTCCATATCCTTCCGCATTGGCTGGCCGCCACTGCTGTGCATGCTGGGATGAGGGAAGCGCATCCCAACATTCACAGCAGCGGCAGCCAGCCTATGTGGAATGAGAGGGACAGCTGCAGCAGCGCTGCCACCAATTACATAGCGCTGCTGCGGCTCCTTCCCTCCACCCCCTCCCTCCTCTTCCTTCTCCGCTGCTCCCGCTGCTGCTCCTCTCCTCCTCAGGCACAGGCGGCTTGTAATGAGTCAACTTGACTCATTACAAGCTGCTGACTTTAGGGAATCGGGGCCGTTGCGCCCTCAGGGCGACTGCGCTGTGTGCCAGGCACACCTGACACACACATAGTTACGGCACTGCCCGCCGCTGTCAATGAAAGTGCAGTCGCATCCTTCAGGGATGCAAACGCGCTTTGATTGCATGCACACTGTTACCGTGGCATATTTTTGCAAAAATCACTCTATTGCGATTATTGCTAAAATGAAATGCGACCAGAATTAGGTCCATAAACAGCTAATGGGCCCTACACATTAGGCGATATAACTGCACGATATGAACGTTCTCGTACGTAGGCACCAGCGATGAACGATGTGCGGCCCCGCACTCGTTCATCATTGGTGCTGGGTCACTTATGCATGCAGGCCAATATGGACAATCTCGTCCATATTAGCATGCACTGCTATGGAGCCGGGTGACGTTATACCACACAGTATGAGCCGAAAATCACATGATAGCACACGGTATGAGCAGAAATTCACATTATAGCACACAGAATTAGCCGAAAATCACATGATGGCACACAGAATGAGCCGAAATTCATATTATAGCACACGGTATGAGCAGAAATTCACATTATAGCACACAGAATGAGCCGAAAATCACATGATAGCACACAGAATGAGCCGAAATTCACATTATAGCACACGGTATGAGCAGAAATTCACATTATAGCACACAGAATGAGCCGAAAATCACATGATGGCACACAGAATGAGCCAAAATCACATGATAGCACACGGTATGAGCAGAAATTCACATTATAGCACACAGAATGAGCCGAAAATCACATGATGGCACACAGAATGAGCCAAAATCACATGATAGCACACGGTATGAGCAGAAATTCACATTATAGCACACAGAATGAGCCGAAAATCACATGATGGCACACAGAATGAGCCGAAATTCACATTATAGCACACAGAATGAGCAGAAATTCACATTATAGCACACAGTATGAGCCGAAATTCACATTATACAACATACAGTAGATTTAGACAAAATTCACATATGCCACACAGTATGATCCACAACTCAGGGCCAGGGAGATTGGCAGCAGGGACAGTGACAGGGAGAGGGACACAGGGAAGCAGGGTAAGAGTACCTAAGATGAGCAGCGGAGGACGTGGGCGGCGGCAGTGTGCAGAATGTGGCTGGCGCGGGTGAGGAGAATAGCAAGCCGCAAGAGCATCCTCACACTTCTCCCTCCTAGAGTCCCGGCGGCGTGATGACGTTCAGACCCGGCCGCGGCGGAGTCCTCCTCTTCCAGCAGGGGGGAGGGGGGGGGGGGGGGGTATTGGGATGCGATCAAAACTGAGCCGCGGCGGAGTCTTCTTGTTGCAGGCGGGGGTATATGATTTTGAGTCGGCGGGGGTGCGATCGTAATGCAAATAGAGCACTGCAGTTACGATCGCACCCTCGCCGAATCAAAATCATATACCCCCGCCTGCAACAAAAAGACTCCGCCGCGGCTCAGTTTTGATCGCATCCCCCCCTAGCAGGTGCGAGTGCGGCTCTTGTTTGGTGTCACCCCATTGAAGGGTGACACCGGGGTGCGGGCGGCACCCCCCGCACCCGCCACTGCCGGTAGCAGAGGTACAGATGGGGAAAGGAGCAGAGACAGACAGGCACACATGGAGGGGGAGAGGAGCACACGGCGCATGGGGGCAGAGTCACAGAGGGGGGAAAGGGGGGGGGAGTATCAGAGACACAGATGGGGAAAGTACCAAAGATATACAGACTGTACAGATATAGGAAAGTGAGCGAGGCACTTATGGGAAAGGGAACTGCGGCATAGAAGGGTTGAGGGGCAGAGGCACAGACGGAGGGGTGACAAAAACACAGCTGATATAGGTGAAAGGTTCACTTGGGTAAGTAGGAGCAGAGGCACACATGGGGATATAGGGAAAGAGTAACACATGGGTATACAGGGGAAGGAGGCACACATGGGGATACAGGGGAAAGAGGCACACATGGGGATACAGGGGAAAGAGGCACACATGGAGATACAGGGGAAAGAGGCACACATGGAGATACAGGGGAACACCTGGGGATTCAGGGGAAAGAGGCACACCTGGGGATACAGGGGAAAGAGGCACACCTGGGGATACAGGGGAAAGAGGCACACATGTGGATACAGGGGAAAGAGGTACACCTGGGGATACAGGGGAAAGAGGCACACCTGGGAATGTAGGGGAAGGAAGCATACCTGGGAAACTTGTGAGAGCTAGAAGAAGCAGGAGAAGGAGGAGAACAGAGGAGCAGCAGGAGACCTGGGGGCGGGGCAACATGCAGTGCAGTAAATATAACTGAAGAGAGGAAACTACTGAGCTAGTCGGGACTCGGGAGAGATTTAAGTGAATGCCCTGAGAGGCTGCTGCGACTGGAGAGCGGGGGAGGGGGGCACACAACCCCCATGCTGGTAACTACAACCTGCATGATCATCAGCACAAGCATGGCCCCTGTACACAGTGACACTGTACTTCCCCCACACTTCTCAGCTGTACCTGCCGCCGGCCACTTCAATCAATCCTGCCCCTCAGCAATGCCAGCATTCGCCAGCTTGTAAATAGCTGCCCTCCGCCTTGCCCCACATAGCGCTGATGGGAGCCGCGCCTCTGAGGGGAGGGGACTCGGAGTGAAGAGTCTGAAGATCCGGCCAGGGGGATCGTGCTGACAGTCAGTGCCCCGTCCTGTGCTGTCATCTAGCTTGCCGCTGCCTGTCAGCTGTTGACAGGCGCAGAAAGCAGCGGAGCGCGGGGTGAGCTCCTATTGAGCCTGCAGCGCTTAGTGCCGGGGAAGAGGAGGTGTGGACGTCGCTGCTGACATGTCTATGTCAGTTCTTTTGATGGGATTAGGGTGCGGCTGGGAGTGCAGGGCTCTATTTGGTGTCACCCTATTGAAGGGTTACACCCGGGTGCGGGCCGCACCCCCCGCACCCCCCTCATGACGCCACTGGTACAAAGTGATCTTGGAATGTAAAAACACAATGGCACTGATGTTCTTTGCCAGCATGACAATAACTTATTTACAAGGGTATGGGAGGAAATCTACAACCTCTCAGGTTCTGCCACTCGTGTACAGTAGTTCAGGTACCTTTCAGAAAATGAATGCGTGCAGATGGCTCTTTGCAATAGGGCACAGGTTCTCAAACTCGGTCCTCAGGACCCCACACAGTGCATGTTTTGCAGGTCTCCTCACAGAATCACAAGTGAAATAATTAGCTCCACCTGTGGACCTTTTAAAATGTGTCAGTGAGTAATTACTACACCTGTGCACTTGCTGGGTTACCTGCAAAACATGCACTGTGTGGGGTCCTGAGGACAGAGTTTGAGAACCACTGCAATAGGGGATGCAGCATTGTTTTGCAGTAACCTCATGCACACAAAACTGGGAGTGACAGAAAAGTATTAGCTGCACATGACAACTACACAGCTGTCAGTGAGCGAGCCTCATAATTAGCTGGAGTAGAATCTAAATGAACAAACATGCATTTTCTAGTAGCCCTGTGGATGCTGGTGCCGGCATTCCAGAGCAAGGTCGGGATTCCGATGTCTGTATTTCGACAGCCAGGATCCCGTGCAACTTACTGATAAAGGACACAGGCACAAGAGTGCAATCAGTATACAAGTACATTTGTGATTCCCCAGCTGCAAGCACCAGTAATGAAAGATGTGTCTGCACTATTCTGCGGGATGTCACACACAAATACATAGTTAAGCAAATGTTAAGGCTATGCAAATACAGTCAATATGAATTTATTCAAAAGAGCGAGAAACCGCTTTCCAGGATCTGTTACTAGGAGATTCCTAAAGAGGAGGACACTAATGAAAGATAGGTATGGAGATTTATTTCTGAATGATACATATTCACAGATGTGTTATAAAGAGAATTGGAAAGGGTCTTAAGCAGAGGTGTCTAGTCTTTGGGGAGATAATTCAATTAGCCACAGGCTTTGAACTCCCAAGTTTAGAGGCTGGAACAATTCAATTGCTGCCCGCAAGTCAGGAATGTGTAAACCGGAACCCATGTAAAGGGCACTCTCAGGGACAAAACGAGTTTTATGGTAAGAACTTACCTTTGTTAAAACTCTTTCTGCGAGGTACACTGGGCTCCACAAGGATTGGACAATTGGGGTGTAGAGTAGGATCTTGATCCGAGGCACCAACAGGCTTAAAGCTTTGACTGTTCCCAGAATGCACAGCGCCGCCTCCTATATCACCCCGCCTCCCAGCACAGGAGCTCAGTTTTGTAGAGATGAGCGGATTCGGTTTTACTCGGTTCTCAAAACGGCATCCGATTGGCTATCCAAAACACGTGACATCAGTGAGCCAATAAGATGCCGTTTTGAGAACCGAGTAAAACCGAGTAAAACCGAATCCGCTCATCTCTAGTTTTTAGTTAACCAGCACAATGCAGTAGCAGGAAAAGAGACAACGGTTAGTAGCCACATACACCACACTCTCACGACAGGAGAAGTGTCAGCGGCTAATGCCATACCAACCCAAAGAAGCTAAGTGCGTCAGGGTGGGCGCCTAGTGGAGCCCAGTGTACCTTGCAGAAAGTTTTAACAAAGGTAAGTTCTTACCATAAAACTCGTTTTCTGCTGCAGGGTACACTGGGCTCCACAAGGACTGGACAATGGGGATGTCCTAAAGTAGTTCCTTATGGGAGGGGACGCACTGTAGCGGGCACAAGAACCCGGCGTCCAAAAGAAGCATCCTGTGAAGCGGCAGTACCGAAGGCATAGAACCTTATGAACGAGTTCCCTGAGGACCACGTAGCCGCCTTGCACAATTGATCAAGGGTCGCACCACGTTGGGCCGCCCAAGAAGGTCCAACAGACCGAGTAGAATGGGCCTTAATGTGATCAGGAGCAGAGAGACCAGCCTTCACATAAGCATGTGCAATCACCATTCTAATCCATCTGGCCAGAGTTTGCTTGTGAGCAGGCCAGCCACGTTTGTGAAATCCAAACAAAACAGAGAGAGAATCAGATTTTCGAATAGAAGCAGTTCCCTTCACATAGATACGGAGAGCCCGTACCACATCCAAAGACCGCTCTTTGGGAGACAAATCAGGAGAGACAAAGGCCGGATCCACAATCTCCTGATTAAAGTGGAACGAAGAAACCACCTTAGGTAAATATCCGGGACGAGTCCTAAGAACCGCCCGGTCACGGTGAAAAATCAGATATGGGGAACTACAAGACAAGGCACCCAGCTCCGACACTCTTCTAGCAGAGGCAATAGCCAGCAAGACCACCACCTTAAGGGAAAGCCACTTAAGGTCAGCTGAACCAAGAGGTTCAAATGGAAGCTCCTGCAACGCCTCCAAAACCACCGACAAGTCCCAAGGAGCCACAGGCGGGACATAGGGAGGTTGGATACGCAACACACCCTGAGTGAACGTATGAACATCAGGTAAAGTCGCATTTTTTCTCTGAAACCACACCGACAAAGCAGAAATATGAACCTTGAGGGAGGCCAGATGCAGGCCTAAATCTAGGCCTTGCTGCAGAAAAGCCAAAAGTTTGGCTGTACTAAACTTGAAAGCGTCATAATTGTTAGATGCGCACCAAACAAAGTAGGACTGCCATACCCTATGATAAATCCGAGCAGAAGCCGGTTTCCGGGCCAGCAACATAGTTTTAATGACCCCTTCAGGAAACCCCTTAGCCCTCAAGATGGAAGCTTCAAGAGCCACGCCGTCAAAGATAGCCGAGCTAGGTCCTGGTAGACACAGGGGCCCTGAACGAGGAGGTCTGGGCGTTGTGGAAGTAGAATTGGACGCTCTGACGATAGGCCTTGCAGGTCTGAGAACCAGTGCCGTCTGGGCCACGCTGGGGCTATGAGAAGCAGATTTCCTTTTTCTTGCTTGAACTTCCGAATTACCCTGGGCAGGAGTGACATCGGAGGGAACACATAAGGCAGCCGAAACCTCCACGGCACTGCCAGCGCATCCACGAATGCTGCTTGAGGATCCCTTGTCCTTGCTCCGAAGACCGGAACCTTGTGATTGTGTCGAGACGCCATCAGATCCACGTCTGGAAGACCCCACTTTTCCACGAGGAGTTGAAACACTTCTGGATGGAGGCCCCACTCGCCGGCATGCACGTCCTGACGACTGAGAAAGTTCGCTTCCCAACTCAGGACTCTCGGAATGAATATTGCCAATATGGCCGGTAGATGGCGTTCCGCCCAACGTAGAATCCGTGAGACTTCCTTCATTGCCAAACGGCTTTGAGTGCCGCCTTGATGATTTATGTAAGCCACGGTTCTGAATTAAATGCTGGGCCAGGTTCAACGCATTGAAGACCGCCCGCAATTCCAGAATGTTGATCGAGAGGAAAGATTCCTCCTTGGTCCACCGACCCTGAAGGGAGTGTTGCTCCAGCACCACGCCCCAACCTCTTAGACTGGCATCTGTCGTCAACAGGACCCAGTTGGATATCCAGAAGGGACGACCCCTGCACAATTGTTGGTCCCGGAGCCACCAGTGTAGCGACAGACGGACCTCCGGAGTCCAAAAGATCATTTGAGATCTGAGCCGGTGAGGCAGGCCGTCCCACTTGGCTAGAATCAGCCTCTGGAGGGGGCGATAATGGAATTGAGCATACTTCACCATGTCGAATGCTGATACCATTAGGCCCAGCATCTGCATTGCCGAATGTATCAACACTTGCGGACGAGAAAGGAAGCAACAAATCCTGTCCTGAATCTTCAGGACTTTCTCCTGAGACAAGAACAACCTCTGGTTGTGAGTGTCCAACAACGCTCCCAGGTGCACCATGCTCTGAGCAGGGACCAGGGCTTGTAGAAACCGGACCGTCATATCCAAATGACGCAGGAGAAGATCTGGGGAATTTGCCAGGATTAACAAGTCGTCCAGATACGGCAGTATCCAGACCCCTTGACGGCGGAGTACCACCGTCATTACCGCCATAACTTTGGTGAAGATTCGCGGAGCCGTTGTTAAACCAAAAGGTAACGCCAGAAACTGGTAATGTAGGTTGCCAATAGCGAACCTAAGGTATTGTTGATGTGACACTGCTATAGGAATATGCAGGTAAGCATCCTGTATGTCCAGGGAGACCATGTAGTCCCCAGGTTCCAAGGCCAGAACTATAGAGCGAAGGGTTTCCATACGGAACTTGGAAACCTTCACAAACCTGTTCAATGCCTTGAGGTTGAGAATGGGCCGGGAGGACCCATTCGGTTTCGGGACTAGAAACAGCGGAGAATAGTACCCCCGGCCCCTCTGAGCAAGAGGCACCTGTACTACGACTCCTGTATCCAGGAGGGTCTGTACCACCGAGTGTAGAGTTTTTGCCTTTGTCTGGTCCAAAGGGACGTCTGTCTGGCAAAATCGATGAGGGGGTCGGTATTTGAAGGCTATGGCGTAACCTCGAGTGACGACTTCCCGTACCCAGGCATCTGAAGTGGTCTTCAACCATTCCTGGGTATACCCTAGAAGCCGGCCCCCCACCCTGGGATCCCCCAGGGGGAGGCCCGCCCCGTCATGCGGCAGGCTTATCGGTCTTGGCAGCTGGCTGACGGGCAGCCTAGGCTCTTTTGGGCTTCGGCTTACCAGGTTTGGAAGTGCGGGCCTGCTTATGGTACGTCTGACCTTTTGCTTTACCTGAAGGACGAAAGGGCCGAAAGGACGTACCTTTAGCCTTCGACACAGAAGGAGCGGTATTAGGCAGACAGGCAGTTTTGGCAGTAGCCAAGTCAGCCACAATCTTATTTAAGTCCTCCGCAAACAGAATATCTCTCTTGAAAGGGAGTACCTCCAGGGTTTTTCTAGAGTCCAGATCCACAGACCAGGATCTCAGCCACAATAGCCGGCGAGCCAGGACTGACGTAGTAGAGGCCTTGGCTGCTAGCATACCGGCATCAGAGTCGAGAAGCTGTGACAATATATGACAAGCATTGTCTAGCATGGTCAGAAGAGATTTCAGCTTCTAACTTCAAGGCCCATGCTTCAATAGCCTCTGCAGCCCATGTAGCTGCAATAGTGGGCCCTTGTGCAGCACCCGTGAGGGTGTAAATCGCTTTCAGACAACCCTCCACACGTTTATCCGTAGGCTCTTTTAGAGACGTGATGGTAGTGACAGGTAGAGCTGAGGAAACCACCATCCTAGCCACATGTGAGTCTACTGGAGGAGGCGTTTCCCAATTTTTAGACAGCTCTGGTGCAAGGGGATAGCGAGCCAGCATCTTCTTTTGGAGGCACAAACTTCGTACCCGGGTTTTCCCAGGATTCCTGACGTATATCCACTAGGTGGTCAGAGTGAGGTAAAAATAAGATTTTACTCACCGGTAAATCTATTTCTCGTAGTCTGTAGTGGATGCTGGGTACTCCGTAAGGACCATGGGGAATAGACGGGCTCCGCAGGAGACTGGGCACTTCTTTAAAGAAAAGATTAGGTACTACATCTGGTGTGCACTGGCTCCTCCCTCTATGCCCCTCCTCCAGACCTCAGTTAGGGAAACTTTGCCCGGAAGAGCTGACATTACAAGGAAAGGATTTGGAATCCAGGGTAAGACTCATACCAGCCACACCAATCACACCGTACAACTCGTGATAACTATACCCAGTTAACAGTATGAACAACAACTGAGCCTCATTAAACTGATGGCTCAGAACAAAAAAACCCTATAGTTAAGCAATAACTATATACAAGTATTGCCGAATTCCGCACTTGGGACGGGCTCCCAGCATCCACTACGGACTACGAGAAATAGATTTACCGGTGAGTAAAATCTTATTTTCTCTGACGTCCTAGTGGATGCTGGGTACTCCGTAAGGACCATGGGGATTATACCAAAGCTCCCAAACGGGCGGGAGAGTGCGGATGACTCTGCAGCACCGAATGAGCAAACTCAAGGTCCTCCTCAGCCAGGGTATCAAACTTGTAGAATTTTGCAAACGTGTTTGATCCAGACCAGGTAGCAGCTCGGCAATCTCCGAAATCTGGACCTTAATGGATCCCAATTTTAGGCCCATAGTCACTCCTGACTGTAGGAAGTGCAGAAATCGACCCAGCTGAAATTCTTCTGTTGGGGCCTTCATAGCCTCACACCAAGCAACATATTTTCGCCATATGCGGTGATAATGTTTTGCTGTCACATCCTTCCTAGCTTTTATCAGCGTAGGAATGACTTCAACCGGAATGCCCTTTTCCATCAGGATCCGGCGTTCAACCGCCATGCCGTCAAACGCAGCCGCGGTAAGTCTTGGAACAGACAGGGCCCCTGCTGTAGCAGGTCCTGTCTGAGAGGCAGAGGCCATGGGTCCTGAGAGATCATTTCTTGTAGTTCCGGGTACCAAGTCCTTCTTGGCCAATCCGGAACGATGAGTATAGTTCTTACTCCTCTCTTTCTTATTATCCTCAGTACCTTTGGTATGAGAGGAAGAGGAGGGAACACATAAACCGACTGGTACACCCACGGTGTCACTAGAGCGTCCACAGCTATCGCCTGAGGGTCCCTTGACCTGGCGCAATATCTTTTTAGCTTTTTGTTGAGGCGGGACGCCATCATGTCCACCTGTGGCCTTTCCCAACGATTTACAATCAGCTGGAAGACTTCTGGATGAAGTCCCCACTCTCCCGGGTGGAGGTCGTGCCTGCTGAGGAAGTCTGCTTCCCAGTTGTCCACTCCCGGAATGAACACTGCTGACAGTGCTATCACGTGATTTTCCGCCCATCGGAGAATCCTTGTGGCTTCTGCGATCGCCATCCTGCTTCTTGTGCCGCCCTGTCGGTTTACATGGGCGACCGCCGTGATGTTGTCTGACTGAATCAGCACCGGCTGGTTTTGAAGCAGGGGTTTTGCCTGACTTAGGGCATTGTAAATGGCCCTTAGTTCCAGAATATTTATGTGTAGGGAAGCCTCCTGACTCGACCATTGTCCTTGGAAGTTTCTTCCCTGAGTGACTGCCCCCCAACCTCGGAGGCTTGCATCCGTGGTCACCAGGACCCAGTCCTGTATGCCGAATCTGCGGCCTTCGAGAAGATGAGCACTCTGCAGCCACCACAGCAGAGACACCCTGGCCCTCGTGGACAGGGTGATCAGCCGATGCATCTGAAGATGCGATCCGGACCACTTGTCTAACAGATCCCACTGAAAGATCCTTGCATGGAACCTGCCGAATGGAATTGCCTCGTAAGAAGCTACCATCTTTCCCAGGACTCGCGTGCAGTGATGCACCGACACCTGTTTTGGTTTTAGGAGGTCTCTGACCAGAGATGACAACTCCTTGGCCTTCTCCTCCGGGAGAAACACCTTCTTCTGTTCTGTGTCCAGAATCATACCCAGGAACAGCAGACGCGTCGTAGGAACCAGCTGCGACTATGGGATATTCAGAATCCAGCCGTGCTGTTTTAGCACTTCCTGGCTTGCAATAACCGCCCTGAGCGATTCCATTTTGAACTTGAACTTCCTTATATAAGTGTTCAAGGATTTCAAATTTAGAATGGGTCTCACCGAACCGTCTGGTTTCGGTACCACAAACATTGTGGAATAGTAACTCCGTCCCTGTTGAAGGAGGGGAACTTTGATTATCACCTGCTGGAGGTACAGCTTGTGAATTGCCGCCAGTAC
The DNA here is from genome assembly GCF_028390025.1 of Pseudophryne corroboree. Lineage (NCBI taxonomy): Eukaryota > Metazoa > Chordata > Amphibia > Anura > Myobatrachidae > Pseudophryne > Pseudophryne corroboree. Next base: position 453,950,140 of record NC_086446.1, read on the forward strand.
TACCTCCCTGTCCTGGGGAGTAGCTGGCAAGGCTGATTTGAGGTAACGGCGAGGGGGAGACGTCTCGAACTCCAGCTAGTATCCCTGAGATACCACTTGTAGAACCCAGAGATCCACCTGTGAGCGAACTCACTGGTCGCTGAAGTTCCGGAGACGGGCCCCCAACGCACCTGGCTTCACATGTGGGGCCCCAGCGTCATGCGGTGGACTTAGTGGAAGCAGGGGAGGATTTTTGTTCTTGGGAACTGGCTGTATGGTGCAGCTTTTTCCCTCTACCCCTGCCTCTGGGCAGAAAGGACGCGCCTCTAACCCGCTTGCCTTTCTGAGGCCGAAAGGACTGTACTTGATAATACGGTGCTTTCTTAGGCTGTGAGGGAACCTGAGGTAAAAAAGTCGACTTCCCAGCTGTTGCTGTGGATAAGAGGTCCGAAAGACCGTCCCCAAACAATTCCTCACCCTTATAAGGCAAAATTTCCATGTGCCTTTTAGAATCAGCATCACCTGTCCACTGCCGAGTCCATAATACTCTCCTGGCAGAAATGGACATTGCATTAATTCTAGATGCCAGCCGGCAAATGTCCCTCTGTGCATCTCTCATATATAAGACTACGTCTTTAATATGCTCTATGGTTAGCAATATAGTGTCCCTGTCAAGGGAATCAATGTTATCAGACAGGGAATCAGACCACGCTGCTTCAGCACTACACATCCATGCTGAAGCAATAGCAGGTCTCAGTATAGTACCTGAGTGTGTATACACAGACTTCAGGATAGCCTCCTGCTTTCTATCTGCAGGCTCCTTTAAGGCGGCCATATCCTGAGAAGGCAGTGCCACCTTTTTTGATAAGCATGTGAGCGCCTTGTCCACCTTAGGGGATGTCTCCCAGCGTAACCTATCCGTTGGCGGGAAAGGGTACGCCATTAGTAACCGCTTAGAAATTACTAGTTTCTTATCTGGGGAACCCCACGCTTCTTCACACAATTCATTTAACTCATCAGATGGGGGAAAAGTCACTGGCTGCTTTTTCTCCCCAAACATAATACCCTTTTTTGTGGTAACCGGGTTAATGTCAGAAATGTGCAACACATTTTTCATTGTCGTAATCATGCATCGGATGGCCCTAGTGGATTGTACATTTGTCTCATCCTCGTCGACACTGGAGTCAGACTCCGTGTCGACATCTGTGTCTGCCATCTGAGGTAGCGGGCGTTTTTGAGCCCCTGACGGCCTCTGAGATGCCTGGGTAGGCGCGGGCTGAGATGCCGGCTGTCCCAAAGCTGCGTCATCGAACCTTTTATGCAAGGAGTTGACACTGTCGGTTAATACCTTCCACATATCCATCCACTCAGGTGTCGGCCCCGCAGGGGGCGACATCACACTTATCGGCACCTGCTCCGCCTCCACGTAAGCGTCCTCATCAAATATGTCGACACAGCCGTACCGACACACCGCACACACACACAGGGAATGCTCTGACTGAGGACAGGACCCCACAAAGTCCTTTGGGGAGACAGAGAGAGAGTATGCCAGCACACACCAGAGCGCCATATAAACAGAGGGATATACACTATACACAAAGTGAATTTTCCCCCTATAGCTGCTTATATCACAATTTGCGCCTAAATTTATGTGCCCCCCCCCTCTTTTTTACCCTTTCTGTAGTGTATACTGCAGGGGAGAGCCTGGGGAGCGTCCTTCCAGCGGAGCTGTGAAGAGAAAATGGCGCTGGCTGTGCTGAGGGAGATAGCCCGGCCCCTTCAACGGCGGGCTTCTCCCGCTTTTTATAACGTTAATGGCGGGGGTTTCTGCACATATACAGTGTTAAACACTGTATTATGTGCTTTTTATTGCCAAAAGGTATATTAATTGCAGCCCAGGGCGCCCCCCCCCCACCAGTGACCGGAGCGTGTGGTGTGCTGTGGGAGCAATGGCGCACAGCTGCAGTGCTGTGCGCTACCTTATTGAAGACCGAAGTCTTCAGCCGCCGATTTCCTCCGTCTTCTGGCTCTGCAAGGGGGACGGCGGCGCGGCTCCGGGAACGGACGATCGAGGTCGGGCCCTGTATTCGATCCCTCTGGAGCTAATGGTGTCCAGTAGCCTAGAAGCACAAGCTAGCTGCAAGCAGGTAGGTTTGCTTCTCTCCCCTAAGTCCCACGTAGCAGTGAGTCTGTTGCCAGCAGATCTCACTGAAAATAAAAAACCTAACAAATACTTTTCTTTTTAGTGAACTCAGGAGAGCCCACTAAGTGCATCCAGCTCAGGCCGGGCACAGATTCTAACTGAGGTCTGGAGAAGGGGCATAGAGGGAGGAGCCAGTGCACACCAGATGTAGTACCTAATCTTTTCTTTAAAGAAGTGCCCAGTCTCCTGCGGAGCCCGTCTATTCCCCATGGTCCTTACGGAGTACCCAGCATCCACTAGGACGTCAGAGAAACTTGCTTAACCACCTTCTGATGCTTGAACCTATCTGGTTTCTTAGGAGGGACGGATGGCTCGGGATCACCCGTAATCTGCAGAATTAATTTAATAGCCTCCAAAAGATCTGGAACATCCACATGTGAACTACCCTCCCCATCAGCCGTATCAGAGTCAGAACCTGTGGGGTCAGTAAATGTGCAGTCTTCATCAGACGAGGTGTCAGTGACAGCAGTGGATTGTGAGGAGATAAGCGCTCGTTGGTCAGACTTTTTAGTAGTCAAGGACTGGTTCAACTTCTTTAATTGAGCAGATAAATCGTCCGCTCACGGCGGGTTAGCTGCAGGGACCACATACGGTTGTACCGGCACTGGGGGTCCCATAGGGGGAGTTACTTTATGAACTAGCGTATGCAGAAGTGTGGAAACAGCGGCCCACGGTGGGTCAGTATATGCCTCCGTTGCCACAGTCCCACTGGGGGGCAAGGAGCCCCCAGAACCAGAGCCCACAGCTGCTATATTCTCCTCATATGGCCCTGTGGCGTCAGCAACATCGGCAGTGTGTTCAGCCCCAGAACCGTTACCCTCAGAAGCAGACATGATATAACTTGCAGTATGAGGTTAACACAGTACAATTATCAGCAGCACTATACCTCTGAACCCAAACCCCTGCGCAGTGTAGTCAGCACTAACAGATATGGTGACTAAATCACAGAGAAAAATACGTAATACAGTATATCTTTGTCAAAATCCTATTTCTCGGACGTCCTAGTGGATGCTGGGTACTCCGTAAGGACCATGGAGAATAGACTGGCTCCGCAGGAGACTGGGCACTCTTTAAAGAAAGATTAGGTACTACATCTGGTGTGCACTGGCTCCTCCCTCTATGCCCCTCCTCCAGACCTCAGTTAGAATCTGTGCCCGGCCAGAGCTGGATGCACTTAGTGGGCTCTCCTGAGTTCACTAAAAAGAAAGTATTTGTTAGGTTTTTTATTTTCAGTGAGATCTGCTGGCAACAGACTCACTGCTACGTGGGACTTAGGGGAGAGAAGCAAACCTACCTGCTTGCAGCTAGCTTGTGCTTCTAAGGCTACTGGACACCATTAGCTCCAGAGGGATCGAACACAGGGCCCGACCTCGATCGTCCGTTCCCGAAACCACGCCGCCGTCCCCCTTGCAGAGCCAGAAGACGGAAGATTCCGGAGAAAATCGGCGGCTGAAGACTCCGGTCTTTAAAAAGGTAGCACACAGCACTGCAGCTGTGCGCCATTGCTCCCACAGCACACCACACCACATGCTCTGGTCACTGGTGGGTGCAGGGCGCTGGGGGGGGGGGGCGCCCTGGGCTGCAATTAGTACACCTTAAGTGGCAAAAAATAAGATTTTACTTACCGATAAATCTATTTCTCGGAGTCCGTAGTGGATGCTGGGGTTCCTGAAAGGACCATGGGGAATAGCGGCTCCGCAGGAGACAGGGCACAAAAAGTAAAGCTTTTTCCGATCAGGTGGTGTGCACTGGCTCCTCCCCCTATGACCCTCCTCCAGACTCCAGTTAGGTACTGTGCCCGGACGAGCGTACACAATAAGGGAGGATTTTGAATCCCGGGTAAGACTCATACCAGCCACACCAATCACACCGTACAACTTGTGATCTAAACCCAGTTAACAGTATGATAACAGCGGAGCCTCTGACAGATGGCTTCCTACAACAATAACCCGAATAAGTTAACAATAACTATGTACAATTTATGCAGATAATCCGCACTTGGGATGGGCGCCCAGCATCCACTACGGACTCCGAGAAATAGATTTATCGGTAAGTAAAATCTTATTTTCTCTATCGTCCTAGTGGATGCTGGGGTTCCTGAAAGGACCATGGGGATTATACCAAAGCTCCCAAACGGGCGGGAGAGTGCGGATGACTCTGCAGCACCGAATGAGAGAACTCCAGGTCCTCCTTAGCCAGAGTATCAAATTTGTAAAATTTTACAAACGTGTTCTCCCCTGACCACGTAGCTGCTCGGCAAAGTTGTAATGCCGAGACCCCTCGGGCAGCCGCCCAAGATGAGCCCACCTTCCTTGTGGAGTGGGCCTTTACAGATTTAGGCTGTGGCAGGCCTGCCACAGAATGTGCCAGTTGGATTGTGCTACAGATCCAACGAGCAATCGTCTGCTTAGACGCAGGAGCACCCATCTTGTTGGGTGCATACAATATAAACAACGAGTCAGATTTTCTGACTCCAGCTGTTCTTGCAATATATATTTTTAATGCTCTGACAACGTCCAGTAACTTGGAGTCCTCCAAGTCACTTGTAGCCGCAGGCACTACAATAGGCTGGTTCAGATGAAATGCTGACACCACCTTAGGGAGAAAATGCGGACGAGTCCGCAGTTCTGCCCTGTCCGAATGGAAAATCAGATATGGGCTTTTGTAAGATAAAGCTGCCAATTCTGACACTCTCCTGGCAGAAGCCAGGGCTAGAAGCATGGTCACTTTCCAAGTGAGATATTTCAAATCCACCTTATTTAGTGGTTCAAACCAATGAGATTTTAGAAAATCCAAAACTACATTGAGATCCCACGGTGCCACTGGAGGCACCACAGGAGGCTGTATATGCAGCACTCCCTTCACAAAGGTCTGGACTTCAGGGACTGAAGCCAATTCTTTTTGAAAGAAAATCGACAGGGCCGAAATTTGAACCTTAATAGATCCCAATTTGAGACCCATAGACAATCCTGATTGCAGGAAATGTAGGAATCGACCCAGTTGAAATTCCTCCGTCGGAGCACTCCGATCTTCGCACCACGCAACATATTTTCGCCAAATTCGGTGATAATGTTGCACGGTTACTTCTTTCCTTGCTTTAATCAAAGTAGGAATGACTTCTTCCGGCATGCCTTTTTCCATTAGGATCCGGCGTTCAACCGCCATGCCGTCAAACGCAGCCGCGGTAAGTCTTGAAACAGACAGGGACCCTGCTGAAGCAAGTCCCTCCTTAGAGGTAGAGGCCACGGATCTTCCGTGATCATCTCTTGAAGTTCCGGGTACCAAGTCCTTCTTGGCCAATCCGGAACCACTAGTATCGTCCTTACGCCTCTTTGCCGTATAATTCTCAATACTTTTGGTATGAGAGGCAGAGGAGGAAACACATACACCGACTGGTACACCCAAGGCGTTACCAGCGCGTCCACAGCTATTGCCTGCTGATCTCTTGACCTGGCGCAATACCTGTCCAGTTTTTTGTTGAGGCGAGACGCCATCATGTCCACCATTGGTCTTTCCCAACGGGTTACCAGCATGTGGAAGACTTCTGGATGAAGTCCCCACTCTCCCGGGTGAAGATCGTGTCTGCTGAGGAAGTCTGCTTCCCAGTTGTCCACTCCCGGGATGAACACTGCTGATAGCGCTATCACATGATTCTCTGCCCAGCGAAGAATCCTTGCAGCTTCTGCCATTGCACTCCTGCTTCTTGTGCCGCCCTGTCTGTTCACATGGGCGACTGCCGTGATGTTGTCCGACTGGATCAACACCGGTTTTCCCTGAAGCAGAGGTTCTGCCTGGCTTAGAGCATTGTATATTGCTCTTAGTTCCAGAATGTTTATGTGAAGAGACGTTTCCAGGCTCGTCCATACTCCCTGGAAGTTTCTTCCTTGTGTGACTGCTCCCCAGCCTCTCAGGCTGGCGTCCGTGGTCACCAGGATCCAATCCTGTATGCCGAATCTGCGGCCCTCCAATAGATGAGGACTCTGCAACCACCACAGAAGAGACACCCTTGTCCTTGGAGACAGGGTTATCCGTAGGTGCATCTGAAGATGCGACCCTGACCATTTGTCCAACAGATCCCTTTGGAAAATTCTTGCGTGGAATCTGCCGAATGGAATTGCTTCGTAAGAAGCCACCATTTTTCCCAGGACTCTTGTGCATTGATGTACAGACACCTTTCCTGGTTTTAGGAGGTTCCTGACAAGCTCGGATAACTCCTTGGCTTTTTCCTCCGGGAGAAAAACCTTTTTCTGAACCGTGTCCAGAATCATCCCTAGGAACAGCAGACGAGTTGTCGGCATTAACTGGGATTTTGGAATATTCAGAATCCACCCGTGCTGTTTTAGCACTTCTTGAGACAGTGCTAATCCCATCTCTAGCTGTTCTCTGGACCTCGCCCTTATTAGGAGATCGTCCAAGTATGGGATAATTAATACGCCTTTTCTTCGAAGAAGAATCATCATCTCGGCCATCACCTTTGTAAAGATCCGAGGTGCCGTGGACAATCCGAACGGCAGCGTCTGAAACTGATAGTGACAGTTTTGTACAACGAACCTGAGGTACCCCTGGTGTGAGGGGTAAATTTGAACGTGGAGATACGCATCCTTGATGTCCAAGGATACCATAAAGTCCCCCTCTTCCAGGTTCGCTATCACTGCTCTGAGTGACTCCATTTTGAACTTGAACTTCTTTATGTACAGGTTCAAGGACTTCAGATTTAGAATAGGCCTTACCGAGCCATCCGGCTTCGGTACCACAAAAAGAGTGGAATAATACCCCTTCCCTTGTTGTAGAAGAGGTACCTTGACTATCACCTGCTGAGAGTACAGCTTGTGAATGGCTTCCAAAACCGTCTCCCTTTCGGAGGGGGACGTTGGTAAAGCAGACTTCAGGAAACGGCGAGGTGGATCCGTCTCTAATTCCAACCTGTACCCTTGAGATATTATCTGCAGGATCCAGGGATCTACCTGCGAGTGAGCCCACTGCGCGCTGTAATTTTTGAGACGACCGCCCACCATCCCCGAGTCCGCTTGAGGAGCCCCAGCGTCATGCTGAGGCTTTTGTAGAAGCCGGGGAGGGCTTCTGTTCCTGGGAAGGAGCTGCGTGTTGCTGTCTCTTCCCTCGACCTTTGCCTCGTGGCAGATATGAATAGCCCTTTGCTCTCTTATTTTTAAAGGAACGAAAGGGCTGCGGTTGAAAAGTCGGTGCCTTTTTCTGTGGGGGAGTGACTTGAGGTAGAAAGGTGGATTTCCCGGCTGTAGCCGTGGCCACCAAATCTGATAGACCGACTCCAAATAACTCCTCCCCTTTATATGACAAAACTTCCATATGCCGTTTTGAATCCGCATCACCTGACCACTGTCGCGTCCATAAAGCTCTTCTGGCCGAAATGGACATAGCACTTACCCGTGATGCCAGTGTGCAGATATCCCTCTGTGCATCACGCATATAAAGAAATGCATCCTTTATTTGTTCTAACGACAGTAAAATATTGTCCCTGTCCAGGGTATCAATATTTTCAATCAGGGACTCTGACCAAACTACCCCAGCACTGCCCATCCAGGCAGTCGCTACAGCTGGTCGTAGTATAACACCTGCATGTGTGTATATACTTTTTTGGATATTTTCCATCCTCCTATCTGATGGATCTTTAAGTGCGGCCGTCTCAGGAGAGGGTAACGCCACTTGTTTAGATAAGCGTGTTAGCGCCTTGTCCACCCTAGGAGGTGTTTCCCAGCGCTCCCTAACCTCTGGCGGGAAAGGGTATAATGCCAATAATTTCTTTGAAATTATCAGTTTTTTATCAGGGGCAACCCACGCTTCATTACACACGTCATTTAATTCTTCTGATTCAGGAAAAACTATAGGTAGTTTTTTCATACCCCACATAATACCCTGTTTAGTGGTACCTGTAGTATCAGCTAAATGTAACGCCTCCTTCATTGCCAAAATCATATAACGTGTGGCCCTACTGGAAAATACGGTTGATTCGTCACCGTCACCACTGGAGTCATCGCCTGTGTCTGGGTCTGTGTCGACCGACTGAGGCAAAGGGCGTTTCACAGCCCCTGACGGTGTTTGAGTCGCCTGGACAGGCACTAATTGATTGTCCGGCCGCCTCATGTCGTCAAACGACTGCTTTAGCGTGTTGACACTATCCCGTAGTTCCATAAATAAAGGCATCCATTCCGGTGTCGACTCCCTAGGGGGTGACATCCTCATATTTGGCAATTGCTCCGCCTCCACACCAATATCGTCCTCATACATGTCGACACACACGTACCGACACACAGCAGACACACAGGGAATGCTCCTAACGAAGACAGGACCCACTAGCCCTTTGGGGAGACAGAGGGAGAGTTTGCCAGCACACACCAAAAGCGCTATATATATATCAGGGATAGCCTTATAATAAGTGCTCCCTTATAGCTGCTTTGTTATATCAATTTATCGCCATAAATGTGCCCCCCCCTCTCTGTTTTACCCTGTTTCTGTAGTGCAGTGCAGGGGAGAGACTTGGGAGCCGTCCTGACCAGCGGAACTGTGAGAGGAAATGGCGCCGTGTGCTGAGGAGATAGGCCCCGCCCCTTTTCTGGCGGGCTCGTCTCCCGCTATTTAGAGAAATCAGGCAGGGGTTAAATATCTCCATATAGCCTCTAGGGCTATATGTGAGGTATTTTTAGCCTTTATAGGTAATCATTTTGCCTCCCAGGGCGCCCCCCTCCCAGCGCCCTGCACCCTCAGTGACTGCCGTGTGAAGTGTGCTGAGAGGAAAATGGCGCACAGCTGCAGTGCTGTGCGCTACCTTTTGAAGACTGCAGGAGTCTTCAGCCGCCGATTCTGGACCTCTTCTGTCTTCAGCATCTGCAAGGGGGCCGGCGGCGTGGCTCCGGTGACCATCCAGGCTGTACCCGTGATCGTCCCTCTGGAGCTTGATGTCCAGTAGCCAAGAAGCCAATCCATCCTGCACGCAGGTGAGTTGACTCCTTCTCCCCTCAGTCCCTCGCTGCAGTGATCCTGTTGCCAGCAGGAATCACTGTAAAATAAAAAACCTAGCTAAACTTTTTCTAAGCAGCTCTTTAGGAGAGCCACCTAGATTGCACCCTTCTCGGCCGGGCACAAAAATCTAACTGGAGTCTGGAGGAGGGTCATAGGGGGAGGAGCCAGTGCACACCACCTGATCGGAAAAAGCTTTACTTTTTGTGCCCTGTCTCCTGCGGAGCCGCTATTCCCCATGGTCCTTTCAGGAACCCCAGCATCCACTAGGACGATAGAGAAAGCACATAATACAGTCTAAACTGTATATGTGCCTAATCCCCCGCCATAATTATTATTAAAAAAGCGGGAGAAGCCCGCCGCTGAAGGGGCGGGGCTATCTTCCTCAGCACAGCCAGCGCCATTTTCTCTTCACAGCTCCGCTGGAAGGACGCTCCCCAGGCTCTCCCCTGCAGTATATACTACGGAAAGGGTAAAAAAGAGAGGGGGGGCACATAAATTTAGGCGCAAATTGTGATATAAGCAGCTATTGGGGGAAAATTCACTTTGTGTATAGTGTAAATCCCTCTGTCATATAGCGCTCTGGTGTGTGCTGGCATACTCTCTCTCTGTCTCCCCAAAGGACTTTGTGGGGTCCTGTCCTCAGTCAGAGCATTCCCTGTGTGTGCAGTGTGTCGGTACGGCTGTGTCAACATGTTTGATGAGGACGCTTACGTGGAGGCGGAGCAGGTGCCGATAAGTGTGATGTCGCCCCCTGCGGGGCCGACACCAGAGTGGATGGATATGTGGAAGGTATTAACAGACAGTGTCAACTCCTTGCATAAAAGGTTCGATGACGCAGCTTTGGGACAGCCAGCATCTCAGCCCGCGCCTGCCCAGGCATCTCAGAGGCCATCAGGGGCTCAAAAACGCCCGCTACCTCAGATGGCAGACACAGATGTCGACACGGAGTCTGACTCCAGTGTAGACGAGGATGAGACAAATGTACAATCCACAAGGGCCATCCGATGCATGATTACGGCAATGAAAAATGTGTTGCACATTTCTGACATTAACCCGGTTACCACAAAAAAGGGTATTATGTTTGGGGAGAAAAAGCAGCCAGTGACTTTTCCCCCATCTGATGAGTTAAATGAATTGTGTGAAGAAGCGTGGGGTTCCCCAGATAAGAAACTAGTGATTTCTAAGCGGTTACTAATGGCGTACCCTTTCCCGCCAACGGATAGGTTACGCTGGGAGACATCCCCTAGGGTGGACAAGGCGCTCACACGCTTATCAAAAAAGGTGGCACTGCCGTCTCAGGATACGGCCGCCTTAAAGGAGCCTGCAGATAGAAAGCAGGAGGCTATCCTGAAGTCTGTGTATACACACTCAGGTACTATACTGAGACCTGCTATTGCTTCAGCATGGATGTGTAGTGCTGCAGCAGCATGGTCTGATTCCCTGTCTGATAACATTGATACCCTTGAAAGGGACACTATTTTGCTAACCATAGAGCATATTAAAGACGTAGTCTTATATATGAGGGATGCACAGAGGGACATTTGTCGGCTGGCATATAGAATTAATGCAATGTCCATTTCTGCCAGGAGAGTATTATGGACTCGGCAGTGGACAGGTGATGCTGATTCTAAAAGGCACATGGAGGTTTTGCCTTATAAGGGTGAGGAATTGTTTGGGGACGGTCTCTTGGACCTCGTATCCACAGCAACAGCTGGGAAGTCGACTTTTTTACCTCAGGTTCCCTCACAGCCTAAGAAAGCACCGTATTATCAAGTACAGTCCTTTCGGCCTCAGAAAGGCAAGCGGGTCAGAGGCGCGTCCTTTCTACCCAGAGGCAGGGGTAGAGGGAAAAAGCTGCACCAGACAGCCAGTTCCCAGGAACAAAAATCCTCCCCTGCTTCCACTAAGTCCACCGCATGACGTTGGGGCTCCACAGGTGGAGCCAGGTGCGGTGGGGGCCCGTCTCCGGAACTTCAGCGACCAGTGGGTTCGCTCACAGGTGGATCTCTGGGTTCTACAAGTGGTATCTCAGGGATACAAGCTGGAGTTCGAGACGTCTCCCCCTCGCCGTTACCTCAAATCAGCCTTGCCAGCTACTCCCAAGGACAGGGAGGTAGTACTGGCGGCAATTCACAAGCTGTACCTCCAGCAGGTGATAATCAAAGTTCCCCTCCTTCAACAGGGACGGGGTTACTATTCCACAATGTTTGTGGTACCGAAACCCGACGGTTCGGTGAGACCCATTCTAAATTTGAAATCCTTGAACACTTATATAAGGAAGTTCAAGTTCAAAATGGAATCGCTCAGGGCGGTTATTGCAAGCCTGGAAGAGGGGGATTATATGGTATCACTGGACATCAAGGATGCTTACCTACATGTCCCCATTTACCCACCTCACCAGGAGTACCTCCGATTTGTGGTACAGGACTGCCATTACTAATTCCAGACGTTGCCGTTTGGTCTGTCCACGGCACCGAGGGTATTTACCAAGGTAATGGCCGAAATGATGATACTCCTTCGAAAGAAGGGAGTTATAATTATCCCGTACTTGGACGATCTCCTTATAAAGGCGAGGTCCATGGAGCAGTTGTTGGTCGGAGTAGCACTATCTCAGGAAGTGCTACAACAGCACGGCTGGATTCTGAATATCCCAAAGTCGCAGCTGGTTCCTACGACGCGTCTGCTGTTCTTAGGTATGATTCTGGACACAGAACAGACGAAGGTGTTTCTCCCGGAGGAGAAGGCCAAGGAGTTGTCATCTCTGGTCAGAGACCTCCTAAAACCAAAACAGGTGTCGGTGCATCACTGCACGCGAGTCCTGGGAAAGATGTTAGCTTCTTACGAAGCAATTCCCTTCGGCAGGTTCCATGCAAGGATCTTTCAGTGGGATCTGTTAGACAAGTGGTCCGGATCGCATCTTCAGATGCATCGGCTGATCACCCTGTCCCCGAGGGCCAGGGTGTCATCTTTTCGAGGGCCGCAGATTCGGCATACAGGACTGGGTCCTGGTGACCACGGATGCAAGCCTCCGAGGTTGGGGGGCAGTCACTCAGGAAAGAAACTTCCAAGGACAATGGTCGAGTCAGGAGACTTCCCTACACATAAATATTCTGGAACTAAGGGCCATTTACAATGCCCTAAGTCAAGCAAAACCCCTGCTTCAAAACCAGCCGATGCCGATTCAGTCAGACAACATCACGGCGGTCGCCCATGTAAACCGACAGGGCGGCACAAGAAGCAGGATGGCAATGGCAGAAGCCACAAGGATTCTCCGATGGGCGGAGAATCACGTGATAGCACTGTCAGCAGTGTTCATTCCGGGAGTGGACAACTGGGAAGCAGACTTCCTCAGCAGGCACGACCTCCACCCGGGAGAGTGGGGACTTCATCCAGAAGTCTTCCAGCTGATTGTAAATCGTTGGGAAAGGCCACAGGTGGACATGATGGCGTCCCGCCTCAACAAAAAGCCAAAAAGATATTGCGCCAGGTCAAGGGACCCTCAGGCGATAGCTGTGGATGCTCTAGTGACACCGTGGGTGTACCAATCGGTTTATGTGTTCCCTCCTCTTCCTCTCATACCAAGGGTACTGAGGATAATAAGAAAGAGGAGTAAGAACTATACTCATCGTTCCGGATTGGCCAAGAAGAACTTGGTACCCGGAACTACAAGAAATGATCTCAGAGGACCCTTGGCCTCTGCCGCTCCGACAGGACCTGCTGCAGCAGGGGCCCTGTCTGTTCCAAGACTTACCGCGGCTGCGTTTGACGGCATGGCGGTTGAACGCCGGATCCTGATGGAAAAGGGCATTCTGGTTGAAGTCGTTCCTACTCTGATAAAAGCTAGGAAGGATGTGACAGCAAAACATTATAACCGCATATGGCGAAAATATGTTGCTTGGTGTGAGGCTATGAAGGCCCCAACAGAGGAATTTCAGCTGGGTCGATTTCTGCACTTCCTACAGTCAGGAGTGACTATGGGCCTAAAATTGGGATCCATAAAAGTCCAGATTTCGGCCCTGTCTATTTTCTTTCAAAAAGAACTGGCTTCACTGCCTGAAGTTCAGACGTTTGTCAAGGGAGTGCTGCATATTCAGCCCCCTTTTGTGCCTCCGGTGGCACCTTGGGATCTCAACGTTGTGTTGGATTTCCTAAAATCACATTGGTTTGAGCCACTTCAGACCGTGGAGCTAAAATATCTCACGTGGAAAGTGGTCATGCTATTGGTCTTCGCTTTGGCTAGGCGTGTGTCAGAATTGGCGGCTTTGTCATGTAAAAGCCCCTATCTGATCTTCCATATGGACAGGGCAGAATTGAGGACTCGTCCCCAATTTCTCCCTAAGGTGGTATCAGCGTTTCATTTGAACCAACCTATTGTGGTGCCTGCGGCTACTCGGGACTTGGAGGATTCCAAGTTGCTGGACGTAGTCCGGGCCCTGAAAATCTATGTTTCCAGGACGGCTAGAGTCAGAAAAACTGACTCGCTGTTTATCCTGCATGCACCCAACAAGCTGGGTGCTCCTGCTTCTAAGCAGACTATTGCTCGCTGGATCTGTAGTACCATTCAGCAGGCTCATTCTGCGGCTGGACTGCCGCATCCTAAATCAGTAAAAGCCCATTCCACGAGGAAGGTGGGCTCATCTTGGGCGGCTGCCCGAGGGGTCTCGGCTTTACAACTTTGCCGAGCTGCTACCTGGTCGGGATCAAACACGTTTGCAAAATTCTACAAGTTTGATACCCTGGCTGAGGAGGACCTTGAGTTTGCTCATTCGGTGCTGCAGAGTCATCCGCACTCTCCCGCCCGTTTGGGAGCTTTGGTATAATCCCCATGGTCCTTACGGAGTACCCAGCATCCACTAGGACGTCAGAGAAAATAAGAATTTACTCACCGGTAATTCTATTTCTCGTAGTCCGTAGTGGATGCTGGGAGCCCGTCCCAAGTGCGGACTTCTGCAATACTTGTATATAGTTATTGCTTAACTATAGGGTTATTGTTCTGAGCCATCTGTTGAATGAGGCTCAGCTGTTATTCATACTGTTAACTGGGTATAGTTATCACAAGTTGTACAGTGTGATTGGTGTGGCTGGTATGAGTCTTACCCTGGATTCCAAATCCTTTCCTAGTAATGTCAGCTCTTCCGGGCACAGTTTCCCTAACTGAGGTCTGGAGGAGGGGCATAGAGGGAGAAGCCAGTGCACACCAGATGTAGTACCTAATCTTTCTTTAAAGAGTGCCCAGTCTCCTGCGGAGCACGTCTATTCTCCATGGTCCTTACGGAGTACCCAGCATCCACTACGGACTACGAGAAATAGAATTACCGGTGAGTAAATTCTTATTATTAGATAACACCTGACGCACCAAGCCCCCTCAGGTTATGGAATATAGGGATAGCAGGTTGAGTGAAAGACACGAAATGGACACCACTCAGCTATCAAATGCACACGCAAATAGTCACAGTTTGTACAATGCAGAGGTTATTACTGACAATAATATGGTACTGGACTAGCTTACACAGCTATATAACAATAGATATAACAGTACACAGTAAGAACTGGATGTATATCACAGGGTAATTGTACTATAAACCCCTGACTAAATGCACTCTTTCTTACTAACACTGACTAAAAAGGCAGGTAGAATACTGAAGTGTCATGTAAAGGCACAGCGCTGACAACCAGGCGGCTTTACATAGGAGGATTTGCCCAAGCAGTCCCAGGAACAGTGAGCTGAGGGATAATGGCGCCGCAGACACTGACAGGGAGTGAGGAAAAGACAGATATGCAGCTCCAGGGCAGGAACACTTGCTGGAAATGGCGCCATGGGGCTGGGGGAGGGGCTTCAGGTCTAAGCCTTATCCCCTCTGCTGGCAAAACCACCGGGTACTGTGGGCGATATAAGAATTGGTTTAGAGAGAAAACCTGACCTGCGCCCATGCCCTGGTGATCTAGTGGGATCGTCTGTACTGCCAGTGTCCACCGCCAGTGCGCGCGGCCTGCCTCCCACTGACCACGCCGGATCGCGATAAAGACAGAGTCCCGCAAGCGGGGCCCACTTACCACTTCCCAAAGCGCGGCCACGCGATCCTGGAGAGCCCCAGCCGTGTGTGTCTAACGTGAAGAAAACCGGAGCCTCCGCTGTAGGTACCCGGCAACCAGGGCTCGGGAGTGTACAGCGCCGTTGGGGAGAGCTGGAGCTGCAGCAGTGAATGTCACAAGACATTTATCACCGCTGCTGCCCTTGAAGTCTTCACTTTTTACCTCATAAAAAGCTTTTCTTAGCCCCTCTGTTAAGTGCCTGCTTACTGCAGCACCAACTTACAAAACCGAGCTCCTGTGCTGGGAGGCGGGGTGATATAGGAGGCGGCGCTGTGCATTCTGGGAACAGTCAAAGCTTTGAGCCTGTTGGTGCCTCGGATCAAGATCCTACTCTAAACCCCCATTGTCCAATCTTTGTGGAGCCCAGTGTACCCCGCAGCAGAAACATAGGCTTACCACGTGTTATCTGTGGGGCTTACCGCCGTTTAATATAGGCCGTAATTCAGACCTGATAGTCCACGATCAAAATCTTTGACACATGGGGGGACGCCCAGCACAGAGCAAATCCGCCCCGCATGCCTGGTCCTCCCCCCCTCACAGACATATGAAAGCATCGCACAGCGGCGATGCTTTTGCACCTGCCGAGAAGCTCTCTGCCTACGCAGCGAAGGCAGGCGGTTACTCGCCACGTTTTGGGGTGCAGCGGCTGCGTGTGACATCACGCAGCCGCCGCGATCCACCTCAGTTATCCGGACTACGCCCCCAACGTCCCCGTGACAGCCTCTGCCTGTCAATCAGGCAGAGGCGATCGCACAAGAGATGCCATTGCATCTCACTGTGTGCGCACACATGCAGTCTAGCTTTTGCACGTGCGCACAGCCTGCGTACGCTGCAGCAACCAGGTCTAAATTAGGCCCATAATTGCATATCTCCGGGAATCCTGGAGCTAAAAGCCTGCGGTAAGTCCCGTGGGACTAACTGAATTCCCCCCACTGTTGCTGCAATTTTTCTTCCCACATTTATTACTTTATTCTCCTGACTACAACATTGTGCACTTTTACTAAATTGATCTGCAGATATCTCTTATACACTATCATAATGCTATTTTATAAAATATAGGAGTACATAAATAGCCTTGCGAATGCTCATGCTTTTTTTTCTTTAAAATAAATACTCCGCTTTGTTTTTAAAGCAGAAATTACTACAATTCAACTTTACATCAAAATGGCAAAGGCCAGCACAGCTGGCAGGCACTATGCCAGAAAAGTTTCAACACAAGGGAAGACCTTCTATCATTACACCTACACAGGTATATACCTCCTAGCATTCCTAGGAAACTTTACATTATGCCTATGCTCCATTTGTATTTGCCATTACATCTGTCTAAAAGCAGAGAAGGCAGACAGTATATGAACTCACAAGGGCAATGGTCTGACTTATTCCAACCTGCAATTTGGACATATTAAAATGCTACCTATAATTAAAGCAGAAAAACCTAGTTTCTTATAAAGCACTCAGTGTTCTAAATAACTCCGTCTTCTCCAGCACTGGCTTTGTAGCCACTACTTTGTTGTTCGGAGGAGTAAGTTGGGGTAGGGGGGCAGATTGTTAGAAGATGTGAGATTCCTCCTCAGACACTGTGGCTATTCAGGGTACACAATTGTGTTCAGTGTTGCCTAGAAACCTGGATATAGGGAGGAGGATCATGGTGCCATGGAGTGGACGAGGAAGCATGTTCACATCTCTTAAGAACATCATGCAGCAGAGGAGTGAACCAATCACCCTTTTTTGTTCTCTGGTATTCCCAGAATTCCAACGTCATGCTCTGCGCTCCGGGGACTCATGAATGTGAAAGAAGCCCATGCAATAGTGGGAACGACTGTCGCTTCATATGAAAATAGCGCCTATGCAAAATAACCACAAACACTTTTTCTTAACAATATAAATTCATCTCTCTCCTGTATCTTACTTTGTTTCAAGCTACAGGCTCCTGCCTGAAAATACAATGCTTGTACGATTACCACCCCAAATCAAACATCTTTTATTACAAAACAGAAAAATGCAGAAGACTCAAACAAAATCAACTGACTTTCTGAGAGATGTTTCCATTGATACTGTATAGATACTGTTATGTCCAAGCCAAAGTATTTTTCTAAATATTGTGTTTTTGTCTTCGGCTGCTTTTAGACCATTATTCTTTTGTTGAATATCAACTATTTTGTTACCTCTCGTTTTTTATAATGTGCATGTTACTTAAAAAAAAAAAAAAAAGTTTCTACATGGTAAAATCAAGGTACTATTTTTTATTCTTCTTTAAATAATTAGCTACATGCAGTATGACTATTGCTGCTCCTATGTATAAA
The DNA here is from genome assembly GCF_028390025.1 of Pseudophryne corroboree. Taxonomy (NCBI): domain Eukaryota; kingdom Metazoa; phylum Chordata; class Amphibia; order Anura; family Myobatrachidae; genus Pseudophryne; species Pseudophryne corroboree. Next base: position 453,967,714 of record NC_086446.1, read on the forward strand.
AGTGTACACAGACAAATTATAGGGGTTCTCAGCGCAGGGCGGCTTAAGCACACATCTCTTAATACAGTTACTACCCAACACAACAACTAAAGAAACAACCATTTTGGTGTCTGTCTGTGATAGAAAAACATCACTGGACAAAAGCAAAACAAAAAACACCCATATATTTTACATTTATGGCTGTAGAGGAGAATGAGCCATTGTAAACAGAGCAGACAGACAGGACCTGAGCTGTATCCCTGCTGTGTGCGCCAAGTGCCTGGGATAGTTCATATTCACACAGTCACTGCCCTTTGGGATGGAGTGATCTACAACCTGCAGGCTTCCTGCCTATATCCTGTCTGTAAAGGCCAGCTGCCAGGAGCATAGAGGCAAGGTCTAGTGGGTACATGGAGGTGATTGAAGCAAAAGGTGCATATGCCAGAGAAATGGGAGGGACAACAGAGTAAAATCAGCTGGGAATGTGAGCTGGGAAGGGGATCTCTGGAAGAGCCAAGCCATGTTTGCTGAGAGGCTAGAAATAATAACTGTAACCCATCCAGTTATCAACCTGCAGTCTATGTACCAGGTAAAGAACTTACAGTAAAGTACAGAATGCTGAAGTCAAGATCGGCATTGGTCAACTCCAGCTGCTGTGGAACTATACATCCCAGCATATCCTGCCAATTTTAGTATGCTCTAGCTCAGTGATGAGGAACTTTTAGCACTCCAGCTGTTGTTGAACTACACATCCCAGCATGCCCTGCTACAGTTTTGCTTTTGGCCATACTAAAACTGTAACAGGGCATGCTGGGATGTTTAGTTCAACAACAGCTGGAGTGCTAAAAGTTCCCATCACTGCTCTAGCTGCTGCAGGACTACACATCTCAGGTGTTAGTGCCACAAATTGCTCACCCCTGCACTAAACAACGATAAACCATATTTACGACAGTGTACTGATAAAAACCAATACATGATTAAAATAAGAATTTACTTACCGATAATTCTATTTCTCGGAGTCCGTAGTGGATGCTGGGGTTCCTGAAAGGACCATGGGGAATAGCGGCTCCGCAGGAGACAGGGCACAAAAAGTAAAGCTTTAGGATCAGGTGGTGTGCACTGGCTCCTCCCCCTATGACCCTCCTCCAAGCCTCAGTTAGGATACTGTGCCCGGACGAGCGTACACAATAAGGAAGGATTTTGAATCCCGGGTAAGACTCATACCAGCCACACCAATCACACTGTACAACCTGTGATCTGAACCCAGTTAACAGTATGATAACAGCGGAGCCTCTGAAAAGATGGCTCACAACAATAATAACCCGATTTTTGTAACTATGTACAATTATTGCAGATAATCCGCACTTGGGATGGGCGCCCAGCATCCACTACGGACTCCGAGAAATAGAATTATCGGTAAGTAAATTCTTATTTTCTCTATCGTCCTAGTGGATGCTGGGGTTCCTGAAAGGACCATGGGGATAATACCAAAGCTCCCAAACGGGCGGGAGAGTGCGGATGACTCTGCAGCACCGAATGAGAGAACTCCAGGTCCTCCTTAGCCAGGGTATCAAATTTGTAGGATTTTACCAACGTGTTTGCCCCTGACTAAATAGCCGCTCGGCAAAGTTGTAAAGCCGAGACCCCTCGGGCAGCCGCCCAAGATAAGCCCACCTTCCTTGTGGAATGGGCATTTACATATTTTGGCTGTGGCAGGCCTGCCACAGAATGTGCAAGCTGAATTGTATTACACATCCAACTAGCAATAGTCTGCTTAGAAGCAAGAGCACCCAGTTTGTTGGGTGCATACAGGATAACAGCAAGTCAGTTTTCCTGACTCCAGCCGTCCTGGAACCTATATTTACAGGGCCCTGACAACATCTAGCAACCTGGAGTCCTCCAAGTCCCTAGTAGGCGCAAGGCACCAAAATAAGCTGGTTCAGGTGAAACACTGACACCACCTTAGGGAGAGAACTGGGGACGAGTCCGCAGCTCTGCCCTGTCCAAATGGACAACCAGATATGGGCTTTTTTGAGAAAAAAACCACCAATTTGACACTCGCCTGGTCCAGGCCAGGGCCAAGAGCATGGTCACTTTTCATGCGAGATGCTTCAAATCCACAGATTTGACTGGTTTTAAACCAATGTGATTTGAGGAATCCCAGAACTACGTTGAGATCCCACAGTGCCACTGGAGGCACAAAAGGGGGTTGTATATGCAATACTCCCTTGACAAACTTCTGGACTTCAGGAACTGAAACCACTTCTTTCTGGAAGAAAATCGACAGGGCCGAAATTTGAACCTTAATGGACCCCAATTTGAGGCCCATAGACACTCCCGTTTGCAGGAAATGCAGGAATCGACCGAGTTGAAATTTCTTCGTGGGGCCTTTCTGGCCTCACACCACGCAACATATTTTTGCCACATGTGGTGATAATGTTGTGCGGTCACCTCCTTTCTGGCTTTGACCAGGGTAGGAATGACCTCTTCCGGAATGCCTTTTTCCCTTAGGATCCGGCGTTCCACCGCCATGCCGTCAAACGCAGCTGCGGTAAGTCTTGGAACAGACATGGTACTTGCTGAAACAAGTCCCTTCTTAGCGGCAGAGGCCACAAGTCCTCTGTGAGCATCTCTTGAAGTTCCGGGTACCAAATCCTTCTTGGCCAATCCGGAGCCATGAGTATAGTTCTTACTCCTCTACGTCTTATAAGTCTCAGTACCTTAGGTATGAGAAGCAGAGGATGGAACACATACACCAACTGGTACATCCATGGTGTTACCAGAACGTCCACAGCTATTGCCTGAGGGTCTCTTAACCTGGCGCAATACCTGTCCCGTTTTTTGTTCAGACGGGACGCCATCATGTCCACCTTTGGTATTTCCCAACGGTTTACAATCATGTGGAAAACTTCCCGATGAAGTTTCCATTCTGCCGGGTGGAGGTCGTGCCTGCTGAGGAAGTCTGCTTCCCAGTTTCCATTCCCGGAATGAAACACTGCTGACAGTGCTATCACATGATTTTCCGCCCAGCGAAAAGTCCTTGCAGTTTTTGCCATTGCCCTCCTGCTTCTTGTGCCGCCCTGTCTATTTACGTGGGCGACTGCCGTGATGTTTTTCCCACTGGATCAATACCGGCTGACCTTGAAGCAGAGGTCTTGCTAAGCTTAGAGTATTATAAATGTACCCTTAGCTCCAGTATATTTATGTGGAGAAAAGTCTCCAGACTTGATCACACTCCCTGGAAATTTTTTCCTTGTGTGACTGCTCCCCAGCCTCTCGGGCTGGCCTCCGTGGTCACCAGCATCCAATCCTGAATGCCGAATCTGCGGCCCTCTAGAAGATGAGCACTCTAACCACCACAGGAGAGACACCCTTGTCCTTGGATATAGGGTTATCCGCTGATGCATCTGAAGATGCGATCCGGACCATTTGTCCAGCAGATCCCACTGAAAAATTCTTGCGTGAAATCTGCCGAATGGAATTGCTTCGTAGGAAGTCACCATCTTTACCAGGACCCTTGTGCAATGATGCACTGATTTTAGGAGGTTCCTGACTAGCTCTGATAACTCCCTGGCTTTCTCTTCCGGGAGAAACCCCTTTTTCTGGACTGTGTCCAGAATCATCCCTAGGCACAGCAGACTTGTCGTCGGGATCAGCTGCGATTTTGGAATATTTAGAATCCACCCGTGCTGTTGTAGCAGTATCCGAGATAGCGCTACTCCGACCTCCAACTGTTCCCTGGACTTTGCCCTTATCAGGAGATCGTCCAAGTAAGGGATAATTAAGACGCCTTTTCTTCGAAGAAGAATCATCATTTCGGCCATTACCTTGGTAAAGACCCGGGGTGCCGTGGACAATCCAAACGGCAGCGTCTGAAACTGATAGTGACAGTTCTGTACCACGAACCTGAGGTACCCTTAGTGAGAAGGGCAAATTTTGGACATGGAGGTAAGCATCCCTGATGTCTCCGGACACTATATAGTCCCCTTCTTCCTGGTTCGTTATCACTGCTCTGAGTGACTCCATCTTGATTTGAACCTTTGTAAGTGTTCACATTTTTTTAGATTTAGAATAGGTCTCACCTAGCCTTCTGGCTTCAGTACCACAATATAATGTGGAATAATACCCCTTTTCTTGTTGTAGGAGGGGTAATTTGATTATCACCTGCTGGGAATACAGCTTGTGAATTGTTTCCCATACTGCCTCCTTGTCGGAGGGAGAGCTTGGTAAACCAGACTTCAGGAGCCTGCGAAGGGGAAACGTCTCGACATTCCAATCTGCACCCCTGGGATACTACATGTAGGATCCAGGGGTCCTGTACGGTCCCAGCGTCATGCTGAGAGCTTGGCAGAAGCGGTGGAACGCTTCTGTTCCTGGGAATGGGCTGCCTGCTGCAGTCTTCTTCCCTTTCCTCTATCCCTGGCCAGATATGACTCTTATAGGGACGAAAGGACTGAGGCTGAAAAGACGGTGTCTTTTTCTGCAGAGATGTGACTTAGGGTAAAAACGGTGGATTTTCCAGCAGTTGCCGTGGCCACCAGGTCCGATGGACCGACTATAGTCAATAAAATACTGTCCCTGTCAAGCAGGGGCGTCAGAACATTTTTAGGTTGGGGGGGGCAAGATATAATTTCCGTTTGGCGCCCCTAAATAGCTAAATGTCGCCCCCTCTGTGTTATACCTCATAACAAAAATGGAGAGAGGAAGACGTGGAGAGAGAGAGACATGGAGAGAGAGGTGGAGAAAGAGAGAGAGAGAGAGGTTTATCATCAGCAGCAGAATGTGAGGTACCCAGGAGAGCAGTTACCTAGAGGTCTCCTGGAGGAGGCTGCATTGCTCTCCAGCCAGGCAGTGGTTCTGCAGCAGCTATGGCGGGCTCCTGGGCCATAGGCATTTGTCCAGCAAAAATTTGGTGGTCGTGGGAGGGAGGGGGAGAGGTAGGCGGGAAGGATAGACAGTGACGAGGCGGGGTTAGGGGTAGCAGGAGAGATTGAGACAGACAAAGCAGGTATCAGGGGGAGAGAGAAAGAGAGAGAGAGGAGCGAGAAAGAGGGTTTCATGGACAAAGAGGGAATGAGCAAAAGAGAGGAGCGAGAGAGAGAGTGTCAGGGTGAAAGAGATGAGAGAGTGTCAAGGAAAGAGAGAGAGAGGGAGAAAGTGTCGGGAGAGAGGCGGTGTCAGGGAGAGCGACAGTGTTGGCGAGTGAGAGGGAGAAAGACAGTGTCAAAGAGGGGGAGAGAGAGACATACAGTGTCAGGGAGAGAGAGAGAGAGAGAAAGGGGCAGTGTCAGGGACAGAGACACAGTGCCAGGGAGAGATATTTAGACAGCATCAGGGAGAGAGGGAGAGACAGTCACAGAGAGAGAGAAAGCTAGAGTGCCAGGGAGAGAGAGACAGTGTCAGGAAGAGAGTGGGGGAGACAGTGTCAAAGAGAGAGGGTGTGGGGAGGGGACGGAGAGACAGCGTCAGGGAGAGAGAGATATAGTGTTAGGGATAGAGGAAGAGGGAAAGAGAGAGAGAGGGAGAGGGAGAGGGAGCCAGCAGGACATACACTACCTGACTACAGTACAGGTATCTTATGGGGGCGGACACTTCACGGCATTAGGCTCCACCCCCAAATGCCCGCAAATCACGGCACTGCCACTGTGAGCCAGCCAGGGCATGTAGGACAGGGGCAGAGCAGGCTGGGTAAGGCTTGGTATCCCCTCTCTCGCTACATCTTCCATAGCTGCACGGCAGTTTCCAGGCAGAGCCACTGGGAGGAGGGAGTGGAGCCACCAGTAGCAAACGCAGGATTTTTACAGGTCCCATACGTGTGTGTGTGTGTGTGTGTGTGTGTGTGTGTGTGTGTGTGTGTGTGTGTGTGTGTGTGTGTGTATGTGCATATAAAATCTATATCATTACACGGCACTTCAAAATTTTATGCAGACTTCCAATGTTTTGGGGTCAACCATGCTCCGCCATCAGGATAAATAACAACAAAGGTTCCGCAATGCCTAACAAAATACATAAACAAGTGGGCAAGACAAGAAAACAATGACTTACAGTACAAGACAATGCAGGACAAGTATAGGGTATATAAACATTATTGCATCAGGGGACAGGACACCAAAATAATAATCAGGGTGTCAGAAACCGAGGGTTAGGTAGCGATAAAGGAAGTATGGAATAGAAAATAGTCTAATAGAGGTAAAATCACATGAGGGGAGAGGGACCTGCTCAAGAGAGTTTAATATATATATATATATATATATATATATATATATATATATATATATATATATATATATATATATATATATATATATATATATATATATATATATATATACAGTGGTCGAAGTGGAAATTTTGAAGTGGGGGTATGCAAAAGTCAAGGACTCAATTATGCACGCTCCAGAAAAGGGGGCGTGTCCAGTGTAGTAGAACCCCTTATGCTATCGAGCCGAAATTCACATAATAGCGCACGGTACGAGCCGAAATTCACATTGTAGCACACTGAATGAGCCGAAATTCACATTGTAGCACACTGATTGAGCCGAAATTCACATTGTAGCACACTGTATGAGCTGAAATTCACATTGTAGCACACTGAATGAGCCGAAATTCACATTGTAGCACACTGTATGAGCTGAAATTCACATTGTAGCACACGGATTGAGCCGAAATTCACATTGTAGCACACTGAATGAGCCGACATTCACATTGTAGCACACTGAATGAGCCGAAATTCACATTGTAGCACACTGAATGAGCCGAAATTCACATTGTAGCACACTAAATGAGCTGAAATTCACATTGTAGCACACTGAATGAGCTGAAATTCACATTATAGCACACTTAATGAGCCGAAATTTACATTATAGCACACTGAATGAGCCGAAATTCACATTGTAGCACACTGACTGAGCTGAAATTGTGACAGCAGGGACAGCCAGAGTGACGACAGGGAGAGAGAGAGTGACGACAGGGAGAGAGAGAGTGACGACAGGGAGGGAGAGTGACGACAGGGAGGGAGAGTGACGACAGAGAGGGAGAGAGAGAGTGACGACAGGGAGGGAGAGTGACGACAGAGAGAGAGAGTGACAGTGACAGCAGGGAGAGAGAGAGTGACGACAGTGACAGCTGGGAGAGAGAGAGTGACGACAGTGACAGCTGGGAGAGAGAGAGTGACAGTAGGGACAGGGACGGCAACGACAGGGAGAGAGGTGACAGCAGGGTGTTAACCAGCGGACCACTGTGCAATATACACAGTGGGGATAATTTACACATCACGACACAATACTGCCATCGATATTTGGATCGCTTATTGAGCAATAAGAGGAGTTATATTAGGTGCCTCAGCGCTAAATTTTAATATCTTATTTCTTACTATCTTCTTTATTTTTTAAAATATTTCGCTTTTTAGATAGGTGGGGAGTTTATTTAAAATAACCTAATAAAAGTTACGTTTTAATTCATGACTCAATAAATTGTCATAATCAATTGACCACGTGCACCATAATGCTACCTCCTTTTCTTTTTCTTTTTTGATAGTAATATAGGTATCCTAGGTAGCAGGTAGCACATCCCCGATATATATACACATGATTTATAATTAATATGTTACATGGGGATTAGGTCTCATACCGGTGCGGAAACACTTGTTTTTGTTTGCATAACGTGAGCTGAAATTGTGACAGCAGGGACAGCCAGAGTGACGACAGGGAGAGAGAGAGTGACGACAGGGAGAGAGAGAGTGACGACAGAGAGGGAGAGTGACGACAGTGACAGCAGGGAGAGAGAGAGTGACGACAGGGAGGGAGAGTGACGACAGAGAGAGAGAGTGACGACAGTGACAGCAGGGAGAGAGAGAGTGACGACAGTGACAGCTGGGAGAGAGAGAGTGACGACAGTGACAGCTGGGAGAGAGAGAGTGACAGTAGGGACAGGGACGGCAACGACAGGGAGAGAGGTGACAGCAGGGGAACATTATCTAATTTGTTGCAGGTGACCGGCGGGCGGCTGGTGGCAGTGAGCGGCTGGCAGCGGTGGGCGGCAGTGAGCGGCAGGTGGCAGTGAGCAAGTACAGCGCTCTACACAGCCGCCGGCCGCCGTGCACGGACGGGGAGCACCATGTGCAGCAGGATGGCCACTTCCTCGCCTCCTGCTGCACTTTAATTTCCTAATTTCCAGGTCAGTGGAAGAAGTGGCGGTATACCATACCGCCGTATACCGCCCCACTTCTACCACTGTGTGTGTGTGTATATATATATATATTATATATATATATATATATATATATATATATATATATATATATATATATATATATATATATATATATATATATATATATATAGCACTACAAAGCAGTATATATATATATATATATACATACATACATACAGCACATCTGTACATATGTATAGACATACATACATACATACATACATACACATACAGTACATGCAGTAGAATATAAACACATGCACAGCAAACATACACAAAACATACATACACGCACGCACACACACACACACACACACACACACACACACACAGCACATACATACAGGCACCCACCCCCCTTCACCCTCAATAACAGAAAGCTAAACTCCTTTTGACTGCCCACCCGGCCTCACCAGTTCAGAGGCTGTATATCAACACGATCCTGGGATGGGAGGAGCTGCGCGCGGCAACTGCAGCTCTTCCTACATGCAGCCAGTGCTGCGGCCAGCCTCTCAGTGTCAGCGTGAGGAGGCAAATCCCCCCTCCCGCCCCGCACGTGCGTACGCGTACGGGCACTGTGATTGGGAGTGAAGCCACTGCGTCTGCCGCTCCCCTGTTAAATTAGTTCGGCGCCTCTCTCATCTTTGCGGGGGGCGAGCTGCCCCCTTGCCCCCCCCATTCCGACGCCCCTGCTGTCAAGGGTATCAATATTTTTAGTCAGGGAATCCGACCAAGCCACCCCAGCTCTGCACATCCAGGCTGAGGCGATCGCTGGTCGCAGTATAACACCAGTATGTGTGTATATACTTTTTATGATATTTTCCAGCCTCCTGTCAGCTGGCTCCTTTAGGACGGCCCTATCTATAGACGGTACCGCCACTTGTTTTGATAAGCGTGTGAGCGCCTTATCCACCCTAAGGGGTGTTTCCCAACGCGCCCTAACTTCTGGCGGGAAAGGGTATACCGCCCATAATTTTCTATCGGGGGGAACCCACGCATCATCACACACTTCATTTAATTTATCTGATTCAGGAAAAACTACGGTAGTTTTTTCACATCCCACATAATACCCTCTTTTGTGGTACTTGTAGTATCAGAAATATGTAACACCTCCTTCATTGCCCTTAACGTGTGGCCCTAATAAGGAATACGTTTGTTTATTCACCGTCGACACTGGATTCAGTGTCCGTGTCTGTGTCTGTGTCGACCGACTAAAGTAAACGGGCGTTTTAAAACCCCTGACGGTGTTTCTGAGACGTCTGGACCGGTACTAATTGTTTGTCGGCCGTCTCATGTCGTCAACCGACCTTGCAGCGTGTTGACATTATCACGTAATTCCCTAAATAAGCCATCCATTCCGGTGTCGACTCCCTAGAGAGTGACATCACCATTACAGGCAATTGCTCCGCCTCCTCACCAACATCGTCCTCATACATGTCGACACACACGTACCGACACACAGCACACACACAGGGAATGCTCCGATAGAGGACAGGACCCACTAGCCCTTTGGAGAGACAGAGGGAGAGTTTGCCAGCACACACCAAAAACGCTATAATTATATAGGGACAACCTTATATAAGTGTTTTCCCTTATAGCATCTTTTATATATTTCTAACGCCAAATTAGTGCCCCCCCTCTCTGTTTTAACCCTGTTTCTGTAGTGCAGTGCAGGGGAGAGCCTGGGAGCCTTCCCTCCAGCCTTTCTGTGAGGGAAAATGGCGCTGTGTGCTGAGGAGATAGGCCCCGCCCCTTTTTCGGCGGGCTCGTCTCCCGCTCTTTAATGGATTCTGGCAGGGGTTAAATATCTCCATATAGCCCCCGGAGGCTATATGTGAGGTATTTTTAGCCAAAAAAGGTTTTCATTTGCCTCCCAGGGCGCCCCCCTCCCAGCGCCCTGCACCCTCAGTGACTGCCGTGTGAAGTGTGCTGAGAGGAAATGGCGCACAGCTGCAGTGCTGTGCGCTACCTTAAGAAGACTGAGGAGTCTTCTGCCGCCGATTCTGGACCTCTTCTCGTTTCAGCATCTGCAAGGGGGCCGGCGGCGAGGCTCCGGTGACCATTCAGGCTGTACCTGTGATCGTCCCTCTGGAGCTAATGTCCAGTAGCCAAAGAAGCCAATCCATCCTGCACGCAGGTGAGTTCACTTCTTCTCCCCTAAGTCCCTCGTTGCAGTGATCCTGTTGCCAGCAGGACTCACTGTAAAATAAAAAACCTAAGCTAAACTTCTCTAAGCAGCTCTTTAGGAGAGCCACCTAGATTGCACCCTTCTCGGCCGGGCACAAAAATCTAACTGAGGCTTGGAGGAGGGTCATAGGGGGAGGAGCCAGTGCACACCACCTGATCCTAAAGCTTTACTTTTTGTGCCCTGTCTCCTGCGGAGCCGCTATTCCCCATGGTCCTTTCAGGAACCCCAGCATCCACTAGGACGATAGAGAAAGCTAAATTTTAAGTTGGTACAGCATCACTTTCTGCGCCCATGTTTATGAATCCACACTATGGAAGCCACGCAAGAAGGGACTGGTTTTTTCATCAGTGCTGTTTTGCCTGGGTAACTTGTCTCCTCTCTACCCCAGGAGTCTAGGCAAGTGAAGGGCTAGAAGCATATCCAGAACAGCAAACGTGCATCAGCAGCTCACAGTTGGTTTTGCACTTTGTAAAGAACATCCACAGCATTTGTGTGACAGATAAATGTGTCAGCTGTGAGTCACCCCACTCATCTGGGGGGAAGTGCAGCTTAGTGGGGCTGTAGTGGGGAGAACAAGCTGATTACCGTCTTTAACATATTTACTTGCTTTTTAATTAGGAGTGGAACAGTAGTAGTAGGTGTCCACGTTACTTAGAAGTCATCTGATAGATATGGGTGGACACCAACTACAGTAGCCCAAATTTGCTACACTATACGTTGTGGGAGTAATATAAAGCCCAGGCTTTGCAAGCGGACGAGCTCCCAGCATCTAGTACTCCATACATGCAGTAGGTATTATGCCCAAGGTGATGAAGTTGATGCAGAACAGAGATTGTTAGGACTGGCTTCCTGCCCTCCTCCCTGTATGCAGTGGTCAGGACACACCTTTATGAGCAATGGCAGGTATTCAGTGCTGCAGGGAAGAACGGTATGCAGGAGCATGCACATGCCTGCCAGGCAACTGGATGCTGCCAGGTACAGCTCACCAATCAACTCTTTCACTGCCAGCAATAGGTACAGTAGTATGTTTCCATTTGTACACAGGCCATGGCAAATAAACATGTCTGATCTCAGAAGAAGTTGACCCAAACTTTGATCCTTGGCCTGTCTTTATGCAGCATAACTCAACTAGCCTCTGTCAAACGGCTTGGCTTTAGGACCATGCAAAATGCATTTTAATGCAACAGGTGCTGAAGGAGGAGCAGGGAAAGGTGTGGTGCATTGTCTAGGACATTTCATTTGATCAGACCTGTAATCGCAGCCTGCGGGTTAATGATTCCTAAGGTGAGTAATCTAGCTGCAGAGTATAGCGGAAGGGTTAGGTTCTCATTGAGGAACACAGCACAGCTAGGTGAGATTTTCCATGCACTTCTTCTACTCAAAGCGCAGGCTGACTACCTGTGACACACAGCTTACAGCCACTATGAAATACGGGAAACACAAATAAAAAAAGAAAGCGGTCAGTCATATATAGAGTCACTCGGGTACAAAAACATACAGTAGTTCTATAGAGAGTGTTCGTGTGAATATTCAGTATCAGATCTACATTGAAGGGTCTTTTTGACCTTCAGATGACAAATTTATTTTTATAGTGGTGGGGGTACTATGTTATTCTCAGTTTTATTAACAGGCATTTAAACTGGAAGAACTAGCATAAACTTCACTGGAAATCTCATTCATTTAGGTTAAATATATATGTAGGTAAAAGGCTTTTAAAGAAAAAAAAAAAGTTTGGTTTTCATGCAGAAATATTACTGGGAGATGAAAGGGCGTTTTCTGTGTCTGTAAGAAGCCCTGCCCGGCATCACCTCCTGGGAGGAAGCCCCTAACGCACCCGCTAGCAACTTCTGCCTGGTTAATAAAAGGAAATCAAAGCTTTGAGAGTCTGTCTTGCACATGGGCAGGAACACTTGTAGCCAAGAAAATTAGGAATAATTTCCCCTTCCTGACGACAAAACAAAACAGCTATATGTTCTGTGCGGTTTCTAAAATGGATATTCTCAAACTATCTGTAGTTTGTTAGTCATTTACCAATCCTCATTTCTACAACTTTGCCTCCTCACCATTTGTGCCATATGTTTATACTTTGTTTCGTTCATTTGTAAATGACAAATCTATACATACTGTACACTTTAACTTAGTGTAATGAGTTACCTTGTGATAAGTGTGGTTCTAGTCATGGATCTAAAAAGGCTTCCCATTAAGGGGAGGGGGGGGGGGGGGGGGTATGCAATTAGCTCCAATCATTTTGGAACTAATGAATTCGCCCCACTGAGTATTCAATTAGGGCCTAGGTAAATAAATAAAAAAACAGAGCTGATTGCATATCCCCCTATGCCCATGTGTCCAAAAAACTAGCAGTTTCTTTTCTACCTATATAGTGCTAAGCTGCAACATAACCCACAGTTGTTTTGTGGGTGACAATGGTTCCCATGTGACTATGGAAAGGTTTATTTTGTTACAATGTGCCAGTAAGGATGTTTCAGTGCCCATGGCGTGTAATAACTGCTGGGTAGGCACATCCCTCACTCAGATATATTGTAGCAAACAAACTGACAAACAGGGGGCACTTCCACCAGTTCCTCAGGTTGGCAGACGTGATTCCGACAGTCAGTATTTCACCGGGTGTCGGGATTCCAGCATCGATATCCTGACAGCCGGGATACAGACAGCCGGCAAAATGAATGCCTCTCGTTCCCTCCCACCATCTGGCAGCCCAGACTGAGCTTCATGTAACATATTGCAAAGTGAACTAGATTATAATAAGCTTGATGCTATATAGTAGAATGGGAATGCATTGTGTAGTAAGTTTCACATAGGCATTAGCACATGGATGCAAGTCTGACATGTCGATGGGTATGTGTGAATATGTAGAAGGCTTGGCAAGATTAATCACCATTTCCTCCATCAGGTTTCCTAAGGTTGCATTCCAAGCAAACATCACTGCAGAGATATTATGTGGGCAAATGGCCATGTGCTTAATAGAATAGTTCTGTAACTCGGATATGATCTATATGAACAATAGCAATTATTTTACATCTTTACATGCAGAAGCCTTCTGAAAGCACACAGCTATGGTTAAAATGCACGCTTCATTTCTTCCATCTGGATGCAGACTGCATGTCTGAACTTACTACTTCTAGATTCATTTTGGTTCAACTTTTTTAGTTTTTTTAATAGATCTTAAGCTTGGTACACACTAGACGATATTTTAAATGATATTGCTGATAACCCGTAACAATTTTTGAAAGGACTCCATTTCAAGTGTCTGGTATACGATGCTATGATGCCAATTGACCGAGCGATGTGTCATATCGCCAGATATCAGGTTACTACACCGGCCTCCACCACTGTTCCTATCCCACCACACCCACTGTCCTATCCGGCACCACCAATTCCTCCTCTGCAACCACCTACCTATCCCACACAGGCTGTGCCTACACCATCATTCACCTAACCCAGCACCTCTTCTAGTGGAATGCAATCTGCCATGCTGAGTGCACAGTCCACTCTCCACAGCAATCCCAGTTTTTTTAATTTGTAATTTTTTTTCTTTTCTGTTTTTACAGTTTAAAAAAAAAAATTGTTGTTGAACTTTTCTTGGGCTCTTGCTCCAGGATAACTAGGACTTAGCCATAGTACCATAAGGATGGTTATTGAACTCCATTTGACCCTGCTACTGAACATTGTGATTGCTTATTCTTGTGTTCTTTCAAAAAGACAGTTCTCAAATTCTCTATATTCTTCTAGTCCTAATTTATGTCTGCATCACTCTTTTGGCCTGTACGGTACATGACCAATTGTTGAATTGGCCGATTTTACTTGACCTTGTCGGCGTAATCTTTGCTATAGAGGCACTCATTGGCCTAATATAAATCGATGAATCCAGTCACACCAGAATCACTGTTCTTGGAATTTATTTTAATAAGAAAAATAAATAAATAAATAAATTAATGTAAAAGTGTTGTGTGTGTTTCTTTGTGCAGTGGGCAGCAGTGTTGGGTGGCACACATTAGTATACCATAGGTGGGCAGCAATAACATAAGGGGCACCCATAGGTGGGCAGCAATTAACATATAGGGGGTGTACATTGGAGGGCACCAATAACATATAGGGGGCACCCACTGGTGGGCAGCAACAACATATTGGGGGCACCCATAGGTAGGCAGCAGCATACACCATTGGTATATTTATCCCCTCCTGAAGTCCTGTGGCTCCCCTTGTGTAATTCCCGCACAGAATTTAAATCGGGCTGAAAACCAACAATTTGGTAATGTCAGACAACTCCTGTACATCGTTTGGTCGTTGGTATAATGGTTCACCATGTACACACAATATCGTTTGCCCTGGACTCCAGGAAGTTCGAAAGGAAATAATTAGCAGATATCGTTCACCAAGCTGGTCGTCTAGTGCGTACCGAGCTATAGTCAAAATTGAGCTGCACGTACGACGACAGATGACCTAGCTAGCGACCAACGGGAGCGCGCATCATTAATGGTATGGTGCATACACACTGAACAATAAAACAAATTAATTGTAACGGTTTATCATTATCGCCAATAAAAATATTGTCTAGTGTGTACCAAGCTTAATATTAATAATAATAATAATAATAAAAAATAATAAATAAATAAATAAATAAAATGTTGAACCAAAATGGACCTAGAAGAAGCAAGTTCAGACATGCAATCTGAGTCCAGATGAAAGAAATGAAGCGTGCATTGTAACTATAGCTGTGTGCGCTTTCAAAAGGCTTCTGGAAGTAAAAATGTAAAATAATTGCTATTGTTCATATAGATCATATCAGAGTTACAGAACTATTCTATTAAGCACATGGCCATTTGCCCATAGGTGGGCAGCAGCATATAGCATTAGTATATTTATCCACTCCTGACCTGTAACCGATTCCCATGTAATTCTCGCCCATTATTTAAATTAGGCTGAACACCAACAATTTGGTAACATCACACAACTCCTGTATATCGTTTGGTCGTTGGTAAAATCGCCCAGTGCGTACGCACAATATCGTTTGTCCTGGACTCCAGGAAGTTCAAAGGAAATACAAACATACAGTACATAAAAACACATGGAATCCCATTTCAAGGTATTATATCACCACCTAGTGGACAAATGTTGACAGTGGATCAGATTCTGATTAATATTTTCTAAAATGCAATAGAAAAATTGATAGCTAGAATTTGATTGGTTGGGCAACAGCACCACTTGTCTGTTTTAGAAACTAGTATGTCTATCCCTAGGTGTTTGAACAACACAATTTGAAACGTGAAAAACCAAAAAACCAATGTGGGACAATAAAAAAAAAAAAACTTTGCTAAAAACAATACCCTTCTAATAATCTAGTTTCATCATTAACTATTCTGACATTTTGTCAAAAGTACCTAAACACTGCAGCGGTTATCTGAAGCTATCAGACACACAGATCCCTGATTCCGGAGGACAGACACATTAAACATGCTGTGATTGAGAGATGGTTGCATTTACTTATTGTCCATGCCTATCCGCTTCACCAGCAATACCATGATTTCCACCGTAACTAAATCCTTTACTGTACTTCTCACATCCAGCCTCTCTCTCTATGGTCACCACCTGAGAAACGTTTGTAGAATACCCTTTGTTACCACAGACTCTTAAACACTCGCATCATGATTCCCTTCCTCTTTAGAATGTATGTTCTGACGAGCAGGGCCCTCAACCCTCACGCGCTTATCCTTCTCTTACTTAAACCATCTTTGAAGGCACCAAATCCTGCGGTTTTCTGCCACCCTGAAACTTCTGTCAGTGGTGTCTGCTGCCGTAGCCATGTTTACTTAACCTGTACTTATCCTATATTGTCTTCAACTGTAAGTCACTATTTTCTTATTTTGATTATTTTGTTTATGTACTCTGTAATTGGGCGCAGCGGCTCCCTTGTATAAACAAAGGATAATAATAATATCTTGCCTACGCCAATCTGATCTCATCTTACATCCCATTCACCGATCTATTAGTGCTTCAGTCTTTAGTAAGTGCATTCCCGCATTCTATAAATCCCTAAACTTGCTCCCAATATACTCCAGAATCTAATTCATATTACTCATCCCAATGCCCTCAATATTACTTGTTCATAAATCTTAAACCTCATCTCAACAGTTTTTGTCTTTTTATCTGATAACCACCACTTACAAGACTTCTCCCATGTCGCTACCCACCCAATCAATCAACTTGACTGGACTCTCCCGCACTCTTGAAATGTGCAAAAAAGCCCCATCCCTTTAATAGAGCAGACCCAATTGCACTGGTGACCCCTCTGATATCCAAATCTAAATTCTGGAGACATACGTTACTTACTGTATATACTTGTGTACAAACTCTTCCCTTTGCCCACTAGATTGCTAGCTCTCATACTGTACATTTTTACGAATGCTCCATTTACCCACTGCCATGACAGAGCACCGTGGTGCCTTATAAATCATGATAATAAAAGTGAATTAGTATATCTATTTGCTGCTTGTCATCTCCCACCTGCACTACTGTAACTTTCTACTCTTTGGTCTACATACTTAAATGTATCCTCAATGCTGCAGCCTGCCTCTCAGATCATCATTACAAGAATCTCCACATAACATTATGCTTAATCTGTGACTACTATATCAATTACTTTCCAAGAAAAAGGACTAGATCAAGTGTCTAATACACTACAAATGAGCCTAAAATGCAAAATTCCGGAAAAAGTACGGGAATCGCTAGCTGTGGCGGAGTGTAGGTCATGCCAATAGGCGCAAAAAGGTGTATGAGAACACATCAGTACTAAAAGGATTTGAATAAGCAAGGTTTCATACGGAATAGCAAATGAAAAGTGCAAATTGGTCATGAGATCATTGCAGAACAAGATCCAGTGATAGCGTACGCACAGAAAATATATTCCGGCGCCGGTATACTGTGCGCCGGGATCCCAACAGCCGGCATACTGAAGACCACCCCTACAACAGTGTGCTACTGTTATTAACAGTCACTGGATGCACCTTGCTGCGCCAAGTGATCACAGTATTCTTTGATGCCACTGGACCTGGGCTGTTAAGGGATTCCCTCTTACCATCAAGTAACCACCCACTGCGCAGTGGGCAGGCAATGGGTTTGTCACAACCAGGCTCCTACAATTGGCACCTGGAAGCGCTTATTTTGCTACATATGCTGCCACACCTCCTGATTAGTGTCGGCTGATCCCTAGTGGTTCCGCGCCATGGACCAATCCCTGCACAGTAGCTGGCGAGGGGGGAGTTTTGAGACACTGAGCTCAACCTAGAGCTTCCAGCAAACGGAATAGTGTTTGGCACAAATCTGTTGTTGCAGGATACAGATGCAGCAATCTTGGAGGCAAGTTGTTATTGCTCAAAATGTCTTCAAAAAGACTCGTCCCCTTGCAGATTATGTTTGGGGGTATAGCAGCATACAGATGTTCCCAGCAGTACTACTCTCCTTGATGTAACAGAATATATACAATCTCAGGGCTCAAAGGCCCGGTTTTTATCCTGTTCCAATACATTATACCACAGGGAGTAGCTCTGCCCTGTGGTTTTTACCCAATCACGTTAAGTGCATGTACCTTGCATGTTCACCTTTAACACTGTCCATAATGGACAGTGGGGAGTGGTCACTCCACTGTGCCTGAGCCGACCTGGGGTTACAGTCGATGCCCAGGTGCCAGCAAATCTAGAGTGGGGGGATAGTTTCCTCCAAATCAGACTTTCAGTATTCTGCTAACTGACCCAGCTTACCATCTCGAGCCGAAACCAAGGTCAAAAGATTGGCAACAAGATCCCCAGGCAGAGTCTCCTGGCCATGGGGAAGTGGACAGGGCAACCAATCAGCCCTTAGAGAGCTCCAGATCTCCCTAGACCGCAGGTTCTCAAACTTGGTCCTCAGGACCCCACACAGTGCATGTCTTGCAGGTCACCTCACAGAATCACAAGTGAAATAATTAGCTCCACCTGTGGATCTTTTAAAATGTGTCAGTGAGTTTTTAATACACCTGTGCACCTACTGGGTTACCTGCAAAACATGCACCGTGTGGGGTCCTTAGGACAGAGTTTGAGAACCTATGCCCTAGACCACCAGGAGGAAAGGTAAGTGCATTTTTATCTTTAAAATACATTCAGGCACATTTTAAATATAAATACATTTAAACCATTAACTAGATACATCATGTAACTGGCACCCTTCACAAAGCCTCCCATACCCATGAACTGCAGTATGGCTGCAGTGCCTTACACACAATATATTTTAATACATTTATTTTTCCATGCTGTACCCAGCGCTGGGATTTTCCCTAGCCCTGCAGGGGCAGCAGGGGTTAACAGTCCAAATCACTGCAGCCACTCACTCCAGCTGCAGCATTCAGCCTCTGTTCCCTGTAGTGCTGTGGTGAGGGGAGCTAGGCTTACAATAGCCAAGAAAGCATCTGAACTGGACCTTGGGGCAACAGAAGAAGGTGGTTTAACTCAGCTACCAGGAAAACATATGTATAAACAATTTGTGACTTCAAATGGAAGAAGGTGGTCTAGCTTGATAAATCACATTTTCTTTAACATCACAAGGACGGATGGGTGTGTATGTTGTATGCGTTGTTTGCTAAAGAGATGGTACCAGGATGCACTATGGGAAGAAGGGAAGCTGGCGGAGGCAGTGTGATGCTCTGGGCAATATTCTGCTGGGAAACCTTGGGACCTGCTATCAGGTAGAGGTTACTTTGACACGTACCATCTCCACCTATACATTGTTGCAGTCCAAGTACACCCCTTCATGGCAATGGTATTCCCTGATGGCAGTGGTTTCTCTCAGCAGGATAATTTGCCCTGCCACGCTGCAAAAATTGTCCAGGAATGGTTTGAGGAACATGATAAAGAGTTCAAGGTGTTAACTTGGCCTCCAAATTCCCCAAATATCAATCTAATTGAGCATCTGCAGGATGTGCTGGAAAAGGAACTCTGAGCCTTGGAGGCCCCACCTCACAATTTATAGGACTTAAAGCATCTGCTGGTAATGTCTAGGTGACAAATGCCACACACTTTCAGAGGTCTTGTGGAGTCCTCTTACCCATGCCTCAATGGCACCAAAAAAGGGGAAAGGAAAGACAAAAGAAATCCTTTTTGGGAGCACTCTTAATTGAAAATTGTAATGATATTAGATCATGATATACAGAATGATAATGTGAAAATGAATAATCTAAAACTT
This sequence comes from Pseudophryne corroboree, assembly GCF_028390025.1. Lineage (NCBI taxonomy): Eukaryota > Metazoa > Chordata > Amphibia > Anura > Myobatrachidae > Pseudophryne > Pseudophryne corroboree. Next base: position 453,987,323 of record NC_086446.1, read on the forward strand.
AACATTTATTCTGTTCCTTAAAATATCGACCAATTGTAGTCCAAATATTTCTATCTATAATACAATACAGAGATAGGAAGGTGAAAATAAGAGTGAGTAGTATAGGACTGCTCCACCAGTGTTAAATGAGCATCAAGGTGATCATCTTGATGATATCCACAGTGCCTGGTATTCCTAAGTGGTCCCCCTTCAAAGTACTAGCCAGGTCTATCCTATCAGCTTCCGAGATTGAAGATCGGGCTACTTTCAGGATAGTACGACCCTGAATAGTAGAAGATGATATATGAAGGAAGAAGAACCCACTTCTGCTGTCTGTACTAGGCCTGCTGACGCCACTGGAGAAAATTACCCCCAGGCTTTTCCAGATGAGAGAGTGTTGGAAAAGAGAACCCAAATCTGTCTTGGAGGTAAAGTAGAATTGAATGAAGAAATTTTCTCCCCCCTTGCATGGGGGCTGAGGAAAGAAGGAAGACAGAAACACTTCTACTTTCTGTTGTGACAGCAAAATGTACGCTAAAGAGGACGGAGCCCTTTCTAGCACTGCTGTCAACCAGATGAGAGAGTGGTAGAAAAAGAGAAGAGAAGAGAAAAAAGAGAGATAAAAGGAAAACTGTGGCAGATGGGGGATGTTCTAATTAGTACTGAATAGCATGAAGGATAGCCTTTAATAAGCTGGTGTTACAAAGAGAATCGCTGTTATTGACACACTAATAATTTCTGTTATATCATCCATATATTATTAATGATCCCATCGGCTAATCAGACAGAAGGTAACAATTTTTAACAATTTTTGTGGAAATATACAGGCTAGAGTTCACCTACATTTCATTTAAATAATAAATCAAAAGGAAATTTCCTCAAACATATACTCTGCAAGAGAATATTTCATTGGATCACCAGTAATAGGTCAGTGTCAAATTTCAAGATCATTAGGCTAATTGATGTTCATTAGATCATAAATTAGATCTGGTGAGGATTTTAACATTTGCAAGGATGCCAATCAGCAGAATAAAATAGATAGTCCTACACCAAAGTTTTAAGCAAGACAAATGTATCATATGTAGCAGTATGAAAATACACAATCCTAAAACAAAATCTTTTGCAGGACAAATGCAACATATGTAACACAGAAAAATTGATTAATGTTCATCAGATCAATTTTTGTGGAAATATACAGGCTAAAATTCACCAACATTTCATTTAAATACTAAATCAAGAGGAAATTTCCTCAAACATATGCTCTGCAAGAGAATATTTAATTGGATCACCGGTAATAGGTCAGTGTCAAATTTCAAGATCATTAGGCTAATTGATGTTCATTAGATCATAAATTAGATCTGGTGAGGATTTTAACATTTGCAAGGATGCCAATCAGCAGAATAAAATAGACAGTCCTAAACCAAAGTCTTAAGCAAGACAAATGTATCATATGTAGCAGTATGAAGATACACAATCCTAAAACAAAATCTTTTGCAGGACAAATGCAACATATGTGACACAGAAAAATTGATTCATGTTCATCAGATCATAAGTTAAGTCTTGTAAGAAAGTTGACACTCATACAATGCTGATCTGCAGAATAAGCAGTCCTAAAATGCTTGTCTTTTACAAGACAAACACAGCATATGCATCAATACGAAGATGGTTTAGGACTGTCTATTTTATTCTGCTGATTGGCATCCTTGCAAATGTTAAAATCCTCACCAGATCTAATTTATGATCTAATGAACATCAATTAGCCTAATGATCTTGAAATTTGACACTGACCTATTACCGGTGATCCAATTAAATATTCTCTTGCAGAGCATATGTTTGAGGAAATTTCCTCTTGATTTAGTATTTAAATGAAATGTAGGTGAACTCTAGCCTGTATATTTCCACAAAAATTGTTAAAAATTGTTACCTTCTGTCTAATTAGCCGATGGGATCATTAATAATATATGGATGATATAACAGAAATTATTAGTGTGTCAATAACAGCGATTCTCTTTGTAACACCAGCTTATTAAAGGCTATCCTTCATGCTATTCAGTACTAATTAGAACATCCCCCATCTGCCACAGTTTTCCTTTTATCTCTCTTTTTTCTCTTCTCTTCTCTTTTTCTACCACTCTCTCATCTGGTTGACAGCAGTGCTAGAAAGGGCTCCGTCCTCTTTAGCGTACATTTTGCTGTCACAACAGAAAGTAGAAGTGTTTCTGTCTTCCTTCTTTCCTCAGCCCCCATGCAAGGGGGGAGAAAATTTCTTCATTCAATTCTACTTTACCTCCAAGACAGATTTGGGTTCTCTTTTCCAACACTCTCTCATCTGGAAAAGCCTGGGGGTAATTTTCTCCAGTGGCGTCAGCAGGCCTAGTACAGACAGCAGAAGTGGGTTCTTCTTCCTTCATATATCATCTTCTACTATTCAGGGTCGTACTATCCTGAAAGTAGCCCGATCTTCAATCTCGGAAGCTGATAGGATAGACCTGGCTAGTACTTTGAAGGGGGACCACTTAGGAATACCAGGCACTGTGGATATCATCAAGATGATCACCTTGATGCTCATTTAACACTGGTGGAGCAGTCCTATACTACTCACTCTTATTTTCACCTTCCTATCTCTGTATTGTATTATAGATAGAAATATTTGGACTACAATTGGTCGATATTTTAAGGAACAGAATAAATGTTAAGTTTTAGATTATTCATTTTCACATTATCATTCTGTATATCATGATCTAATATCATTACAATTTTCAATTAAGAGTGCTCCCAAAAAGGATTTCTTTTGTCTTTCCTTTCCCCTTTTTTGGTGTAGTTAATCTACAAAAGTATTTGGGAGCACCACCAATAAGTAAAATGCTATCTTAAAATAAGAATTTACTTACCGATAATTCTATTTCTCATAGTCCGTAGTGGATGCTGGGGACTCCGTAAGGACCATGGGGAATAGCGGCTCCGCAGGAGACTGGGCACATCTAAAGAAAGCTTTAGGACTATCTGGTGTGCACTGGCTCCTCCCCCTATGACCCTCCTCCAAGCCTCAGTTAGGATACTGTGCCCGGACGAGCGTACACAATAAGGAAGGATTTTGAATCCCGGGTAAGACTCATACCAGCCACACCAATCACACCGTATAACCTGTGATCTGAACCCAGTTAACAGCATGATAACAGAGGAGCCTCTGAAAGATGGCTCACAACAATAATAACCCGATTTTTGTAACAATAACTATGTACAAGTATTGCAGACAATCCGCACTTGGGATGGGCGCCCAGCATCCACTACGGACTATGAGAAATAGAATTATCGGTAAGTAAATTCTTATTTTCTCTGACGTCCTAAGTGGATGCTGGGGACTCCGTAAGGACCATGGGGATTATACCAAAGCTCCCAAACGGGCGGGAGAGTGCGGATGACTCTGCAACACCAAATGAGAGAACTCCAGGTCCTCCTCAGCCAGGATATCAATTTTGTAGAATTTTACAAACGTATTTGCTCCTGACCAAGTAGCTGCTCGGCAAAGTTGTAAAGCCGAGACCCCTCGGGCAGCCGCCCAAGATGAGCCCACCTTCCTTGTGGAGTGGGCATTTACAGATTTTTGGCTGTGGCAGGCCTGCCACAGAATGTGCAAGCTGAATTGTACTACAAATCCAACGAGCAATAGTCTGCTTAGAAGCAGGAGCACCCAGCTTGTTGGGTGCATACAGGATAAACAGCGAGTCAGATTTCCTGACTCCAGCCGTCCTGGAAACATATATTTTCAGGGCACTGACAACGTCTAGCAACTTGGAGGCCTCCAAGTCCCTAGTAGCCGCAGGCACCACCAATAGGTTGGTTCAGGTGAAATGCTGAAACCACCTTGGGGAGAAACTGAGGACGAGTCCTCAATTCCGCCCTGTCCGAATGGAAAATCAGATAAGGGCTTTTTCAGGATAATGCCGCCAATTCTGACACGCGCCTGGCCCAAGCCAGGGCCAACAGCATGACCACTTTCCATGTGAGATATTTTAACTCCACAGATTTAAGTGGTTCAAACCAATGTGACTTTTGGAACCCAAAACTACATTGAGATCCCAAAGTGCCACTGGAGGCACAAAAGGAGGCTGTATATGCAGTACCCCTTTTACAAACGTCTGAACTTCAGGGACTGAAGCTAGTTCTTTTTGGAAGAAAATTGACAGGGCCGAAATTTGAACCTTAATGGACCCCAATTTCAGGCCCATAGACACTCCTGTTTGCAGGAAATGTAGGAATCGACCCAGTTGAATTTCCTCCGTCGGGCCTTACTGGCCTCGCACCACGCAACATATTTTCGCCAATTGCGGTGATAATGTTTTTGCGGTTACATCCTTCCTGGCTTTGATCAGGATAGGGATGACTTCATCCGGAATGCCTTTTTTTCCTTCAGGATCCGGCGTTCAACCGCCATGCCGTCAAACGCAGCCGCGGTAAGTCTTGGAACAGACAGGGTCCTTGCTGGAGCAGGTCCCTTCTTAGAGGTAGAGGCCACAGATCCTCCGTGAGCATCTCTTGAAGTTCCGGTTACCAAGTCCTTCTTGGCCAATCCGGAACCACGAATATAGTGCTTACTCCTCTCCATCTTATCAATCTCAGTACCTTGGGTATGAGAGGCAGAGGAGGGAACACATACCCTGACTGGTACACCCACGGTGTTACCAGAGCGTCTACGGCTTATTGCCTGAGGGTCCCTGGACCTGGCGCAATACCTGTCGAGTTTTTAATCATGTGGAAGACTTCTGGGTGAAGTCCCCACTCTCCCGGGTGGAGGTCGTGCTGAGGAAGTCTGCTTCCCAGTTGTCCACTCCCGGAATGAATACTGCTGACAGTGCTATCACATGATTTTCCGCCCAGCGAAGAATCCTTGCAGCTTCTGCCATTGCCCTCCTGCTTCTTGTGCCACCCTGTCTGTTTACGTGGGTGACTGCCGTGATGTTGTCCGACTGGATCAACACCGGCTGACCTTGAAGCAGAGGTCTTGCTAAGCTTAGAGCATTGTAAATGTCCCTTAGCTTCAGGATATTTATGTGAAGTGATGTCTCCAGGCTTGACCATAAGCCCTGGATATTCCTTCCCTGTGTGACTGCTCCCCAGCCTCGCAGGCTGGCATCCGTGGTCACCCGGACCCAGTCCTGAATGCCTAATCTGCGGCCCTCTAGAAGATGAGCACTCTGCAACCACCACAGGAGGGACACCCTTGTCCTTGGTGACAGGGTTATCCGCTGATGCATCTGAAGATGCGACCCGGACCATTTGTCCAGCAGGTCCCACTGGAAAGTTCTTGCGTGGAATCTGCCGAATGGGATTGCTTCGTAGGAAGCCACCATTTTACCCAGAACCCTTGTGCATTGATGCACTGAGACTTGGCTCGGTTTTAGGAGGTTCCTGACTAGCTCGGATAACTCCCTGGCTTTCTCCTCCGGGAGAAACACCTTTTTCTGGACTGTGTCCAGGATCATCCCTAGGAACAGAAGACACGTCGTCGGAACCAGGTGCGATTTTGGAATATTGAGAATCCAATCGTGCTGCCGCCACACTACCTGAGATAGTGCTACACCGACCTCCAACTGTTCCCTGGATCTTACCCTTATCAGGGAATTGTCCAAGTAAGGGATAACTAAAATTCACTTCCTTCGAAGGAATATCATCATTTCGGCCATTACCTTGGTAAAGACCCGGGGTGCCGTGTACCATCCATACGGCAGCGTCTGAACTGATAGTGACAGTTCTGTACCATAAACCTGAGGTACCCTTGGTGAGAAGGGTAAATTTTGACATGAAGGTAAGCACCCTTGATGTCCCGAGACATCATGTAGTCCCCTTCTTCCAGGTTCGCAATCACTGCTCTGAGTGACTCAATCTTGAATTTGAACCTCTGTACGTAAGTGTTCAAAGATTTTAGATTTAGAATCGGTCTCACCGAGCCGTCCGGCTTCGGTACCACAACAGTGTGGAATAATACCCCGTTCCTTGCAGGAGGGGTATCTTGATTATCACCTGCTGGGAATACAGCTTGTGAATGGCTTCCAAAACTGTCTCCCTGTCAGAAGGAGACATTGGTAAAGCCGACTTTAGGAAACGGCGAGGGGGAGACGTCTCGAATTCTAATTTGTACCCCTGAGATATCACCTGAAGGATCCAGGGGTCTACTTGCGAGTGAGCCCACTGCGCGCTGAAATTCATTGAGACGGGCCCCCCACCGTGCCTGATTCTGCTTGTAAAGCCCCAGCGTATACTGAGGGCTTGGCAGAGGCGGGAGAGGGTTTCTGTTCCTGGGAACTGGCTGATTTCTGCAGCCTTTTTCCTCTCCCTCTGTCACGGGGCAGAAATGAGGAACCTTTTGCCCGCTTGTCCACGAAAAGACTGCGCCTGATAATACGGCGTCTTCTCATGTTGAGAGGCGACCTGGGGTACAAACGTGGAATTCCCAGCTGTTGCCGTGGCCACCAGGTCTGAAAGACCGACCCCAAATAACTCCTCCCTTAATAAAGCAATACTTCCAAATGCCGTTTGGAATACGCATCACCTGACCACTGACGTGTCCATAACCCTCTACTGGTAGAAATGGACAACGCGCTTAGACTTGATGCCAGTCGGCAAATATTCCACTGTGCATCACGCATATATAGAAATGCATCTTTTAAATGCTCTATAGGCAAAAATATACTGTCCCTATCTAGGGTATCAATATTTTCAGTCAGGGAATCCGACCACGCCAACCCAGCACTGCACATCCAGGCTGAGGCGATTGCTGGTCGCAGTATAACACCAGTATGTGTGTAAATACCTTTTAGGATACCCTCCTGCTTTCTATCAGCAGGATCCTTAAGGGCGGCCATCTCAGGCGAAGGTAGAGCCCTTACAAGCTTGTGAGCGCTTTATCCACCCTAGGGGGTGTTTCCCAACGCACCCTAACCTCTGGCGGGAAAGGATATAATGCCAATAACATTTTAGAAATTATCATCAGTTACCATCGGGGGAAACCCACGCATCATCACACACCTCATTTAATTTCTCAGATTCAGGAAAACTACAGGTAGTTTTTCCTCACCGAACATAATACCCCTTTTTTGGTGGTACTCGTATTATCAGAAATGTGTAAAACATTTTTCATTGCCTCAATCATGTAACGTGTGGCCCTACTGGAAGTCACATTCGTCTCTTCACCGTCGACACTGGAGTCAGTATCCGTGTCGGCGTCTATATCTGCCATCTGAGGTAACGGGCGCTTTAGAGCCCCTGACGGCCTATGAGACGTCTGGACAGGCACAAGCTGAGTAGCCGGCTGTCTCATGTCAACCACTGTCTTTTATACAGAGCTGACACTGTCACGTAATTCCTTCCAACAGTTCATCCACTCAGGTGTCGATCCCCTAGGGGGTGACATTACTATTACAGGCAATCTGCTCCGTCTCCACATCATTTTTCTCCTCATACATGTCGACACAAAAGTACCGACATACAGCACACACACAGGGAATGCTCTGATAGAGGACAGGACCCCACTAGCCCTTTGGGGAGACAGAGGGAGAGTTTGCCAGCACACACCAGAGCGCTATATAAATACAGGGATAACCTTATATAAGTGTTTTTCCCCTTATAGCTGCTGTATAGTTAATACTGCGCCTAATTAGTGCCCCCCTCTCTTTTTTAACCCTTTCTGTAGTGTAGTGACTGCAGGGGAGAGCCAGGGAGCTTCCCTCCAACGGAGCTGTGAGGGAAAATGGCGCCAGTGTGCTGAGGAGATAGGCTCCGCCCCTTTTTCGCGGACTTTTCTCCTGCTTTTTTTATGGATTCTGGCAGGGGTTAAATGCATCCATATAGCCCAGGAGCTATATGTGATGCATTTTTTGCCATCCAAGGTGTTTTTATTGCGTCTCAGGGCGCCCCCCCCCCCCAGCGCCCTGCACCCTCAGTGACCGAAGTGTGAAGTGTGCTGAGAGCAATGGCGCAAAGCTGCAGTGCTGTGCGCTACCTTGTTGAAGACAGGACGTCTTCTGCCGCCGATTTTCCGGACCTCTTCTGCCTTCTGGCTCTGTAAGGGGGCCGGCGGCGCGGCTCTGGGACCCATCCAAGCTGGGCCTGTGATCGTCCCTCTGGAGCTAATGTCCAGTAGCCTAAGAAGCCCAATCCACTCTGCACGCAGGTGAGTTCGCTTCTTCTCCCCTTAGTCCCTCGATGCAGTGAGCCTGTTGCCAGCAGGTCTCACTGAAAATAAAAAACCTAAACTAAAACTTTCACTAAGAAGCTCAGGAGAGCCCCTAGTGTGCACCCTTCTCGTTCGGGCACAGAGATCTAACTGAGGCTTGGAGGAGGGTCATAGGGGGAGGAGCCAGTGCACACCAGATAGTCCTAAAGCTTTCTTTAGATGTGCCCAGTCTCCTGCGGAGCCGCTATTCCCCATGGTCCTTACGGAGTCCCCAGCATCCACTTAGGACGTTAGAGAAAAATTGATGATTAGCATTGTGTATATTGGTATTCTTATATTCATAACCATATGTGTTGACATTAAGATGTGGCTATACAGCACACAGCTAGTGCAGAACTGACAAACCTTTTTTCAACTATGCCTCAATGGGTCAGAGCTGTTTTGACGACACGAGGGGGACCTAACTAATATTAGGCAGGTGGTTTTGATGTTATAGCCGACTTCACTACATTGTGAGGTCAGAGTATAAAATTGTAATGCTACAGACATTTTGTGGGGCCATATAAAGATGATAACAGCAGCATAAAGAGTACTCAAGTATAATCCACAAGCAACAGACCAAACCACAGAAAAATAAATAAAAAAAAGACCCAAACTGTACAAAACCTTCTTAATTGTGTCAATGTCTGTAGCGTCTACGGTCACCATGTGTCTGCAACAATAAATATGTCATGTCTACTGGTTGATATAGATAGTCTGAATCATAAATTATCAACATGCTGTCCAAGACCACTATTCATAACAGCTGCCTGACTTAAAGCAGATAACTTGAAAACGTCTACATAGTACAAGGAAATCCTTAGAAGATATTGGGATCGGTTTTAGAACAACAGTTGACACAATCCAGGTACTCCGAGCTCCTTAGCACTGCTATATGGCAGATTTCTTGCACCTGCAGGCAAACACTATTCTGCCATCCAGGCTTGATGTTCACATCCACTTTTGGAGATACTCGCGTACCAACTCCAATGCGCATGCGCGGCTCGGACCCATCCATGCAGAGCACGTAATCAGAAGATCTGTAGTGCCGACAGTTGGGGCCATTCACATGTGAGCGTACAGTGATGATGCATGCCAGTTTAGGCATAGGTATACGTTTAATTTGCCAGCTGTCCGGATCCCAGCAGTCAGGATACAGGCGCTGGAATCCTGACAGCTGCAATGACGGCAGTCGGAATACCGGCACAACTGAACTTTTTCCACTTGTGGGAATAGAACCCGTGGACAGTGCAGCGAACCATCAAGCCCGCAAACAGACTCTTTGCACTCGCCCCGCTGTTGGCATACTGTCGGCCGGAATGCCCCTGTCGGTATATTGACGACCGGCATCTAGGCAGCCGGTAAATCATACTGAACCCCTTTACCCACTTGCCTGGCATGGTCGCATCAGATGCGACCATACCAGCAAATGTCTTATCTGACCTGGTCACACATGATGCAACCAGTCAGATAGAAATTGTTACCAGCTGCAGGGAAGAGAAACTTACCTCCGCTGCTGCTCTCAGAGGGACCGGAAGGTCCTTCTGCCTCCCTGCACCCCACCCCGGTGTTTGCCGTGCTGCAGACAATAGCAGGCGCTGGGGAAGTGTAAATGGACCTCCCCAAGCCCACCCTGTGTACTTGGTGGCTGTCCCGGCTTTCAAAATGAAAGCCGCGATATTTACGCTGGTCGCGATGTTCCGATGTTTTTTTGGGGGGGGCGCACAATTTTTTTCTCCAAATACAAAAACATTTTTTATTTTTTTTTACCTAAAATCACTTTGAATTAGGTTAAATACACATTCCACAACTAATGCACTCATAAAAAAATCCCGACATTTTGTGAGCGGCCTTTCAGAAAATAATTTGATAGTTAGGTGGCTAAACTGCAATCAAATCTTCACGGTAATAAGGTGAACTTAGCCTCTATTGTTGTTGTTCTTCAGGAAATTACTTCAAAACGTTATTCAGATGCCACGTACAAAATCCCTTTTTAATTTAATTATGACATTTGGTCACGAACTTGCCTGGGCAACGCCAGGTACTACAGCTAGTCGCTGCAAAAAAACAAAATACATCTCACATTTGATAACCTGGAGATATCATTTTTCTCAATGTGGGTGGCACAGAGCTGAACTTTAGAATACACTAGCAGGAAGGTTATATTGTTGATAATCATCAGGGATGCTGGATGGGGGGCAGACTTTCACAGAAATATGGCACCATGTACTGAGCAAACTAGAAATGTTTTCTGCAAACAAAGCTGCCCTGGTAAGAAAATAATGCAACTAGTATTCCCTACAACATTGTAAAAGTTTTTATTTTCACGGGTGTCCACTGTAACAGTGTTCTGTTGATATTCTGCGAGATGTAAGTTAATTTTTTCTCAAAACAAGGGGGTTTATTTACAAAGTGTTAGGTTGTAAAAGCCGATGCTTAGTTGCATGTTTATGCTCAATATTTAAAAGAGCAATGTTTTTACTAGTGGTGTCTTGCTAGTAACAGTATTATTCTTATAAATATCGGACATAAACACCCTCAGAAGCACCAGCTTTCCCCCCCCCCCAATAAATGTTTATTGATTTATAACAAGATAAAGAATACAGCATACATTTTGACTGGTAGTACAGGAAATTACAATCCAATGAACGAGAGCATTGACAAGTAGACAAACACTATAACCATAGATGAAAACTCAATGCCTAGATGAATACATCAGTACCTTCAGTCAAGCCAGACGTCACTTAGTAATAAAGTGTCTAAACAAGGCATTTCGTTACATAAAACATGAAAATAAAATAAAAAAGGACAGAGGCGAAGGCAGAAGAGAAGAAATAGAGAGTCAAAGAGAGGGAAGGGGGGACAAGGACAGTGTGGTCTTCCAATGTCCACTCGGACCAAAGAACAAAAATGTAATCACCTAAACTCCGGATAACAATGAGGTAAGTAGATTCTAGATATAAAAGTCAGTGTGAGGGGCTCACGAATCAAATCACTAGTGTTGGGTATGTCTGTGAGGATTTGAATTCCAACCAAGGGACCAAGTAGACGTGAATCTCCGATGGCCATCTGGTGTTACTCGCAATTCCTCCATGGACATATATCAGTCCATTCTGGCAACCCATTCCTTCACAGTGGGTGGTGTAGTAGATCACCAGCGAGTTAATAACTGCTTTAGCAGCGCTATTAAGAAACTTCAATAAAGAGTTTTTGTAGGTAGACAAAGGACATGTAATTAAGTTGAGAAGCCAGAAGGCTAGCTCGGAGGAAACCTCCGGACCCACAATCAGCCTCGAAATTGCGATAACTTTGTTCCAGAAGGGGCGAAGTATGCAACAGTCCCACCAAATATATATCGGGGATCCCGTTTCGTTGTTACATCTCCAGCACGTGTCCGGTACATCAGGAAACATTTTAGCCAGGGTTAGGGGGCACCTGTACCAAGAAGCACCAGCTTTTACAACCAGATGGTTTGTAAATAAACCACAAGGTAGCTAGAAGCTACATACTTGCCGATTTCCATGTGAAATATCATCTGTGGCACTGATGAATTACCAATCAATTCCACTTCACAAATTATCTTAACAGCTGCTGTGTATATAAATGAGCTGTGTGTTTTACTTTAGTGGTGTTAAAAGCCTCTCTCTGGAGAAAAAAAAAAAAAAAAAAGAAGAATAAGGAGGAGATTTATGGTAAGAACTTACCCTTGTTAAATCTCTTTCTGCGAGGTACACTGGATTCCAAAGGGAATAACATCGGGGTGTAGAGTAGAATCTTGATCCGAGGCACCAACAGGCTAAGAGCTTTGACTGTTCCCAAGATGATCAGTGCCGACTCCCCTATAACCCCGCCTCCGTGCACAGGAGCTCAGTTTCGTTAACCAGTCCAATGCAGCAGCAGGCAAGAGAGACGACAGCAGTTAGTAGCCGCGTACACCACATTCTCACGACAGGAGAAGGTATCAGCGACTAATGCCATACCAACCCAAAGAAGCTAAGTGCGTCAGGGTGGGCGCCCTGTGGAATCCAGTGTACCTCGCAGATAGAGATTTAACAAGGGTAATTTCTTACCAAAAATCTCCTTTTCTGCAGCGGGGTACACTGGTATTCCACAGAGAACAACATCGGGGATGTCCCAAAGCAGTTCCGTATGGGAGGGGACGCACTGTAGCGGGCACAAGAACTCTGCGTCCAAAGGAAGCATCCTGGGAGGCAGAAGTATCGAAGGCATAGAACCTTATGAACGTGTTCACTGAGGACCACGTAGCCGCCTTGCACAATTGCTCAAGGGTCGCACCACGGCAGGCCGCCCAAGAAGGTCCAACAGACAGAGGAGAATGGGCTTTGATGGTAGCAGGAGCTGGAAGGCCAGCCTGTACATAAGCATGTGCAATCACCATTCTAATCCATCTGGCCAAGGTCTGCTTGTTAGCAGGCCAGCCAAGTTTGTGAAAACCAAACAGTACAACGAGAGAATCAGACTTCCTAACGGAGACTGTCTTCTTCATATATATATATGGAGAGCCCGTACCACATCCAAAGACCGCTCTTTGGGGGATAAATCTGGAGAGAGACAAAGGCCGGAACCAAAATCTCCTGGTTAAGGTGGAAAGAAGACACCATCTTAGGAAGATAACCAGGGCGCGTTCGAAGAACCGCCCGGCCACAGTGAAAAGTCAGATGGGGGACCTACAAGACAAGGCACCCAAATCTGATACCCATCAAGCAGAGGCAATAGCCAGCAGAAACAAGACCTTGAGGGAAAGCCACTTAAGGTCCACAGATTCAAGAGGTTCAAACTGAGACTCTTGCAAAGCCTCTAGAACCACCGACAAATCCCAAGGAGCCACAGGTGGGACATAGGGAGGTTGAATCCGTAAATCCCCCCCAAGTGAAGGTATGAACATCAGGCAGAGTCGCAATTTTTCTCTGAAACCATACCGACAAGGCAGAAATATGAACCTTGAGGGAGGCCAGCCGAAGGACCAAGTCCAGGCCTTGTTGTAGACAGGCCAACAGTTTGGCCGTACTAAACTTGAAAACGTCATGATTGTTAGATGCGCACCAAGCAAAGTAAGAATTGCAGACCCTATGGTATATCAGAGCAGAAGCCGGCTTACAGGCCTTCAACATAGTTTGAATGACCGCCTTAGAAAATCCTTTGGCCCTCAGTACGGAAGCTTCTAGAGCCACGCCGTCAAAGCCAGTCGGGCCAAATCCTGGTAAACACAAGGGCCCTGAACGAGGAGGTCTGGTCGTTGCGGAAGCAGAAGACGACACTCTAGCGAGAGACCCTGCAGGTCTGAGAACCAATGCCGTCTGGGCCACGCTGGAGCTATTAGAAGAAGTATTCCTCCTTGCTTGAACTTCCTCACCACTCTGAGGGAACACGTGCAGCAGCCAAAAGTTCCATGGAATTGCCAGTGCATCCACGAACGCGGCTTGAGGATCCCTTGTTCTTGCTCCGAAGACCGGAACCTTGTGATTGTGTCGAGACGCCATCAGGTAGGCCCCACTTGTCCACTAGGAGTTGAAATACTTCTGGATGAAGGCTCCACTCTCCGGCGTGTACGTCACGACGACTGAGGAAGTCCGTTTCTCAGTTGAGGACCACCGGAATGAACACTGCAGATATGGCTGGCAGATGGCGTTCCGCCCATTGAAGAATCTTTGACACTTCCAACATTGCCATGCGGCTTCGAGTGCCGCCTTGATGATTTATGTACGCCACCGTGGTGGCGTTGTCTGACTGTACTTGAACAGGACTGTTTAGTACCAGATGCCGGGCCAGTTTCAGAGCATTGAACAATGCCCACAATTCCAGAATGTTTATCAGGAGGAGAGACTCCTCCCTGGTCCACCGACCCTGAAGAGAGTGTTGCTCCAACACCGCGCCCCAACCCCTCTGACTGGCATCCGTCGTCAGAAGGACCCTGTTGGAGATCCAGAAGGGACGACCCCTGCTCAATCGATGGTCCTGCAGCCACCAGGTCAGTGACAGAAGGACCTCCGGAGACCAGGAAATCATTTGAGACCTGATCCGGTGAGGCAGGCCGTCCCACTTGGCAAGAACCAGTTTCTGCAGAGGGCAGGAATTAAATAGAGCATACTCCACCATGTCGAAAGCGGACACCATCAGGCCTAGCACTTGCATCGCAGAGTGTATCGACACACGCAGACGAGAGAGGAAGCAACGTATCTTGTCCTGAAGCTTCAGGACTTTCTCCTGTGACAAAAACAACCTCTGGTTGTGTGTGTCCAACAACGCTCCCAGATGCACCATGCTCTGGGCAGGGACAAGGAATGATTTCTTCCAGTTGATGAGCCACCCGTGGGCTTGCAGAAACTAGACCGTCAGATCCAAATGACGGAGGAGAACTTCAGGGGAATTGGCCAGGATCAGCAGATCCTGCCGTATCTGGACGATCTGGATGCCCCGATGGCGGAGTGAAGCCGTCATAACTGCCATGACCTTGGTGAAAATTTGCGGAGACGTGGTCAGACCAAACGGTAAGGCCCAGAATTGGTAATGGAGATTGCCGATAGCAAACCGCAGCTATTGCTGATGTGATATGGCAATAGGGATATGCAGCTAAGCATCCTGTATATCCAGCGATACCATATAGTCCCCTGGTTCCAAAGCCAGGACAATAGAGCGAAGGGTCTCCATACGAAACTTGGAGACCCTCACAAACTTGTTCAGAGATTTGAGGTTGAGAATGGGCCGGGAGGAACCATTCGGTTTGGGGACTAGTAACAGTGTTGAATAGTACCCCCTGCCCCTCTGATCCAGAGGCACTGGTACTACCACTCCGGTGTCCAGGAGGGATTGTACCACTAAACGGAGAGTTGTTGCCTTCACCTGATCCGAAGGGATGTCCGTCAGGCAACAGCGAGGAGGGGGACGTGTCTTGAAGGATATAACATATCCGTGAGTGAAGACTTCCCGCACCCAAGCGTCTGAAGTGGTATTCAACCATACCCTGGGTGAAATGTAGAAATCGGCCTCCCACCCTAAGATCCCCCAGGGGGAGGCCCGCCCCGTCATGCCGCAGGATTGTCAGATTTGGAAGCCGGCTGACGGGCAGCCCAAGCACATTTA
This sequence comes from Pseudophryne corroboree, assembly GCF_028390025.1. Classification (NCBI taxonomy): domain Eukaryota; kingdom Metazoa; phylum Chordata; class Amphibia; order Anura; family Myobatrachidae; genus Pseudophryne; species Pseudophryne corroboree. The sequence goes on from NC_086446.1 coordinate 454,002,615, forward strand.
GGCTTGGGGGTTTTGGAAGTGCGAGACTGTTTCAGGTACGCCTGACCCTTTGCTTTTCCCCAGAAGGCGAAAGGAACGAAAGGAAGTACTCTTAGCCTTCGGGGCCGAAGGAGTAGTACTAGGTAGACACGCAGTTTTAGCAGACGCCAAGTCAGCGACAATCTTGTTGAGATCCTCACCAAAGAGGATGTCTTCTTTAAACGGGAGCACCTCCAGGGTTTTCTTAAAGTCCAAGTCCACCGACCAGGACCGCAACCAGAGAATACAGCGAGCCAAAATGGATGTCGTAGCAGCCTTGGCCGCCAGAACACCTGCATCTGAAGTTGCTTCTTTAATGTAATGAGATGCCGTGACAATATAAGAGAGACTTTGTCTGGCATGTTCAGAAAAATTGGACGGAAACTCAATTTCCTGAGCCCATGCCTCAATAGCTTCAGCAGCCCAAGTAGCCACAATGGTGGGCCTATGCGCAGCCCTGGCGAGGGTATATAGATAGCTTTTAAGCAGCCCTCCAAAACGTTTATCCATCGGCTCGAGAGAAGTGACAGGCAAAGCAGATGACACCACCAGCTGAGCGATTTGCAAATCTACCGGCGGTGGAGTTTCCCAATTGTTACTCAATTCTGCCGCAAGGGTCTAGCATCTTCTTGTGCGGGGTGAATTTCTTTCCTGGTTTCTCCCAGGATTCCTGAAATATGTCAACCAAGTGGTCAGAATGAGGTAAAACCAATTTAGTAACCTTCTGACGTTTGAACCTGTCCGGTTTCTTAGATGTAGTAGCAGGCTCCGGATCAACATCAATCTGAAGAATGAGCCGGTTAGCCTCTAATAGATCAGGAACATCCACCTGTGAAACAAATTCCCCATCAGAAACGTCATGATCAGAGTCTGTGGGGTCAGCATACACGCCATCTTCATTGGAAGAGGTATCCGGAACATGCGTGGATTGAGAGGAAGTAACAGCCCGCATATAGGACTTTTTAGGTTTAGTCTTAGGCGGGCGAGGGTCAGGAATACGTTTATCCAAAGAGTTATTCAATTGCTGTAACTGAGTGGACAGAGCATCTGTCCATGGCGGATTAACCGCAGGGACCATATAAGGCTGATAAGGCACAGGAGGTCCCATAGGGGGCGCAAGTCTAGTTACCAGCGTAGTCAGTAAATTAGAAAAGGAAGCCCCCATTGTTACAAACTGACTGGGGGGTACAGAACCCCCAAAACCTGAACCCTCCGCAGTCATATCCTCAAATGCATCTGGGACATCATAACCGTGCACAGCGGAATCAGCCTCAGACCCATCGCCCCCTGTAGCTGACATGATATGAAAGCGCAAACTACGGGTGACACAGTACAATATCAGCAGATAAAATACCTAACACAAACTCCCTGTGCAGTGTGAAAGCACAGACAGAGGATTTCTGAGGTAAAATGTGACTGAAAAACAGAGAAAAATACAAAATACGTATATCCTATGAAATACCTATATTATCTAATAACCCTGACGCACAGAGCTTCCTCAGGTTACAGAATATAGGGATAGCAGTAGGAGTGAGATACACGGAGTAAAGATCACCCAGCAGCTATATGCACACACACACACACACACACACACACACACAGTCACATGTACAATGCAGGAATTATGACAAACAATAAAACTGCACTGGACTAGCAATACTATTACTGAGTACAGCTATGTATATAAACAGATATATCAATGCACAGTAAAAACTGGATGAATATCACAGGGTACTTGTACTAAACAACCTGAAGTATGCACTTGTTCTTAACTAACACTGTCTAAACGACATGTAGAATACTTAAGTGTCCTGTAAATGCACAGCGCTGATGATGCAGGCGGCTTTACAGAGGAGGCATCACCCAGCAGTCCCAGAATTAGCGCAGCTGTGTATAATGGCGCCCAAACGCTGACAGGGAGTGAGGAAGACAGAGAGATGCAGCTCCAAGGCAGGAACATTTACTCTAAATGGCGCCCAGGGGCTGGGGAAAGGGCTACAGGCTAGAGCCTTATCCCCTTGCTGGACTTCACCACCGAGTGCTGCGGGCCTTTAATAAAATGGATTATAGCATAATCCGACCCGTGCCCTTGCCCTGGTGGTCTAGTGGGGTCCCTGTATTGCCACAGTGTCCACGCCAGCACACGCGACCCACCTCTTAATGGCCGCAACAGATCGCGATTTCCAGCAGGTCCCGCCTGGGGCACCCTCTTTCCTCCTCCCTGAGTGCGGCCACGTGATCCCGGAGAACTTCGGTTAGTGTGTGCGCCCTGGGTGAAGAATCGGAGCCTCTGCTGTAAGTACCCGGCAACCAGGGACACGGGAGTATACAGCGCCACTGTGGGAGGTGATGGAGCTGCAGCAGGAGATATCAGAATGATATCTAGCACCAGAGTGCCTCTGCTGCAGCCCTTGAAGTCTTCTACCTTCTTTAAAATAGCTCTTCTTAGGGCTGCTGGAGCAGCCGTGCCTGTTAGCTGCCTGCACTGCAGGCACCAACTTACAAACTGAGCTCCTGTGCACGGAGGCGGGGTTATAGAGGAGGTGGCGCTGAGCATCTTGGGAACAGTCAAAGATTTTAGCCTGTTAATGTCTCGGATCAAGATCCTACTCTTCACCCCGATGTTATTCTCTGTGGAATACCAGTGTACCCCGCTGCAGAAAAAATGCTTTTTTTCAGCAGATTGTTCACCAGAATGAGGGCAAGTTTACAATAAAAAAACAACAAAAAAAAACAAACAAAACCAAACCAAACCAAAAAACAAACAAACAAACAAACAAACAAACAAACAAACAAACACACACACCTTTGAAGCACTGAACAGTGCTTTGTTCAAATGAACAATGGGCCTAATTCAGACCTGATCGTAGCGGAGCAGTTTCACAGACATGCGGGGGGACACCCAGCACAGGGCTAGTCCGCCCCGCATGTCTGGCCCTACCCCCGCCGCACAGGTACAAATGCATCGCACAGCGCCCCCAAAACGGCGGCCAATCGCACAGCAGTGATCAGGTCTGAATTAGCCCCAGTGTTCATTCAATCCCATCTGGCAATCTTGTGCACAAACTCTTCAAACTTGGTTACACATGACAGAAACCTTAAGGTATAGTATTGCTTATACTGCAATATAATGTACATAACGGGCGGCATTCAATCGTTTTTTAAGGTGCGATAATTAATGGGCGCCCATTGTTGCAATTCAATTGTTTTGGGAGCCATTTAGTTACCGTGCTGATCACACAATTAGTCAGTATGAGCTGAATTGTGATTGCAGCTGCTAATGGGCATCTGATTGTTGCAAAATTTGATAGCTCTGATAAAAGCCAATTAGTTTAGATGCGTTTAAAAACAATTACACTCCACCCAAAGTACATGAGCCTAGCTTACAGATGAATTATTCTAAAATGAGTTATGCTACTAAATGTAATAGTCAATGGAGTTCCGAAGGTTCGGGACTTTCATACGAGTCTGTCCATTTTTTTTAAAGCAGCAATCATTTACTGTATATGGCAAGACCGGGTTGGGTTTGCCTTGTAAATACTGCTTTCAAAAAAATGGGCAGACTCACACGAAAGTCCTGCACCTCCGGAACTCAGAGGTTATTACATTTAGCAGATGATGTGTATTCCGGGATGTAGTTATGTGACCGGCGCTCTCAACACCTCCACCTACATCCCGCCCCCTCACTATCCAGATGGTCAGCATGCCAACCAGCAGGGACTATTGCCACTCATGGGTCCACGTCCCCCATAGAGTAGGAATAGAACTTGTGACGACCGCAGGTTGCCACCGAACCCACAGGGGCTTGTTGCGCTCGCCCCCTCTTGCCGGGATACCGGAGGAGGTAAGCTAACCGCCGGTCACGCATACCCAACCCGTGTATTCCATATTGTAGACATAGCATATATAATAATGTTCACAAAACTTGATGTTAATGTTACTAGAAAATACAGATAGAAAAAGGGATATAAAAATAAGCTTGGTCATTAGATGATTAAAACACTGCAAATCTCTATTAAAACTGTCTGACGAATAAAATGCTTTTAGATCTTTTAAGATATATTTATAGAAAATACTGAATTTAAATGGGATGTCCACTTTTATTCAGCTTTAATTACCATTCTTCAACCATTTAAATATCAGACTGGTGCAAGTCTCCACGCTTGGGACCCTGCTATTTACATTCGTTGGGTCCAGCTGAGCAGGCACACCAGGCAAAGATCATGGGAACTCCTGTACAGTCCCATTAAAACTATCGGATACAGTGTATTCTGAATGAATGCACCTGATTGGGTGGTTGCCGCAATTTATCCAGTTACCTTGTGTTCCAAAATCAGAGGAGGATATAATTTGGTTTACAATCATTTACCAGACATGTTCTATGCTAAGAGACACACACACACACACACACACACACACACACACACAGTACTGTTGCCATACTGTGTTTGTATTTTATACAAATACACCAAAGCATAGCCAGACTGCCGTATTCTTACAATGGACCAAACAGCTTACTAGTAAATACTAACTCTAAAAGGCAAACTCTGTTGAAGTGGGACTAAAACACTATACAGACCTGAAGATGCACAAAACAACTTGCCAGTCAGTGCCAAAGTAAAATACTGTATATAAATACAGAGCACATTAAAATATGCTAGATATAAAAAGGTGAAGTCTCATAAGATAAAAAGCAATATCCAAACATAGCCACCATGGTAACCATCAAATGAAAAACAAAACAGTAGGTAACAGCCAATTCATGTAAACGAGGATCAAACAAATGTCACAGGTACAAAAAAAAGCATCTGCGTATTAATAACACAAGAGAAAGCAGAGACTAAATTAGATAGACATAGTAAAGACAGTTAGGAGATACTAAGGGGGGGGTATTTATCAAAGTGTGGAGAAAAACAATCAAGAGAGATAAAGTACCAATCAGATTACGGTCATTTTTCAAACACAGCCTGTAAAAATGTAAGGCAGATGGTTAGCTAGTACTTTATCACTCACAATTTTATCTCTCTCCAAGCTTTGATAAATAACCCACATGTTCAACTACAGTGAAGAGGTACACCATACAGCCAAATCTTATGTTAAACATAAGTTGCAGGAGCAGTTTGCTCCTTAGGAGACATGGAAGGGTGTTAGCAGGACAGCGGACACACAGGAGCCAAGCAGTTAAATGTCTCTGCTACCCTCTCCCAAAAGTACCTGTGTTTCACCACTCTCCTGATTGTCATTTTCTGAATCTTCCTCTTCCTACAAAAACAAAAATGTACATGGTTTAAGGAATGGGCTATCAGAGTCCACATATGAAGCCAGAGGTTTGCCGCATCAGAGAGAGGCTGTGGTGACAGCACACAGTTATGGATATACAGGTGAAACTCAGAAAATTAGAATATCATGCAAAAGTTCATTTATTTCAACAACTCAACTTGAAAGGTGAAACGAATATCTTATACAGATTCATTACATGCAAAGTGAGATATTTCAAGCCTTTATTTGTTGTAATTTTGATGACTGTGCCTTATAGCTTAAGAAAACCCCAAATCCAAAAATCTCAGAAAATTTGATTTTTACCTAAAAATCAATTAAAAAGGATTTTAAATACAGAAATTTCAGCCCTCTGGAAAAGTATAATCATGAATATGTACTCAGTACTTGGTTTGGACCCCTTTTGCATGAATTACTGCCTCAATGCGGCGTGGGATGGATTCTATCAGCCTGTGACACTGCTGATGTGTTATGGAAGACCAGGAGGCTTCATTAGCAGCCTCAGATCTTCTGCATTGTTCGGTCTCATGTCTCTCATCTTTCTCTCGGCAATGCCCCATCGATTCTCTATGGGGTTCAGGTCAGGCGAGTTTGCTGGCCAATCCAGCACAGTAATCCCATGGTCATTGAACCAGGTTTTGGTACTTTTGGCAGTGTGGGCAGGTGCCAAGTCAGGCTGGAAAATGAAGTCAGCATCTCCATAAAGCTTGTCTGCTGAAGGAAGCATGAACTGCTCTAAAATGTCCTGGTAGATGGCTGTGTTGACTCTGGACTTAATAAAGCACAGTGGACCAACACCAGCAGATGACATTGCTCCCCAAATCAACACAGACTGTGGAAACTTCACACTGGACTTCAAGCATCTTGATTGTGTGCATCTCCATGCTTCCTCCATACTCTGGGACCTTTGTTTCCAAATGAGATGCAAAATTTGCTCTGAGGACTTTGGACCACTGAGCAACAGACCAGTTATTTTTTCTTTAGCCCAGGTAAGACACTTCTGACGTTGTTTGTTGTTCAGGAGCGGCTTGACAAGAGGAATACGACATTTGAAGCCCATGTTCAGGATCAGTCTGTGTGTGGTGGCTCTTGATGCACTAACCCCAGCCTCAGTACACTCCTTGTGAAGCTCCCCCACACTTTTAAAGGCCTTTTCCTGACAATCCTAGTCAGGCTGCGGTCATCCCTGCTGCTTGTGCACCTTTTCCTTCCACACTTTCCCCCTTCCACTTAACTTTCTATTAATGTGCTTTGATACAGCACTTTGAGAACATCCAACTTCTTTTGCAATTTCCTTGTGAGGCTTTCCCTCCTTGTGAAGGCTGTCAATGCTGGTTTTCTGCAAAACTGTCAGGTCAGCAGTCTTCCCCATGATTGTGATTTGTCTGAACCAGACTGAGACACCATTTAAAGGCTTAGGAACCCTTTGCAGGTGGTTTGGATTAATTAGCCGATTAGGGGTGTGACACTTTGAGACTACAATATTGAATCTTTTCACAATATTCTAATTTTCTGAGATTGTGGTTTTCTAAAGCTGTAAGCCACAATCATCAAAATGAAAACAAATAAAGGCTTGAAATATCTCACTTTGCATGTAATGAGTCTATATAACATATTAGTTTCACCTTTTAAGTTGAATTACTGAAATAAATGAACTTTTGCACAATATTCTAATTTTCTGAGTTTCACCTGTAAACCACAGCCAAAATGGAAGCGAGATTTATATTTAATGCAGACACATTACAGAGGGAACAAGACCACCTAACTGTAGATAGGAAGCCATGCTCAGAGGCCTGTATGTAGGTTCCTTTAGGACCACACTGGATTTCAACTATAAAAGCAGCTCAACAGACAAACAGTAGGGGTTGTAGTCATTTAGATTAAGTCTGTGTTGCGCCTTCATTTTTTTGTGCCAATTTACATGTAAAACTGGATAAAGGAGTATGCTTGTAACAGTTATTTGAGATTTCCCCTTTTAGTAGTTTGTATATTTCTATTGCGTTATCATGTACTGACCGCACTTCATTGTTCTTTTATTGCTTTCTTATTATACGGACAGTTTCTATGTTATGTATTTCTCTCTTATGAACATTTCAACAAACAAACAATAGGATTTTAGTACCTACTGGTAAATCCTTTTCTCCTAGTCCGTAGAGGATGCTGGGGACTCCAAAAGGACTATGGGGTATAGACGCGATCCACAGGAGCTTGGGCACACTGAAAAGACTTAAACTAGGTGTGAACTGGCTCCTCCCTCTATGCCCCTCCTCCAGACCTCAGTTATAGGAACTGTGCCCAGGAGAGACGGACATTTCGAGGAAAGGAATTTTGTGTAAACTAAGGCTACAACCATACCAGCCCACACCACAAACATACCGTACAACCGGAGTAACAGTGAACCAGATAACAGTATGAATTAACAACAGCAACAAGCTGAAAACCAGAAATACACAACCCGTGTATAAACTAATTTAACCAACAAGAATACATTGCAAGTAACAGTTCGCACTGGGATGGGCGCCCAGCATCCTCTACGGACTAGGAGAAAAGGATTTACCGGTAGGTACTAAAATCCTATTTTCTCTTACGTCCTAGAGGATGCTGGGGACTCCAAAAGGACCATGGGGTTTATACCAAAGCTCCAGACCGTGCGGGAGAGTGCGGACGACTCTACAGCACCGACTGAGCAAACGCAAGGTCCTCATCAGCCAGGGTATCAAACTTATAGAACTTAGCAAAAGTGTTTGAACCAGACCAGGTAGCCGCTTGGCAAAGCTGTAAAGCCGAGACACCTCGGGCAGCCGCCCAAGATGAGCCCACTTTCCTGGTAGAATGGGCTTTTACCGACTTCGGCACTGGTAGCCCGGCCGAAGAATGAGCCTGCTGAATCGTACTACAAATCCAGCGTGCAATAATGAGAATTTACTTACCGATAATTCTATTTCTCGGAGTCCGTAGTGGATGCTGGGGTTCCTGAAAGGACCATGGGGAATAGCGGCTCCGCAGGAGACAGGGCACAAAAGTAAAGCTTTCCGATCAGGTGGTGTGCACTGGCTCCTCCCCCTATGACCCTCCTCCAAGCCAGTTAGGTACTGTGCCCGGACGAGCGTACACAATAAGGGAGGAATTTTGAATCCCGGGTAAGACTCATACCAGCCACACCAATCACACCGTACAACTTGTGATCTAAACCCAGTTAACAGTATGATAACAGTGGAGCCTCTGAAAAGATGGCTCACAACAATAATAACCCGATTTTTGTAACTATGTACAAGTATTGCAGATAATCCGCACTTGGGATGGGCGCCCAGCATCCACTACGGACTCCGAGAAATAGAATTATCGGTAAGTAAATTCTTATTTTCTCTATCGTCCTAGTGGATGCTGGGGTTCCTGAAAGGACCATGGGGATTATACCAAAGCTCCCAAACGGGCGGGAGAGTGCGGATGACTCTGCAGCACCGAATGAGAGAACTCCAGGTCCTCCTTAGCCAGGGTATCAAATTTGTAGAATTTAGCAAACGTGTTTGCCCCTGACCAAGTAGCTGCTCGGCAAGGTTGTAAAGCCGAGACCCCTCGGGCAGCCGCCCAAGATGAGCCCACCTTCCTTGTGGAATGGGCATTTACATATTTTGGCTGTGGCAGGCCTGCCACAGAATGTGCAAGCTGAATTGTATTACACATCCAACTAGCAATAGTCTGCTTAGAAGCAAGAGCACCCAGTTTGTTGGGTGCATACAGGATAACAGCAAGTCAGTTTTCCTGACTCCAGCCGTCCTGGAACATATTTTCAGGGCCCTGACAACATCTAGCAACTTGGAGTCCTCCAAGTCCCTAGTAGGTGCAAGGCACCACAATAAGCTGGTTCAGGTGAAACACTGACACCACCTTAGGGAGAGAACTGGGGACGAGTCCGCAGCTCTGCCCTGTCCGAATGGACAAACAGATATGGGCTTTTTTGAGAAAAAACCACCAATTTGACACTCGCCTGGTCCAGGCCAGGGCCAAGAGCATGGTCACTTTTCATGTGAGATGCTTCAAATCCACAGATTTGACTGGTTTTAAACCAATGTGATTTGAGGAATCCCAGAACTACGTTGAGATCCCACAGTGCCACTGGAGGCACAAAAGGGTGTTGTATATGCAATACTCCCTTGACAAACTTCTGGACTTCAGGAACTGAAGCCAATTCTTTCTGGAAGAAAATCGACAGGGCCGAAATTTGAACCTTAATGGACCCCAATTTGAGGCCCATAGACACTCCTGTTTGCAGGAAATGCAGGAAACGACCGAGTTGAAATTTCTTTGTGGGGCCTTCCTGGCCTCACACCACGCAACATATTTTCGCCACATGTGGTGATAATGTTGTGCGGTCACCTCCTTTCTGGCTTTGACCAGGGTAGGAATGACCTCTTCCGGAATGCCTTTTTCCCTTAGGATCCGGCTTTCCACCGCCATGCCGACAAACGCAGCTGCGGTAAGTCTTGGAACAGACATGGTACTTGCTGAAGCAAGTCCCTTCTTAGCGGCAGAGGCCATAAGACCTCTGTAAGCATCTCTTGAAGTTCCGGGTACCAAGTCCTTCTTGGCCAATCCGGAGCCATGAGTATAGTTCTTACTCCTCTACGTCTTATAATTCTCAGCACCTTAGGTATGAGAAGCAGAGGAGGGAACACATACACCGACTGGTACACCCACGGTGTTACCAGAACGTCCACAGCTATTGCCTGAGGGTCTCTTGACCTGGCGCAATACCTGTCCCGTTTTTTGTTCAGACGGGACGCCATCATGTCCACCTTTGGTATTTCCCAACGGTTTACAATCATGTGGAAAAAACTTCCCGATGAAGTTTCCACTCTCCCGGGTGGATGTCGTGCCTGCTGAGGAAGTCTGCTTCCCAGTTTCCATTCCCGGGATGAAACACTGCTGACAGTGCTATCACATGATTTTCCGCCCAGCGAAAAGTCCTTGCAGTTTTTGCCATTGCCCTCCTGCTTCTTGTGTCGCCCTGTCTGTTTACGTGGGCGACTGCCGTGATGTTTTTCCCACTGGATCAATACCGGCTGACCTTGAAGCAGAGGTCTTGCTAAGCTTAGAGCATTATAAATTTACCCTTAGCTCCAGTATATTTATGTGGAGAAAAGTCTCCAGACTTGATCACACTCCCTGGAAATTTTTTCCTTGTGTGACTGCTCCCCAGCCTCTCGGGCTGGGCTCCGTGGTCACCAGCATCCAATCCTGAATGCCGAATCTGCGGCCCTCTAGAAGATGAGCACTCTATAACCACCACAGGAGAGACACCCTTGTCCTTGGATATAGGGTTATCCGCTGATGCATCTGAAGATGCGATCCGGACCATTTGTCCAGCAGATCCCACTGAAAAGTTCTTGCGTGAAATCTGCCGAATGGAATTGCTTCGTAGGAAGCCACCATTTTTACCAGGACCCTTGTGCAATGATGCACTGTTTTTAGGAGGTTCCTGACTAGCTCGGATAACTCCCTGGCTTTCTCTTCCGGGAGAAACACCTTTTTCTGGACTGTGTCCAGAATCATCCCTAGGCACAGCAGACGTGTCGTCGGGATCAGCTGCGATTTTGGAATATTTAGAATCCACCCGTGCTGTTGTAGCAGTATCCGAGATAGTGCTACTCCGACCTCCAACTGTTCCCTGGACTATGCCCTTATCAGGAGATCGTCCAAGTAAGGGATAATTAAGACGCCTTTTCTTCGAAGAAGAATCATCATTTCGGCCATTACCTTGGTAAAGACCCGGGGTGCCGTGGACAATCCAAACGGCAGCGTCTGAAACTGATAGTGACAGTTCTGCACCACGAACCTGAGGTACCCTTAGTGAGAAGGGCAAATTTGGGACATAGAGGTAAGCATCCCTGATGTCCCGGGACACTATATAGTCCCGGGACACTATATAGTCCCCTTCTTCCTGGTTCGTTATCACTGCTCTGAGTGACTCCATCTTGATTTGAACCTTTGTAAGTGTTCAAAAAAATTTTTAGAATAAGTCTCACCTAGCCTTCTGGCTTCAGTACCACAATATAGTGTGGAATAATACCCCTTTTCTTGTAGTAGGAGGGGTAATTTAATTATCACCTGCTGGGAATACAGCTTGTGAATTTTTTCCCATACTGCCTCCTTGTCGGAGGGAGACCTTGGTAAAACAGACTTCAGGAGCCTGCGAAGGGGAAACGTCTCGACATTCCAATCTGTACCCCTGGGATACTACTTGTAGGATCCAGGGGTCCTGTACGGTCTCAGCGCCATGCTGAGAACTTGTCAGAAGCGGTGGAACGCTTCTGTTCCTGGGAATGGGCTGCCTGCTGCAGTCTTCTTCCCTTTCCTCTATCCCTGGGCAGATATGATCTTATAGGGACGAAAGGACTGAGGCTGAAAAGACGGTGTCTTTTTCTGCAGAGATGTGACTTAGGGTAAAAACGGCGGATTTTCCAGCAGTTGCCGTGGCCACCAGGTCCGATGGACCGACCCCAAATAACTCCTCTTCCTTTATACGGCAATACACCTTTGTGCCGTTTGGAATCTGCATCACCTGACCACTGTCGTGTCCATAACATCTTCTGGCAGATATGGACATCGCATTTACTCTTGATGCCAGAGTGCAAATATCCCTCTGTGCATCTCGCATATATAGAAATGCATCCTTTAAATGCTCTATAGTCAATAAAATACTGTCCCTGTCAAGGGTATCAATATTTTTAGTCAGGGAATCCGACCAAGCCATCCCAGCTCTGCACATCCAGGCTGAGGCGATCGCTGGTCGCAGTATAACACCAGTATGTGTGTATATACTTTTTATGATATTTTCCAGCCTCCTGTCAGCTGGTCCTTGAGGACGGCCCTATCTATAGACGGTACCGCCACTTGTTTTGATAAGCGTGTGAGCGCCTTATCCACCCTAAGGGGTGTTTCCCAACGCGCCCTAACTTCTGGCGGGAAAGGGTATACCGCCCATAATTTTCTATCGGGGGGAACCCACGCATCATCACACACTTTATTTAATTTATCTGATTCAGGAAAAACTACGGTAGTTTTTTCACATCCCACATAATACCCTCTTTTGTGGTACTTGTAGTATCAGAAATATGTAACACCTCCTTCATTGCCTTTAACGTGTGGCCCTAATAAGGAATACGTTTGTTTATTCACCGTCGACACTGGATTCAGTGTCCCTGTCTGTGTCTGTGTCGACCGACTAAAGTAAACGGGCGTTTTAAAACCCCTGACGGTGTTTTTGAGACGTCTGGACCGGTACTAATTGTTTGTCGGCCGTCTCATGTCGTCAACCGACCTTGCAGCGTGTTGACATTATCACGTAATTCCCTAAATAAGCCATCCATTCCGGTGTCGACTCCCTAGAGAGTGACATCACCATTACAGGCAATTGCTCCGCCTCCTCACCAACATCGTCCTCATACATGTCGACACACACGTACCGACACACAGCACACACACAGGGAATGCTCTGATAGAGGACAGGACCCACTAGCCCTTTGGAGAGACAGAGGGAGAGTTTACCAGCACACACCAAAAACGCTATAATTATATAGGGACAACCTTATATAAGTGTTTTCCCTTATAGCATCTTTTATATATATTTCTAACGCCAAATTAGTGCCCCCCCTCTCTGTTTTAACCCTGTTTCTGTAGTGCAGTGCAGGGGAGAGCCTGGGAGCCTTCCCTCCAGCCTTTCTGTGAGGGAAAATGGCGCTGTGTGCTGAGGAGATAGGCCCCGCCCCTTTTTCGGCGGCCTCGTCTCCCGCTCTTAACGGATTCTGGCAGGGGTTAAATATCTCCATATAGCCTCCGGAGGCTATATGTGAGGTATTTTTAGCCAAAATAGGTATTCATTTGCCTCCCAGGGCGCCCCCCTCCCAGCGCCCTGCACCCTCAGTGACTGCCGTGTGAAGTGTGCTGAGAGGAAAATGGCGCACAGCTGCAGTGCTGTGCGCTACCTTTAGAAGACTGAGGAGCCTTCTGCCGCCGATTCTGGACCTCTTCTTACTTCAGCATCTGCAAGGGGGCCGGCGGCAAGGCTCCGGTGACCATCCAGGCTGTACCTGTGATCGTCCCTCTGGAGCTGATGTCCAGTAGCCAAGAAGCCAATCCATCCTGTACGCAGGTGAGTTCACTTCTTCTCCCCTAAGTCCCTCGTTGCAGTGATCCTGTTGCCAGCAGGACTCACTGTAAAATAAAAAACCTAAGCTAAACTTTTCTAAGCAGCTCTTTAGGAGAGCCACCTAGATTGCACCCTTCTCGGCCGGGCACAAAAATCTAACTGGCTTGGAGGAGGGTCATAGGGGGAGGAGCCAGTGCACACCACCTGATCGGAAAGCTTTACTTTTGTGCCCTGTCTCCTGCGGAGCCGCTATTCCCCATGGTCCTTTCAGGAACCCCAGCATCCACTAGGACGATAGAGAAAGTCTGTTTTGAAGCAGGATGACCAATCTTGTTGGAAGCATACAGGACAAACAGCGCCTCAGTTTTCCCGGCAACAGCCGTTCTGGCGACGTAGATCTTCAAAGCTCTCACAACATCCAGAGACTTTGGAACCGCCACAGCATCCGTAGCCACCGGCACCACAATAGGTTGGTTAATGTGAAACGAAGAAACCACCTTCGGCAGAAATGGTTGACGAGTCCTCAATTCCGCCCTATCCGAATGAAAAATCAAGTACGGGCTCTAATAAGATAAGGCCGCCAACTCTGACACTCGCCTGGCAGACGCCAGCGCCAACAGCATGACTACCTTCCAAGTAAGAAACTTCAACTCAACCTTACGCAAAGGTTCAAACCAGGAAGACATGAGAAACTGTAAGACCACCTCAAGATCCCATGGAGCCACAGGAGGCACAAACGGAGGATTGATATGCATTACTACTTTCACAAAAGTCTGAACCTCTGGGAGGACAGCTAATTCCTTTTGAAAGAAAATAGACAAAGCCGAGATCTGCACCTTGATGGAGCCTAATTTTAGGCCCGCATCTACACCTGCCTGCAAAAAATGGAGAAAACGACCCAAGTGAAAATCTTCTGCAGGAGCCATTTTAGTCTCACACCAGGAAACATACTTTCTCCAAATTCGGTGATAATGTTTCGCCGTAACCTCCTTCCTAGCCTTAATAAGAGTGGGAATGACCTCCCCGGGAATACCCTTACGAGCTAAGATCTGGCGCTCAACTTCCATGCCGTCAAACGCAGCCACGGTAAGTCTGGAAACACGCATAGACCCTGCAACAACAGGTCCTCTCTTAGAGGAAGCGGCCAAGGATCTTCCACCAATAACTCCTGAAGATCCAGGTACCAGGCCCTTCTTGGCCAATCTGGAACGACGAGAATCGCCTGAACCCTTGCTCGTCGAATGATCCCCAGTACCTTTGGAATGAGAGGAAGTGGAGGGAACACATACACCGACTGGAACACCCACGGAGACACCAGGGCGTCCACTGCACTGGCTTGGGGGTCCCTTGACCTGGAACAATACCTCAGGAGCTTCTTGTTGAGACGAGACGCCATCATGTCGATTAACGGAATTCCCCAATGCTTTGTCACCTCTGCAAATACCTCTTGGTGAAGAGCCCACTCTCCCGGATGGAGATCGTGTCTGCTGAGGAAATCTGCTTCCCAGTTGTCCACTCCCGGTAGGAAGACTGCTGACAGGGCGCCTACGTGTTGTTCCGCCCAGCGAAGGATTCTTGTGGCCTCCGCCATTGCCGCTCCGCTCCTTGTTCCACCTTGACGGTTTATATGTGCCACCGCTGTGATGTTGTCTGACTGTACCAGGACAGGTCGACCCTGAAGAAGGCTTCTTGCTTGTAGCAGGCCGTTGTAAATGGCTCTTAACTCGAGAACATTTATGTGGAGACACGCTTCCCGGAGCGACCATCTCCCCTGGAAGTTTCTTCCTTGGGTGACTGCACCCCAGCCCCGGAGACTTGCATCTGTTGTCAGAAGTACCCAGTCCAGGATACCGAACCGGCGACCTTCTAGGAGGTGAGAACTTTGCAGCCACCACAGGAGAGAAATTCTGGCTCTGGGAGATAGACTTATCTTCCGGTGCATGTGCAGGTGAGACCCGGACCATTTGCTCAGTAAGTCCCACTGAAACACCCGGGCATGAAACCTGCCAAACGGAATGGCTTCGTACGCCGCAACCATTTTCCCCAGAAACCGAGTACAGTGATGGATTGACACACTCGGCGGCCTCAGAAGTTCCCTGACCATCGACTGCAGTTCCAGAGCTTTTTCTTCTGGAAGAAATACTCTCCGTAACTCCGTGTCCAGAATCATGCCCAGAAAGGACAGTCGAGTGGTCGGAATCAACTGAGATTTCGGCAAATTGAGCACCCAACCGTGCTGTCGCAGCACCGACAGCACCAAATTTACACTCCTCAGCAACCGTTCCTTGGACCTCGCCTTTATCAGGAGATCGTCCAAGTACGGGATAATTGTAAGCCCTCGCTTGCGAAGGAGAACCATCATTTCTGCCATGACCTTGGTGAAAATCCTCGGGGCCGTGGAAAGCCCAAATGGCAACGTCTGAAATTGGTAATGAGAATCCTGTATCGCAAACCTGAGGAAGGCCTGATGCGAAGGATATATCGGGACGTGTAAGTAGGCATCCTTTATGTCGACTGACGCCATAAAATCCCCCCCTTCTAGGCTGGAAATCACCGCTCGAAGAGATTCCATCTTGAACTTGAAAACTTTCAAGTATGGATTGAGGGATTTTAGATTCAGAACCGGTCTGACCAAACCGTCCGGTTTCGGCACAACAAATAGGCTCGAGTAGAACCCCTCTCCCCGTTGTGACGGGGGAACGGGAACAATGACCCTCTGTTGACACAATTTTTGTATCGCTGCCAGCACCACCTCCCTGTCCGGAGGAGACACTGGTAAGGCCGAAATTAAAAACCGGTGAGGGGGCACCTCCCGAAACTCCAGCTTGTATCCCTGAGACACAATCTCCAGGACCCAAGGATCCAGGTCTGATTGAATCCAGACCTGACTGAAGACTCGCAGATGGCCCCCCACCAGTCCGGACTCCCCCAGGGAAGCCCCAGCGTCATGCGGTGGACTTGGTAGAGGCAGGGGAGGACTTTTGGTCCTGGGCGCCGGACACGGCAGGCGACTTCCTTCCCCTTCCTCTACCCTTAGAAGCGAGGAAGGACGAACCTTTCCCACGCCTGTATTTATTGGGACGAAAGTACTGCATCTGCTGATGTGGTGCCTTTGTGTTGTGTGGGAACATAGGGAAAAAAAAAGGACTTACCTGCCGTCGCGGTAGAGACTAGGTCCGCCAAGCCGTCCCCAAACAAGACATTACCTTTGAAGGGTAAAGCTTCCATAGCTCTCTTGGAGTCGGCATCAGCATTCCATTGATGGATCCACAACGCCCTCCTGGCCGATATCGACATGGCATTGGCTCTTGATCCCAAGAGACAAACATCCCTCGCCGCATCCTTCAGGTAATCTGCAGCGTCCTTGATATAACCAAGAGTCAGAAGAACATTATCTTTATCAAGGGTATCCATATCAGCAGCTAAATTCTCAGCCCATTTAGCAATAGCACTACTCACCCATACCGACGCCACCGCAGGTCTGAGCAATGCGCCTGTATTAGCGAAAATGGACTTCAGAGACGTCTCCAGCTTGCGATCCGCCGGATCCTTGAGAGCTTCTGTGTCTGGAGACGGAAGCGCCACCTTCTTAGACAAAAGAGATAGAGCTTTGTCAACATTTGGAGACGACTCCCATTTTTCCCTGTCATCAGAGGGGAAAGGATACGCCATGTAAATCCTCTTGGGAATCTGCCACACCTCTTGTCCGGCGACTCCCAAGCCTTTTCACAAACAGTATTCATTTCATGAGAGGGGGGAAACTTCACTTCATGTTTTTTTTTCCCTTAAACAAGCAAATCCTTGTTTCCTGTACCGCAGGTTCATCAGAAATGTGTAAAACATATTTTATAGCCACAATCATGTATTGAATACTCTTCACTAAACGTGGATGCAAAGCAGCCTCAGTGAAATCGACCTCGGAATCAGAGTCCGTGTCGGTATCAGTATCTACCACTTGAGTAAATGGCCGCTTTTGCGACCCCGACGGGGTCTGCACCTGAGACAAAGCCTCCTCTATGGACTTTTTCCACACCTGCGTCTGACTCAGACTTATCCAATCTCTTTGATAAAGAAGCTACATTCGTATTGATTGTACTTAGCAATGTGAGTAAATCAGGTGTCGGCTGTGCCGATAGGCCCAAATCTAGACCCGCATCCGCTCCCCCAACAACCTCCTCCGGTGAATAACATTCAGCCTCAGACATGCCGACACGTATTATCGACACACACAAAATGTCTCAGCTAGGGGACAGGCCCACAATGAAGCCCAGACAGAGGACACAGAGGGAGTATGCCAGCTCACACCCCAGCGCCCCAATATCCCGTCAAGGGATATATGTGACCAGCTCTGCTTATTATAATAAAAATGCACCACAACTGCGCCCCCCCCCCCTTTGATTAGCTCCCCGTTACTTGAGAGGAGCTGTGGAGGTCTCCTTCAGCCGCGTGTTGGAGGAGAAAATGGCGCTGTGAGCCGCGCGGCTAAGCTCCACCCCTTCCCGGCGCGCTTCAGCCCGCCAGATTTGAAAATTGTAAAAGTGCCTGCGGGGGTCTGCGAAACGGTGCCGAGGCACCGAAAAGGCTTCTGCCGGCTCCCGGACCCCAGTAACATGATTTTTGTACCTGGTTACTGAAGTCTTCTGCCGTCCTGAAGTCTTCTGTTCTTCTCATACTCACCCGACTTTTTTCTTCTGGCTTCAGTGAGGGGGGGTGACGGCGTGGCTCCGGGAACAAGCAGCTAGGCGTACCAAGTGATTGAACCCTCTGGAGCTAAATGGTGTCCAGTAGCCGAGAAGCAGAGCCCTTAAACTAAGAAGAAGTAGGTCTGACTTCTCTCCCCTCACTCCCACGATGCAGGGAGCCTGTAGCCAGCAGGTCTCCCTGAAAATAAAAAACCTAACAAGTCTTTTCAAGAGAAACTCAGGAGAGCTCCCCTAGTGAGTGTCCAGTCAGTCCTGGGCACAAAGTCTAACTGAGGTCTGGGGGAGAGAAGCCAGTTCACACCCAGTTTAAGTCTTTTCCGTGTGCCCAAGCTCCTGCGGATCCCGTCTATACCCCACAGTCCTTTTGGAGTCCCCAGCATCCTCTAGGACGTAAGAGAAATTAGTGGCTTTAGGCTGGGGCCACACATAGCGGCCAAGCGGGTTCCGTTCAGCGGGACCCGCTTGGCCGCATGGAGACTGCTGATGGGCGCCTATGCAGACGCCCACACATCTGCAGCAGTCCCGCCGTCGCTGGATCCAAGACGGATGACGGGATTTCAATGTGAACACATACATTTCAATGTATTTGGCAGCAATGTGTTCTATGAAATACTGTGCGTCACTGGCCGGAACCTGTTCTGCTGCATCCCGCAGAACAGGATTCCGTGTGCACACAGAACCCCCCTCCCGGGCCAAGCGGATCCCATTCAGCGGGACCCACTTAGGACCCCATTCAGCTGGGGCCGCTATGTGTGGCCCCAGCTTTACCTGTGCAAGTACTCGGTACACTGCAATAGAGGTGCCCAAATGGCAGTTGAGACGTCAAAAGCCTTACTTTAGACTATGGGTGGGCAAAACACGGCCCGCGGGCCGGATGCGGCCCGCAAACCGATCCTGCCCGGCCCACTGCCTCCCACCAGCGAGCAATGACAAGCGGCCCGACTGCTTGTCATTGCTCTGCAGTACCTTCAAGCTGCCGATGCAGTCTCCCCTGCTGCTGCACGGCGCCTCCAGAGTCCCCAGTGACAACGGCTGTGTTCAGCAAAAAAAGGGGCGGAGCTACGGGGTGATGAAGGGGCGTGGCTACACGGGCCCTCAGGGGGCGGGGCTACAGGGACGAGCAGACTACTACAGATCAATCCTTCCTGCACTGCCAGCCAGATCAGTGAGTTACTGGAAAAAGTGAGTGAAAGAAATAAAGTGTGTGTGTGTTAGTGTGTGTATATTTGTGTGTGCGGGCAGTGGCGTCAGACCGTTTTTAGGTTGGGGGTAGAGATCTTTAGCTCTCGCTGTACCAACCCCTCCCGTGTTCTGTCACCATGTCACCCCCTCCACCCCCCGTGTTCTGTCACCATGTCACCCCCCGTGTTCTGTCACCATGTCACCCCCACCGTGTTCTGTCACCGCGTCACCCCCGTGTTCTGTCACTGTGTCACCCCCACCGTGTTCTGTCACCCCCCCTGTGTTCTGTCACTGTGTCACACCCCCGTGTTCTGTCACTGTGTCACCCCCACCGTGTTCTGTCACTGTCACCCCAGTGTTTTGTCACCGTGTCACTCCCCGTGTTCTGTCACCGTGTCACTCCCCGTGTTCTGTCACTGTGTCACCCCCACCGTGTTCTGTCACTGTCACCCCAGTGTTCTGTCACCGTGTCACCCCCCGTGTTCTGTCACTGTGTCACCCCCACCGTGTTCTGTCACCGTGTCACCCCAGTGTTCTGTCACCCCAGTGTTCTGTCACTGTGTCACCCCCCACGTCCTGTCACTGTGTCACCCACCGTGTTCTGTCACTGTCACCTCCCCCCCGTGTTCTGTCACTGTGTCACCCCCCCGTGTTCTGTCACTGTGTCATCTCCCCGTGTTCTGTCACTGTGTCACCCCCCGAGTTCTATCACTGTGTCACACCTTTCCCCAGGGGCCACAAGACACTGGATAATTTGCTTGCTGCGCAATGATTATCCCAAATAAAATGTTAATGTGTAAAAGGGGGCTCTACCTGCTGTAATGTGTAAAAGGGGGCTGTACCTGCTGTAATGTGTAAAAGGGGGCTGTACCTGCTGTAATGTGTAAAAGGGGGCTGTACCTGCTGTAATGTGTGTAAAAGGGGCTCTACCTGGTGTAGTGTGTGTAAGTGGCGCTACTGTGTGGCGTAATTTGAATAATGGAGCAGCCCAATATGAATCTGTATTATTTGTTGGCCATGCCCCTTCCACACGAAGCCACGTCCCTATATTTTTGGCATCAGGGGGGGGGAGCTTGGAGCTGCTATTTTATGCGTGGCCCACGGATAGTGACAAGAAAGTGTCAAGTGGCCCCTCAGCTGAAATAATTGCCCACCCCTGCTTTAGACATATTTCTGCTTGCAACTCAGGAGAGCGAGTGCAGAAATCCACAGTAAGTGATGGTCAGCCAAAAACAAATGAACAGCTTCCGGTCACTTTAGACAGGAGATATAGAATGTGAAACTACTGTATTCCCCCCTTAGAAACAAGTTATGCTTCTACTTCAAAAGTAGACTTCTGTTTATAATCTAAAGATTGGTGGTTACCTTATATATTATAGGAAAAGCTAAAATAACAAAACAAAAACTACAGAGACTCAAAATGATTTTTGTAGCAAATTCTATTTACTACAGATGGTAGGAACAATAGCACTTGCATTTCATTAATCAATGCATAATTATGTAAGTTGTCAGTAGATCAGTGCTCTCCCCAGGCTTAAAGTTTTGGGTGGTCCGCCTGGCAAGAGACGCCAAGCCACCCGGCACTCACGGACTCAAAGTCCCCCGGCACTCTCACCAATTAGACCTTGTTGCAGGCGGATGCTGATTCCAGATGGATTGCCCGATGGTAAGATCATGTGACTGCTACACAGCCGAGCTACACCGACAGCAGTGTCTCATGAATCAGTGTCCACCTGCAACAAGGTCTAATTGGTGAGAGTGCCGGATGTCAGGGGACGGACTCCTTTGGCTGCAAGATCAGTGTTGTGGGCAGCAGGGGGCAGGCACGTGGCCTATCAGTGCAGGATGAGAGCTGCCTGCCCTCACCCCTGAATAAAAGCAAGGACGCACTGTCCAGGAGATTTTTAAATACAAAAGACTCTCGCCGGAATTGTTCACCGCAACTTGCGGGTTATTACATTTGACTTGTTAAATGCTTCAATTACTATTTTTTGGGCCAAAACCCACTGTGAGCTTTCTATTAGCAAACAATTCACTATGACATCCAAGACTTTGCTGGTTTCAACATGTGGTTGGACATAACTTGTACATCGCCTTAGAAGACTAGTTTCTACATTCACAAACAGCTGATATCTCAGTAGTCATAATTACGGCACCTAGAACCCTGCAGCCATCCTGGTACTACAAAGCAGACATAACAAGCATCCACGATTTCCGACAAATCAAAAAAGTGGTCTTATTCAGTTTTTTAAGACTTGGTTTAAGGGTCAAACATTGCTAATGATCTGTAGACAGGGTGTAAACATATTTAATAATCAGAGCACAAAACCAAAACACAACAGCAAAAAATTCTTACCACTTAGATGGTATGTAAGAATTGGTCTTCAATAACGCAATACACTTCTGAATATTCTATTCATATTTGCCCCCCCATTGTTTACATGCCCTATACCTGGACTGGTAAGACAGTGCGTGTACACATCAAATCAAATCTACCCATGACCAAACTCATGACTGGACACAATTACTTACAGAGCGCAGACTGGCATCATCATCTTCCTTGTTAGATCCCTCCTCTTCCATGCGGGACATATCACCCAATCCATATGATTTGGATACCAGGCCTGCTTTGTCATCTGAAGGAGAAAATAACAATGTATTCTACTAAATAACATGGCACAGAAATGTAACTAATACCCCTTTTACACTCGCAGAAAAATCCCGGGATATTGCACGTGAACGCGCATCATCCCGGGATTTTTCTCAGTGTGAATGGGTACAGGGTCCATTTCCCGGGACGAGCATCCCGGGATTTCATCCCAGGTCTCGACCAGTGTTGAACCCGGGACCGTCCCGGGAAGCTGGCAGTGTAAACGGGTATACCGGGTCAAGGCGACCCGGCACCCGTTCACTTCATAGGAGGAGGCGGTGCTTGGAGAAGATTATCTCCAAGCACCGCCTCTGGGAGACTCAGCGGTGACGTCATTGACCCGGCAATATGCCGGGTCAGCCCGCTAATGTGAAAGGGTCATTCCCGGGAATGAACTTTCCTGCGAGTGTAAAAGGGGTATAAGTGGCATGTCAGACATCTGTTTCAGCTTAAACCTAAGCAGCAGAAAATGGAATCCCAGATAGAACTATATATAAAAAAGCAAAACGCACTAATCTATGGTACATCAGTGTTAAACTTTAGGTATGCTATCTGGTCAAAAACTCACAGCAACTTTGCTAATAGAGACAGTTACCAACACACCTGTTGTAAACCACCTAGCAAAACAGCTGACACAAGCTATAAGAAGTCAAAACAGGGTGCATGAGAAAATGTGATTACAAAAAGATTAAAAAAAATAAAAAAGCACTAATCCACTGCACTCACCAATTCCTAGATTTGGGGTGCAACATGGAATGTGAGCGCATTGTTTACAAAGAAATCACAGAGGCTCCAAAGTTTAACACTAATGTGATAGCTATTTTTATAGTAATTATATTGAGCAATCGAGTAGGACCTGCAGTATAGTGGGGTCCCTTGCTGGGGGCTGCATTGATCAATACATGAACTAAAACCCCACTGTTTATTATTGCTAGTTATTATAGTGAGTGCAGAGCCTCTGTCATAGACAGATAGATAGATATCTACTGTACACTCTCGAGATCCCAGTCTAGGTTACAGCTAGCTATGCCGATCCGGCCAACAATACAGAGGACACTACCCAGGCTTCCGCCGTCTCCTCACCATCAATCTCCACATCGCTGTCCGGCTCGGGTTCCGAGTCCCCGACATAGACTGCCAGAGAGGACAGCACATTCTTCTTGTTCACCGCCATTGTACTTGTCGCCCCTGTGTCGTATTTCCGGAGACCGGAAGGAAGAGAGACTGTCGCCATAGTAACTGGCCTTGAACGTCATCATTGTGCTGCAGCACCGTCGGAAGTTCGGAGGAAGTTTGCGAGGAGGCTTCCACGTCTGTATAGTTTGTGTATATTGAGGGCAGTGGGGGAAATATGTGCGCAGTGGGGGGAGCATCTTGACTTCACATAGAATATACTTAAAACGTATGTGGAGAGGGCACACGTGTAATATGCTGTAGTAATGAGTGGACAGTGGCTGTCAGTTTACATAGATGCTGTGTGTAACGTGTGTGTAATGAGTGCCTGGCGGCTTATATACAGACGGTGGGGAATATGTACGAACCTTGGAGAGAGAGATAAACTAAGAGCCAATCAACTCCTACAGTATCTAATTTTTTAAACACAGCCTGTAACATGGCAGTTAGGAACTGATTGAATGGTACTATATCTCTCGCCTCTTTATCACCTTCCAAGGCTAAGTACACGAGTCCCTATGTGTAACATGTATGTGGTCAACGCAGGACAGCTTAAAGAGAGACTGTGTAATATGTATGTGGCTTACAGAGAGACGGTATGTAACAAGTACAGTATACTGTACGTCAGAGCCAGACGGCTTAAAGAGAGACTGTATGTAACACGTATGTGTCAGAGCTGGACAGCTTATAGAGTTACCATGTGTACCATGTATGTGGTCAGTGCCCGAGAGCTTACACAGAGACTATGGGCCTGATTCCGAGGTGCACGAGTATCATGCGCGGCTGCGAATTCTCACATATTCTCAAGTACAAGAGTATGCAAACGCCAGGTTAGACATTTCTCTTGTGTACTGCTGTGAGACAGACTGACTCCCACTATGCATATCTGAGCAATGCTCAAGTGCGCTGGTGGATCCAATCTCTCCACCATCGACGCACCATCGGTCACAACATCAACTCCTCAATCAGGGGTATGACTCTCCCTTAACATGCCCCCTGACACCACTTCTTTTTGCTATGACTTTAGGTCACCTCCCAGTCTCCACTCTGAGCCGCCCATGGATCGCAGATACCGACTCAAATCATAGAAATATCGCATGAAAATTCATGCACCATCCCACACTTTGGTTTGCGTGTGCACACTAAGGGTTTGCTTGTCTTTTCGTGGATGCACAGTAGCGAAAAATTGCTCAACTGCGTAAACATAGTTACTGCGTGGATCTCTATATCAGGCCCTGGGGCATATGTAATAGCGTCAGAGTTTGCTAGAGGTGCAGGTTGCCAGCCAAACTCTTACTTTTTTTAAATCGGCAATCATTTACAAGGCATGATTTTGCCATGTAAATGATTGCCGCTTTAAAAAAAAGTCCAGAGTTCGGCCGGCAATCTTGGACACTATTACATATGCCCCACTATGGGGGTAATTCCAAGTTGATCGCAGCAGGATTTGTGATAGCAACTGGGCAAAACCATGTGCACTGCAGGGGAGGCAGATATAACGTGCAGAAAGAGCTAGATTTGGGTGGGTTATATTGTTTCTGTGCAGGGTAAATACTGGCTGCTTTATTTTTACACTGCAAATTAGATTGCAGATTGAACACACCACACCCAAATCTAACTCTCTCTGCACATGTTATATCTGCCTCCCCTGCAGTGCACATGGTTTTGCCCAGTTGCTATCAAAAATCCTGCTGCGATCAACTTGGAATTACCCCCTATGTGTAACATGTATGTGATCAGAGCTTGACAGCTTACAGAAAAAGTATTGTAATGCTAGCCATACACCTTGAGCTAATTCTTGTTATTGGACAGACAGACCAATTTATCTGACACTGCCATACACTATCATGTAATTGGTCTATGTGTCCGGTGGAAAGTGTATCCAATGTCAGATCCGGGAAACAATAATCAAATCTCTCAGGAATGCCAAAAGATTTCTCATGACCAACAGAGCTATAATTACTTTTTAGTCACGGCCTTACGCTGTGCAGTTATCGGCCCAGTTGTCTGATTGTCCAATAATTTTACATTGTATGGCCACCTTAACATGTAAGTGGTCAGAGCCTGATAGCATACAGAGAGACTGTGGTATAGATTTACTAAAGCTTCTAAAAAAATGAAAAGTGGTGGTGTTGCACATAGTAATCATATTCTAGCATTCATTATTGCACAGATTCTCAAACTTGGTCTTCAGGACCCCACACAGTGCATGTTTTCCAGGTTTCCTCACAGAATCACTAGTGAAATAATTAGCTCCACCTGTAGATCTTTTAAAACGGGTCAGTGTTTAATGAATACAACTCCTTATGTTTTCCAGGTGACCTAGAAAACGAAAATTCTTTGGGGTCCTGTGGACCGAGTTTGAGAACCACTGCTCTGATGCATCCTAGAAAATGATAGACCAAATCCGACTAGTTGCTATGGGTAACACCATTACTGTACATTACTAAATGTACCTCTATATGTAGCATACCTTCTGCTTGACTGATACACAGCAGTAGTGACGTCATGGTCATATAATGTTACATATAAGGCCATTATTGTTGGGAAGGATTTCTACATTAAGAGTTACTCTCCAGCTTTTGATGGACTGTAAGTCCTAGGTTGGTAGAGCATACTGGGCATTTGAGTCTTAAAGCAACTGATAGCTACTGGTTGCCTAGACTTAATGCATTCATTAAATGTGTGTGACATAAATATTTCATGGTTTAAGACAATGTTATTTTCCTCTAAAGAGAAAGAAAAGCTAATCTAGAGCTATAATAACATATGGAGGTGTTTATGGTATCCATTACATTTACACCATATTACAGTTATTCCAACAGTGTGGCTTACATGTCAGACTGGTGTTTATCTCGCTCATTGTCCATGGTGGTGGAATAGTTTAATACATTGAACTCATGATTATAATATATATTTTTATGCATATTATTATTTTTAAAGAGTTACATTTGAACAGCAGCTGACAGAATTACATTATCACATTCCTCTTACTGTACACTTTTTGATCTGTCAGTATTTTGTAATAAGGTAGCTTTGTACAAGACATATATTTAAACAAAAAAACGTACCTAATTAAAAAGTCGAATATGCAACTTTGTTTAGAAGAATCCTGTTTAAGTTAATAAAAATCAGTTAAATATGACTAATTAATTACTATCATTCAGGAGTATATGTTCTAATAATGCAAACTTGTGGATATAAGAAATCCTGTATTAGAACTTCTAATGCAATAAAATAGGAGTTAAAATATAAGTGGGCTAGTTATATATAGATATTACTTGTCTATTTTTCTATGAAGAACATTAAATGCAAATCAGGTTACTATATGTGTTGTGAAAGTGCGTCCACTAGTCTAATTCAACAGCTAAGTTCATTTAACAATAATTCCTGTATGATGGAGAAATTGATGTTTTCTTTTCCTTTTTTAGTGGCACGTTTGGTTAAACATCCAAGGGTTAATTTGGTAGTCGTTATGAAATCTATTGCCTTTGGGATACAATAGCCAATTGGTAATGTTTCATTTTATTCTTACTTCATCATATTTTGTTCTCTGCTGCTTTTTAAGAAGTGTTGTGGAAAAGTTTTGCTGTGCACGTTTTCCCTTCTTGGGCCAAAATTAATCTCCTAGTTGTCATTAGCAAATTATTTTCCCTATGCTGTGCAAACTATACTTTGTCTAGTTTCTGATTATTCCATGTCTGTAACTCTCAAAATATAGAACTACTGAATATTCACCATTGTTAACTGCTTGATATTGGTGATTTGGAAACACAGTGACATTTACAAAAATTATTGCAAAGGGAAAACCTGTGTACATATCGCCTAAAATTTTTTTACCTTTTTCTGCCAGCCACTAGGGGACACTGGCCCAACTTCAAGACCGTGGGGTGATGATGGTGGCTTACAGGGAGCTGGCACTTTAAAGTGAAACAGGCTCCTCCCCTTCTATCCCCCATCATCCCTTTGAATTTGTGCCGAGGGAGCCGGTCACTGCTGACTGAGCTCCAGCTCAGTCTATATTTACTTTCATTTATTTCATTTATTTAGCTTTTTTATTCATGGGACTTGGTTCCCTCAGCCTCAGGAACCCTTCGCCATTTATATGAGAGAAGTAGGGTCCGGGTTACACACTAGCAGCGTCAAGCTGCACAAGAAGAACAGTGCTTAACCTAAGAGGCACTGTTCCTCCCGAGACAGCAAGGAGAACCGCGCTTAACCTGAGAAGCACTGTTCATCCTGAGACAGCAAGGAGAACAGCGCTTAACCTGAGAAGCACTGTTCCTCCCGAGATAGCCGCATCCTGAGGCTTCGGTTGGGTGAGTGAGCCTCCTTGTGTGAGGCACTGTGCGGCACCCGCCTCCAGCGCAGTGGTGTCCCCCACATTCCCTCCCTTCCTGTCCCCGCTGGCTAAGACTGGCCGTGGCAGCGGTGCGGTCTCCACTACACTGCCGTGCTGACAGTACACAGCGCGGCAGTGTGGGTGGGTGAGCCTCCTTATGCCCTCTATTATTAATTGTTCTTACACGAAACTGCTACATCTATGATAGATAGATAGATAGAGATAGAGATATCTATATCTATCCTTTTTATTCACATTTTGAGTTGTTTAAACTAATACGTCATCAGTATGTATTGCTCTCATGACATGGCGTCACTAAAAGCACTGAATTGTGAAGACAACGGGCTAAGTACTGGATTTGGATCTTTGAGTGTCGTACATACACACAATCGTGTGTGTGTATAGATATATATGTCTCAGAGACTCCGCCATAGGTTACAATATAATCCTAGTTTTAATCCAACATTTCAGTGGTCTAAGCCACTTTCATCAGGCCCCTTTTATTATTATTGTACAGCACATTTGTATTGTTTCAGTTGAAAATTGTTTTGTTTATATTCACTTAGTCCTCTGTATGCACATTATACTAAAATTGTTTAAGAACAGTATGCTTTGTTTGACACTTTTTTGAAAATAAAAAAATGCTTCAACGCCCGAAATGTATGTTGCTTTAAAGAAATTGTCTGTTTATTTTGAGCTAGTGCTTTATTAAGGTTCTTGCTAATGATCTTAGTGCAGTGTATAGCATTGTACTGTGCATATACAGACATAAATATAGGGCCTAATTCAGATGTGATCGCAGCAGCAATTTTTTTCTCCAATAGGCAAAACCAAGTGCACTGCAGGGGGGGCAGATGTAACATGTGCAGAGAGAGTTAGTTTTGGGAGGGGTGTGTTCAAACTGAAATCTAAATTGCAGTGTAAAAATAAAGCAGCCAGTATTTACCCTGCACAGAAACAAAATAACCCACCCAAATCTAACTCTCTCTGCACGTTATACCGTGCCTTGCTAAAGTATTCACCCCCCCTTTGCATTTTTCATGTTTTGTTGCCTCACAACCTGGAATTAAAATGGATTGTTTGAAGGTTTGCATAATTTCATTCACGGAACATGGCTACAACTTTGAAGATGTTTTTTTTATTTTTTTATTGTGAAGCAAACAACAAATAGGACAAAATAACCAAAAACTTCAGCATGCATAACTATTCTCCCCCCTAAAGTCAGTACTTTTTAGAGCCACCTTTTGCGGCAATTACAGCTGCAAGTTACATTGGATAAGTCTCTATGAGCTTGCCACATCTTGCCACTGGGATTTTTGCCCATTCCTTAAATCAAAACTGCTCCAGCTCCTTCATGTTGGATGGTTTCTGCTTGTGAACAGCAATCTTCAAGTCTGACCACAGATTCTCAATTGGATTGAGATCTGGGCTTTAACTAGGCTTTTCCAACACATTTAAACACCTTTGAAAAAGTCACGTGGAGCGTGACTAAACGCGTTAAGACCTGCCTCTCCACACACCTTGCTCAGGTGTCTCACGTCCGGTGCAGCGCTCAGAAACTCTACACGACCACGCTCCGGTCTGCATCGTTGTCTCAAGCGGCTGATGCTATCCACGCCGCCCAAGCCAGCTGATAGCTTATAACATTCTATCTCCTCTCCGCTGCAGAACACTTGTGGGCAACGCAGGACATCCGACCGGGGACGCCCGGTAAACGGACCAGCCCATCGGAGAGGTATTACGTATTGAATGTTTTCTGGCTACATAACTGTCTATCAAAATTGGAGCCTGACCATTGCACCCTCTGTTCATCATTGTGCTTAATTAGCGGCACTCATTTCCAGTTAGGGAATATGGATTTTAACCCTATGCATTACAGCTGCAGCACTTTATAAGCTTCTGAACTGTGTTGACACTCCGGGATAAATGACTGAGCACCATTTATGCTTCTTTCATTGTTTTTAATGTTTCCATATTTTACAGTCTGTATTCATTAAATCTGTTTATTTTTTATTTACACGTTGGCTCTCTTATCTTTTTATTTTCTGATATTCAGCGCAGCCTTTTTTTCTTGTTATACATTTAAATGTTTCCCCTTAAACCACTCGAGTGTTGCTTTAACAGTATGCTTCGGGTCGTTGTCCTCCGTCCCAGCCTCAAATCACAGGCAGACTGAAACAGGTTTTGCTCTCAAGAATATCTCTGTATTTAGCACCATGCATCTTTCCCTCGACTCAAAACAGTTTCCCAGTCCCTGCTGAAAAACATCCCCACAGCATGATGCTGCCACCACTATGTTTCACTGTGGTGATGGGATGTGTTGGGTTTGCGCCAGACATAGCGTTTTCCTTGATGGCCGAAAAGTTCAGTTTTAGTCTCATCTGACCAGAGCACCTTCCTCCATACATTTGGGGAGTCGTCCACATGCCTTTTGGCAAATTCAAAATGTGCCTTCTTATTTTAAACACTAGGTAATGTTTATTTTCTTGCCACTCTTCCATAAAGCACAACTCTGTGGAGTGTTCGGCGTATTGTAGTCACATGCGCAGGTACAGCAGTCTCTGCTGTGGAACTCTGCAGCTCCTTCAGGGTTACCTTTGGTCTCTGTGCTGCCTCTCTGATTAATGCCCTCCTTGCCCGGTCTGTGAGTTTTGGTGGCTGGCCCTCTCTTGGCAGGTTTGTTGTGGTCCCATGTTTTTTCCATTTGAAGATGATGGATTTTATGGTGCTCCGGAGGATCATCAAAGATTTGGATAATTTTTCATAACCCAACCCTGACTTGTACTTCTCAACAACTTTGTTCCTGACTTGTTTGGAGAGCTCCTTGGTCTTCATGATGGGATGCCTCTTGCTTAGTGGTGTTGCAGCCTCTGGGGCCCTTCAGAAAAGGTGTGTTTATACTGACCGATCATGTGACACTTAGATTGCACGCGGGTGGACTTCATTTCACTAATTATGTGCCTTCTGAAGGTAATTGGTTGCAACAGAACTTTTGAGGGGCTCCATAGCAAAGGGGGTGAATACATATGCACATGCCAATTTTCAAATTTTTATTTATAAAAATTATTCATTTCACTTCACCAACTTAGACTATTTTGTGCAGATCCATCACCTAACATTCAGATTTAAAAAAATAAATAAATTACAGGTTGTAATGTAACAAAATAGGTAAAAAGCCAAGGGGGGTGAATACTTTAGCAAGGCACTGTATCTGTCCCACCTGCAGTGCACATGGTTTTGCTCATTAGAGAGATTTTGCTACTGCGATCAGGTCTGAATTAGGCCCCTAGTTCTTGCTACACTCCTGAGCTGGGTACACACCTTTGCGATCACTCAGCTAATCAATTTAATCTCTCTCCACCGGCCAAGTAGTGTGTATTCAGTTTGACTCTCTATGACCCTGTACATAACGAGCTATAAATAGCTCAGTGTGTACGTTCTACTATGAGATTGAGAGGTCGGCTATGCACAACAGTTGCATGATCATTGCAAAGACTATTTTAAGCTGTTAAAATGCTAACACTCCTGCATACACACTTATGCAATCGCTGGACCGATCAGCCAACCTCGAGTGATAAGCTCTATGATTGTATGGGTGTGTACCCACTATAACTCCTGCACCATATCACTCAAAGTCATTAGGTACCATAGTACATGGGATAAACCTGAAAACAAATACAGTAAACATAGTTACAAAACATAACAATAAACCATCACGAGTATAAGAATGAAATACAAATGCTGCATTTAAACCATGGAAAGGGTGAGACAAGCCCATGGTAGGGCAATTTGCTTAGGTGCAGTGTTTCCCAAACCTGGTCCTCAAAGCCCCTTGACCGTTCTGGTTTTAAGGATATCCAAATTTGAGCAGAGGTGACTGAATTAGTACCTTACTCATTTTTGTAGGGGGAAGGCATAACCGTTCTCAATCATCCTTATGCTGGGCATACAAGCTACAATTGCAGCGAGTATTTGGGGGCGACCGATCCGGTGATATAGATCGGTCGGACATGCAGATTATTCAGCAAATTTCTCTGATTTAATATTCTGAAAGTGTAATGACGGCCACATCAGGCAGCGTATGCCCTGCCGCAGCCGACTAACAGACGTACCCATTCCTTCATGTGGGAAGGAACAGGGAAATGCCTCCTTCCTGGGGGCAGTGCGCCGATATCATGTGACATACATAGTGAGAGATCTCACAGTGTATGCCTGTGATATCCGCAGTGCCAGATAAAACGCCTGTTGGTCTGACAGGCATTTTATCTGCCTCTGTATGGCTGGCATTACCTATTGTACAGGTAAAAGGGGAGGACTTCTTTTTCCACAAATACAACTTTCCTTACTGGTGGTAAGGAAGTGCGATGGAAGAACAAGAGAACGAGACAGG
The DNA here is from genome assembly GCF_028390025.1 of Pseudophryne corroboree. NCBI lineage: Eukaryota > Metazoa > Chordata > Amphibia > Anura > Myobatrachidae > Pseudophryne > Pseudophryne corroboree. The sequence goes on from NC_086446.1 coordinate 454,034,499, forward strand.
CCTTCTTCAGGGCTAACACTGTTAATAGTTGTAAGTTGAACTGGGAAGGAGAGAAAAAAAAGGTATGTTTTTAGGGAACTAGTACAGTTAGGTAGATTGGTAGAAAGTAAGTCATGGCTCGGGAGTGAGTGCCAGAGGAGGGTGCAGGAGGGAGTGTGGATTGTAGTTGGGGAGGAGACATTAAGGGCATTATGTATGAGTGGTGAAGCCTTTGAACTGGATTTTTAGGGATACAGGTTGAGTATCCGTTAACCAGAATTCAAAATCCCACATTTTTGGGTCCACTACTGAAATAATGACATATATATTATGTGTGTATATATAGATATATTATATAGATATATAATATATGTGTCATTATCTCAGTAGGGGAACCAAAAATGTGTGATTTTGGATAAGGGATACTCAACCTGTATAAGGAGCCAGTGAAGGAGGTTGCAGAGGGGGAAAAGTAGATGGCATAAGACGAGACGGGAAAATAAGACAAGCAGCAGATTTAAAGATAAATGTAAATGAGGTCAGAGAATATTGATGGAGGCAAGAAAGGAGAAGAGTGCAATAATGAAAGCTTAATTGCAGTAAAGTTTATAGTCTCTACTTGCAGATGTAGCTATGCTCATCTTTATCGCAGCTTTCTGCAGTGTTCACCAGGCTGCGCCTATTTGCAGCTGGCAATTACTCCATTAATTCCTATGGATGTGTACGTGCGTATGCACGCACGCGTCCTAGTTGCAGGCCCCAATAGTCGCGCCAGCTATGCTGTGATGGGTACGCATCAAGCAAAGATGAGCATGACTACATCTGTACTTTAGATGTTTTCAGATACAAAGAGAAATCCTTTTAAGGGGCTAAGGGAGGCACACTATATTCTAGAATATATAACTAAAAAACTACAAGGCACTATAATCCCGTGGCCAAAAAGCCCCTACTTAGAGGATACTGGTACCTCATGAAGTGGGAAAAAGTTAAATGAGGAAGTACAGATATTGTCTGCAGTGTTACAAACTACAAAAGAAAAAAATAAAAGCGGTTAGCGCTATATATTTGTCTATTATATAACCTTCTACTGTGTCAGTGGCTGCTGTAAAGAGGCTCCACCCCCAAATCTCTCACTGGCTGCCTAAAGCCAGTACACAGCCACTCTTTTACAGCGCTGTATTTAAGTCAGGAGTGTTCCTCCTGTCAGTGCCAGAACCCAATGATGATAGAAAGAAGGTGGGACGGGTGAGACAGATAGAAGGAGGGGGCAGAGATGAGAAAGAGATACAAATAAGGGGCGGTAGGACAGATTAGAGAAAGAAACGCGCAAGAGGAGGGGAACATAGATGAGAGCAAGAGACGGGGGAGTCAGTCAGAGATGAGAGACTGATGGGACAGAAATGAGGGAGAGATGGGTGTGGGGGAGATGTGAGAGATGAATAGGGAGGGTGGGGAACAGATGAGACAGATGGGGTAGCGGGGTAAAAGATGAGCAAGCGATAGATGGGGCATAGATGAAAGAAAGTGACAGACAGATGGGACAGAGATAAGACAGACGGGGAAGGGGTGGAAGGAGGGACATAGATGAGCGAGAGACAGATGTGGGTGGGTGGGGGGCAGAGATGGGAAGACGGAGGGGAAAAACACTACACCACCAAGCACACTTGCTAGTTACCTGCCAATTGAAGGATCCAAAAGACTAGTATATAATATGACTGTTTATGCAAAAATAATTTGGTTACCAGCATACTAAAATTGCTAAAAACATAATGTTAATTTATTCCACAATTAAGTCAAACAGCAAGGCAACATAATATTCATTGGTACTTTGATGACTTCATGTAAAAACCCAATGTCCATTTCAGTGCTTCATCTGCATCCTTATCAGTGCTTTTACATGAAACATACAAACACCACCTTATAAACCTGGAATAGTGCCAAAAAGGGGGTTATTTAGGTTTGTTAGCAAACCAAAAAAGCACACTAATGTGCAAAACCATGTGCACTGCAGGTGGGGCAGATATAACGCGCAGAGAGAGTTAGATTTGGGTGGGGTGTATTGTTTCTGTGCAGGGTAAATACTGACTGATTTATTTTTACACCGTAATTTAGATTTCAGTTTGAACACACTCCACCCAAATTGACTCTCTGTGCACATGTTACATCTGCATCCCCCCCTGCAGTGCAACATAATTTTGCCCATTATTGTGCTTTTTTAGTTTGCTAATAAAACTGTATAAGGACCTATGTACTATCCTGCATGAAACAATCAATGAAGAGGATGAAAAAATGGCACAACAGTGGCTACTAAACAACTGGTCTCTAAGCCGCAGTAATATATATTGTAGACCCGTTTAACCGCTCAGATAAATAGGAAAGAATACCAAAAAGCCCAGTAATACAGTATATTACTGTAAGAGCCAAAGGAAAATCACAAATATAGACCTATAATAACAGCTGATAAATGTAGAATTATTCATATGCAGTAATGAATACAAGCCTGTAATAAAGTCAACAATCTCTAGAAGCTAAATAACAAAAAACACTACAAAAAGGTAAATAAAAGCAACATAAATTATTTATTTATTTATTAGCAGTTTCTTATATAACGCAGCATATTCCGTTGCGCTTTACAATTAGAGCAACAGTTATAGAACAAAACTGGGCAAAGACAGACAGACATAGAGGTAGGAAGGCCCTGCTCGCAAGCTTACAATCTATGGGGAAAGATACACAAGGATAGATGCTACCTGTTGCATAATGGTCCACCAGATTGCTAGGTTCTTAATGGGTTGTATGATATGATCACCCAGCAATGTTGGAAGACAAAATATGTGAGGTTATGTGGACTGTACAGAGGGGATGTAATTGGATAGGGAAGCATTGAAGGTTATGTGGGTGGGTCTGGAACTTGGTAGGCTTGTCTGAAGAGGTGAGTTTTCAGGGAACGTTTAAAGGTTTGGAGACTAGAGGAGAGTCTTATTGTTTGTGGGAGGGCATTCCACAGAGTGGGTGAAGCCCGGGTAAAGTCCTGTAATTTTGAGTGGGAACAGGTAATACATGTGGATGAGAAACGCAGATCTTGTGCAGAGCGGAGAGGTCTGGTAGGGAGATATTTTGAGATGAGTGAGGAGATGTATGATGGTGCAGTTTGGTTAATAGCCTAGTATGTAAGTAAAAGTATTTTATATTTTACACTGTAAATACCGGTAACCAATGGAGGGACTGACAGAGCGGATCAGCAGACGAAGAACGTCTAGTGAGGAAGATTAGCCTCGCAGCTGCTTTTAAAATGGATTGTAGTGGTGAGAGCCTATGTTTGGGAAGACCTGTAAGGAGACTATTACAATAATCAATGCGGGAGATGATGAGAGCGTGGATTACAGTTTTTGCAGTGTCTTGTGTAAGATAAGGGCGTATTTTGGATATGTTTTTAGGTGCATGTAACATGATTTAGAGACAGATTGAATGTGTGGAACAAAGGACAGTTTAGAGTCAAGGGTGACGCCTAGGCAGCGAACTTGGGGTAGGGTGGATAGTCGCATTGTCAACAGTTATGGAGATATCAGGTTGGTAACTACTCTTGGCTGGTGGGAATATAATTAATTCTGTTTTGGAAATGTTGAGTTTGAGGTAGCGAGATGACATCCAAGACAAAATGGCAGACAGGCTTTCAGTGACGCGAGCCGATACAGATGGTGATAAATCTGGGGAGGATAGGTAGATTTGAGTATCATCAGCGTACAAATAATACTGAAATCCAAAGGAGCTGATTAGTTTACCAAAAGATGAGGTATAGATTGAGAACAGCAGAGGACCCAAGACTGAGCCCTGCGGTACTTCAACTGATAGAGGTAGAGAAGAAGAGGTAGAATCAGAGAAGTGAACACTGGAAGAGCGATTAGATAGGTAGGATGAGAACCAAGTAAGGGCTGTGTCCTGAAGACCTAGGCATTGCATGAGAAGAGAGTGGTCAACAGTGTCAAAAGCAGTGTGTAATGGCCTTTCGATCTAGCAGTGACTAGATCATTCACTACTTTGGTCAGTGCCGTCTCTGGAGTGTTGGGCACGAAAGCCTAACTGAAGTGAGTCCAGTAAGTTGTGGGAGCTAAGAAAGTGTGTAAGGCGAGTGTAGGTAAGTCTCTCAAGTAGCTTGGAGGGACATGGTAGCTGAGAAATGGGATTGTAGGTAGAGTGTGTGTTTGGGTCAGAGTTGTTTTTTTTTAGAATGGGAATAATCACTGCATGTTTAAACAGAGAAGGAAAGATACCAGGAGAGAGAGAGAGAGAGAGAGAGAGATTACAGATTTTAGTTAAGGTTGGGATAAGCACAGGAGACAAAGTTTTACTGACTTGTGAGGGTATAGGATCAAGAGGAGAGGTAGTGGAGTAGGAGGATGAAAAGAGTGTTGATACTTCATCTTCACTTGTGGGATCAAATGCAGAGAAAGTGCCAGAGGGCAGAGGGTTCAGGTATGGAATTGAGCAGGTCACTGGCTGAATTAGAGCATACCATTTCATCTCTGATTTTATCAATCTTATCCTTGAAGTACATTAATGGAGTTTACTTGCAGTGAAGCACAATGTTATCTATAATACGTGATGAGAGCACACATAAGAGTAAATTAAACATGACCAGTAATATGTTATTATAAATTCAATGAACCTAGCCTGCATTAGTGACCCAGTTAGGATGTGGGCAGAGCGCAGGGGTGCGGGGGCAGCATGGTCGAAAAGGTGGAGTGACCGACCGAGTGGTGTGTGCGGCCCCACTGGCGTCACTATTGGGAATGGTGGGGCCCCATCGATGTCATAAATAAAGGCGTGACTAGCACCTATGGAGATGCTGGGCTTCCCCAAAGCTTTCCATTTAATGTGAATAGATGGCGTGCGCATGGCACCTATTCACATGGCGGTGGTAGCAACGGCAGGGCGCTGGTAAAAGGGCAAGGCGCATTTTGCCCTTTAAAAGTCGGGCAGGGTGCGGCTGCTAAAACAGCCCAGTGTGAAGACTGTGCATAGATAAAAAGGATCAATAATAAACTCATTAAAACATCCCTATAAAAAAACTAATCTGATATCATCTGGAGCACTGTGTGCTCTCTCTCTCTCTCTCTCTCTCTCTCTCTCTCTCTCTCTCTCTCTCTCTCTCTCTCTCTCTCTCTCTCTCTCTCTCTCTCTCTCTCTCTCTCTCTCTCTCTCTCTCTCTCTCTCTCCCTCTCCCTCCCTCCCTCCCTCCCTCTCTTTTTATATATATATATTAAAAATACACCAATGTCGGTGGCACTCGAGTGAAAATAGTAAGCTGCTACAGCAGGTCTATTCTATTTCGATTATGACGATGGAATGAATATCGAAAATGTTGGAATAGACCTGCTGTAGGAGCTTACTTTATTCACTTGAGTGCTGCCAACATTGGTGTATTATAGTTGAACCCCCTGCCGGGGGTACCTATGGAGGGCATCAGGGCTGATTGTGCAACGAGTGCTGCCTAACGGGAATTGTGTTTGTGTGTGTTATACACACAGTACTGTGCAAAAGTTTTAGGCAGGTACAGAAAAAATGCTGCAAAGTAAGAATGCTTTCAAAAATAGAAGTGTTAATGTTTATTTTGATCAATTAGCAAAATGCAAAGTGAATGATCAGAAGAGAAATCTATATAAAATCAATGTTTGGTGTGCCCACCCTTTGCCTTCAAAACAGCATCAATTCTTCTAGGTACGCCTGCACACAGTTTTTGAAGGATCTTGGCAGGGAGGTTGTTCAAACCATCTTAAGAACTATCCACAGATCTTCTGTGGATGTAGGCTTGCTCAAATCCTTCTTTCTCTTCATGTAATCCCTGACAGACTTGATGATGTTGAGATCAGGCCTCTGTGGGGGCCATATTATCACTTCCAGGACTCCTTGTCCTTCGGTATGCTGAAGATAGTTCTTAATGACATTTTCTGTATGTTTAGGGTAGTTGTGCTGCAGAATACTTTTGGAGCCAATCAGACACTTGCCTGTATTTCTTAGCATTGAGGATACCAATAATCCTGACAAAAATCCCCAACTCCATTTGCTGAAATGCAGCCCCAAACGTGCAAGGAACCGTTCTCCACCATGCTTCACTGTTGCCTGCAGACACATTATGGGCCCTCATTCCGAGTTGATCGGTCGCAAGGCGAGTTTAGCAGAGTTACACACGCTAAGCCGCCGCCTACTGGGAGTGAATCTTAGCTTCTTAAAATTGCGACCGATGTATTCGCAATAATGCGATTACTAACTACTTAGCAGTTTCAGAGTAGCTCCAGACTTACTCTGCCTGTGCGATCAGTTCAGTGCTTGTCGTTCCTGTTTGACGTCACAAACACACCCAGCGTTCGCCCAGGCACTCCCACCGTTTCTCCGGCCACTCCTGCGTTTTTTCCGGAAACGGTAGCGTTTTCAGCCACACGCCCCTGAAACGCCGTGTTTCCGCCCAGTAACACCCATTTCCTGTCAATCACATTACGATCGCCGGAGCGATGAAAAAGCCGTGAGTAAAATTACTTTCTACATAGCAAAGTTACTTGGCGCAGTCGCAGTGCGAACATTGCGCATGCGTACTAAGCGGATTTTCATTGCGATGCGATGAAAAATACCGAGCGAACAACTCGGAATGAGGGCCCTTGTACAGCTCTCAATCCCTTTGGTGAACAAACTGCCTTCTGTTACAGCCAAAACTCATCAGTCCAAAACACCTGTTGCCATTTTTTTGCACCCCTGTTCCTATGTTTTAGTGCATAGTTGAGTTGCTTTACCTTGTTACCACATCGAAGGTTGGCTTTTTGGCCGCAGTTCTTCCATGAAGACAACTTCTGGCCAGACTTCTCCGAACAGTGGATGGATGTACCTGGGTCCCACTGATTTCTGACAGTTCTGAGCTAATGGGGCACAGCAGTAAAACCTTTCAGTCTACCATATATCTGAGCATCCTCAACCAAGCCAGTAGTGTTTAGATGAATTATACTATGATGCATTGTACTCTGCATAATACAGTATTTCACCTTGTATGGATTACGTCTAGTTCATTACAGTTCACATGCCTTAAATACCACACAAGCATGTTGTAAATTGAAAAAAATAAAAATAAATGAAATTAAAACTAGAATTGAAACAAGCTAATCATAGTACAAAGATGCTAGTGAAAGGAAAACTAAAATATTATACATGATTACGGACTAGTTAGTTTTCCTCAGGAAGTGTGTATGATCTGTGCTCTGCAAATACACTGTATGTATCCCAGTCTCCAGATGTTGTTCCCTTATTTCTGGTGTGCAGATATGTAATGACAGCAGGTCATTATTGGGCATATTATTTTCTTCTTATATTGTGTTTTTATTAATTTGTTTGACTATTTCAGATGTGACATGCTCATTTCTTTATTTTGTGTTAAATTAAGTACCTTTGAGTATTTCCATACTGCGTTTTTGATCATATTAGTTTCTACTGATGGTACTACTTTGTGACATTCAATCCAGTTGAAGCTACATACAGTACTTCCATACTGTATGCTGATGCTTTGCCAATAGCAACAGGCTTTCTATAGAGAACAAAGGCCACCTACATTAGTTGCATTTGAAATTGCAGTAAAACTTCTAGCATTTTTATTGTACAGATTTGTTTTATTTTGATGCTTGTTTTTATGTGTGTTACAGGAATAGGTGCCTTCAGCACTCCAGAAATATGAGTGGCCAGTCTTCCTCTTCCTCACCTGCACGCCCCAAATGCAGAGTACTTTCTGCCCTCAAGAAGGTCTTTGGATTTGACACATTCCGATCAGATTTACAGGAGAATGCAACGCGCACTGTAGTTAAAGGTGATACGTATTTATTTATTTACTAGTTCCCAGCCCATAAAAATGATAGAATAACATAACAGTAATGTTATGGCTGGCAGCTGTGCGTGCTTGAACAGAGCAACAATTGAATTGCTCCGTTGGACGCCATCTAGTGCCCGTCGGCATGCAAACACTTGAATTCCCCCTATAGAGGTGAAGAGCAGCGTTAGCCTTTCTCTAACGTCCTAGTGGATGCTGGGGACTCCGTCAGGACCATGGGGATAGCGGCTCCGCAGGAGACAGGGCACAAAAAGTAAGCTTTTAGGATCACATGGTGTGTACTGGCTCCTCCCACTATGACCCTCCTCCAAGCCTCAGTTAGGTTTTTGTGCCCGTCCGAGCAGGGTGCAATCTAGGTGGCTCTCATAAAGAGCTGCTTAGAAAAAGTTTTTTTAGGTTTCTTATTTTCAGTGAGTCCTGCTGGCAACAGGCTCACTGCTACGAGGGACTTAGGGGAGAGAAGTGAACTCACCTGCGTGCAGGATGGATTTGCTTCTTAGGCTACTGGACACCATTAGCTCCAGAGGGATCGAACACAGGCCCAGCCATGGAGTCCGGTCCCGGAGCCGTGCCGCCGACCCCCCTTGCAGATGCCGAAGTTGAAGAGGTCCAGAGGTCCGGAAACAGGCGGCAGAAGACTTTCAGTCTTCATAAGGTAGCGCACAGCACTGCAGCTGTGCGCCATTGTTGTCGGCACACTTCACACCAGCGGTCACTGAGGGTGCAGGGCGCTGGGGGGGGCGCCCTGGGCAGCAATGTATAATACCTTTTTCTATGGCTAAAATACATCACATATAGCCCTTGAGGCTATATGGATGTATTTAACCCCTGCCATATATCGCAAACTCCGGGAGAAGAGCCCGCCGTTTTAGGGGGCGGGGCCTATTCTCCTCAGCACACAGCGCCATTTTCCTGCTCAGCTCCGCTGTGAGGAAGGCTCCCAGGACTCTCCCCTGCACTGCACTACAGAAACAGGGTAAAACAGAGAAGGGGGGCATATTTTGGCGATATTTTTATATATTAAGCGCATATAACAGAAACAACACCTTTTAGGGTTGTTTATATACATTTTTATAGCGCTTTGGTGTGTGCTGGCAAACTCTCCCTCTGTCTCCCAAAGGGCTAGTGGGGTCCTGTCTTCGATAAGAGCATTCCCTGTGTGTCTGCTGTGTGTCGGTACGTGTGTGTCGACATGTATGAGGACGATGTTGGTGTGGAGGCGGAGCAATTGCCGGTAATGGTGATGTCACCCCCTAGGGAGTCGACACCGGAATGGATGGCTTTAATTATGGAATTACGTGATAATGTTAGCACGCTGCAAAAGTCAGTTGACGACATGAGACGGCCGGAAAACCAGTTAGTACCTGTCCAGGCGTCTCAGGCACCGTCAGGGGCTGTAAAACGTCCCTTACCTCAGTCAGTCGACACAGGTACCGACACAGATGAATCTAGTGTCGACGGTGAAGAAAGAAACGTATTTTCCAATAGGGCCACACGTTATATGATCACGGCAATGAAGGAGGCTTTGCATATCTCTGATACTGCAGGTACCTCAAAGGGGGGTATTATGTGGGGTGTGAAAAAACTACCTGTAGCTTTTCCAGAATCAGAGGAATTGAATGACGTGTGTGATGAAGCGTGGGTTAACCCCGATAGAAAACTGCTAATTTCAAAGAAGTTATTGGCATTATACCCTTTCCCACCAGAGGTTAGGGCGCGCTGGGAAACACCCCCTAGGGTGGATAAGGCGCTCACACGCTTATCAAAACAAGTGGCGTTACCGTCTCCTGATACGGCCGCCCTCAAGGATCCAGCTGATAGGAGGCTGGAAACTACCCTGAAGAGTATATACACACATACTGGTGTTATACTGCGACCAGCAATAGCCTCAGCCTGGATGTGCAGTGCTGGGGTGGTGTGGTCGGATTCCCTGACTGAAAATATTGATACCCTGGATAGGGACAGTATTTTATTGACTATAGAGCAATTAAAGGATGCTTTTCTTTATATGCGAGATGCTCAGAGGGATATTTGCACTCTGGCATCGAGAGTAAGTGCGATGTCCATATCTGCCAGAAGAAGTTTATGGACGCGACAGTGGTCAGGTGATGCGGATTCCAAACGGCATATGGAAGTATTGCCGTATAAAGGAGAGGAATTATTTGGGGTCGGTCTATCGGATCTGGTGGCCACGGCAACAGCCGGAAAATCCACTTTTTTACCTCAGGTCACCTCCCAACAGAAAAAGACACCGTCTTTTCAGCCGCAGTCCTTTCGTTCCTATAAGAACAAGCGGGCAAAAGGACAGTCATATTTGCCCAGAGGCAAAGGAAGGGGTAAAAGGGTGCAGCAAGCAACTACTTCCCACGAACAGAAGCCCTCCCCGGCTTCTACAAAGCCCTCAGCATGACGCTGGGGCTGTGCAAGCGGACTCAGGGGCGGTGGGGGGTCGACTAAAGATTTTCAGCACACAGTGGGCGCGCTCACAGGTGGACCCTTGGATCCTGCAGGTAGTATCTCAGGGTTACAAGTTGGAATTCGAAAAGTCTCCCCCTCGCCGGTTCCTAAAGTCTGCTTTACCAACGTCTCCCTCAGAAAGGGCGACGGTTTTGGAAGCCATTCACAAGCTGTATTCTCAGCAGGTGATAGTCAAGGTACCCCTCCTACAACAGGGAAAGGGGTATTATTCCACACTATTTGTGGTACCGAAGCCGGACGGTTCGGTAAGACCTATTCTAAATCTGAAATCCTTGAACCTGTACATACAGAAATTCAAGTTCAAGATGGAGTCACTCAGAGCAGTGATAGCGAATCTGGAAGAAGGGGACTTCATGGTGTCCCTGGACATAAAAGATGCTTATCTGCATGTCCCAATTTACCCTTCACACCAAGGGTATCTCAGGTTCGTGATACAAAACTGTCATTATCAGTTTCAAACGCTGCCATTTGGTTTGTCCACGGCACCTCGGGTTTTTACCAAGGTAATGGCCGAAATGATGGTTCTTCTACGAAGAAAAGGCGTATTAATTATCCCTTACTTGGACGATCTCCTGATAAGGGCAAGGTCCAGGGAACAGCTGGAAGTCGGAGTAGCACTAACCCAAGTAGTGCTTCAACAACACGGGTGGATTCTGAATCTTCCAAAATCTCAATTGACCCCGACGACACGTCTGCTGTTCCTGGGAATGATTCTGGACACTGTTCAGAAAAAGGTGTTTCTCCCGGAGGAGAAAGCAAGGGAGTTATCCGAACTTGTCAGGAACCTCCTAAAACCAGGAAATGTGTCAGTACATCAATGCACAAGAGTCCTGGGAAAGATGGTGGCTTCTTACGAAGCAATTCCATTCGGCAGATTCCACGCACGAATATTTCAGTGGGATCTGCTGGACAAATGGTCCGGATCGCATCTGCACATGCATCAGCGGATAACACTGTCACCAAGAACAAGGGTGTCTCTTCTGTGGTGGTTGCAGAGTGCCCATCTGTTAGAGGGCCGCAGATTCGGCATACAGGACTGGGTCCTGGTGACTACGGATGCCAGCCTACGAGGCTGGGGAGCAGTCACACAGGGAAGAAACTTCCAGGGCGTGTGGTCGAACCTGGAGACGTCTCTTCACATAAATATACTGGAGCTAAGAGCGATTTACAATGCTCTAAGCCTGGCAAAACCGCTGCTTCAGGGTCAGCCGGTGTTGATCCAGTCGGACAACATCACGGCAGTCGCCCACGTAAACAGACAGGGCGGCACGAGACGCAGAAGAGCAATGACAGAAGCTGCAAGGATTCTTCGCTGGGCGGAAAATCATGTCATAGCACTGTCAGCAGTGTTCATTCCGGGAGTGGACAACTGGGAAGCAGACTTCCTCAGCAGACACGACCTCCACCCGGGAGAGTGGGGACTTCATCCAGAAGTCTTCCACATGATTGTGAACCGTTGGGAAAAACCAAAGGTGGACATGATGGCGTCCCGCCTCAACAAGAAACTGGACAGATATTGCGCCAGGTCAAGAGACCCTCAGGCAATAGCTGTGGACGCTCTGGTAACACCGTGGGTGTACCAGTCCGTGTATGTGTTTCCTCCTCTGCCTCTCATACCAAAGGTACTGAGAATTATACGGCTACGGGGAGTAAGAACAATACTCGTGGCTCCGGATTGGCCGAGAAGGACTTGGTACCCGGAACTTCAAGAGATGCTCACGGAAGAGCCGTGGCCTCTACCGTTAAGAAGGGATCTGCTTCAGCAAAGACCTTTGTATGTTCCAAGACTTACTGCGACTGCGTTTGACGGCATGGCGGTTGAACGCCGGATTCTAAAAGAAAAGGGCATTCCAGAGGAAGTTATTCCTACCTTGATTAAAGCCAGGAAGGAAGTGACCGCACAACATTATCACCGCATTTGGAGAAAATATGTTGCGTGGTGTGAGGCCAAGAAGGCCCCAACGGAGGAATTTCAATTGGGTCGATTCCTACATTTCCTGCAGGCAGGATTGTCTATGGGCCTCAAATTGGGGTCTATTAAGGTTCAAATTTCGGCCTTATCGATTTTCTTCCAGAAAGAATTGGCTTCAGTGCCTGAAGTACAAACCTTTGTCAAAGGTGTACTACATATACAGCCCCCAATTGTGCCTCCAGTGGCACCGTGGGATCTCAACGTAGTTTTGGATTTTCTCAAATCCCATTGGTTTGAGCCGCTCAAATCGGTAGATTTGAAGTATCTTACATGGAAAGTAACCATGCTACTGGCCCTGGCTTCAGCCAGGAGAGTATCAGAGTTGGCGGCTTTATCGTACAAAAGCCCATATCTGATTTTCCATTCGGACAGGGCAGAACTGCGGACCCGTCCTCAGTTTCTGCCTAAGGTGGTTTCGGCTTTTCACTTGAACCAGCCTATTGTGGTGCCTGCGGCTACTAGCGACTTGGAGGACTCCAAGTTGCTGGACGTTGTCAGAGCATTGAAAATATATATTTCAAGGACGGCTGGAGTCAGAAAATCTGACTCGCTGTTTATCCTGTATGCACCCAACAAGAGGGGTGCTCCTGCGTCTAAGCAGACGATTGCTCGTTGGATCTGTAGCACAATCCAACTTGCACATTCTGTGGCAGGCCTGCCACAGCCTAAATCTGTAAATGCCCACTCCACAAGGAAGGTGGGCTCATCTTGGGCGGCTGCCCGAGGGGTCTCGGCATTACAACTTTGCCGAGCAGCTACGTGGTCAGGGGAGAACACGTTTGTAAAATTTTACAAATTTGATACTCTGGCTAAGGAGGACCTGGAGTTCTCTCATTCGGTGCTGCAGAGTCATCCGCACTCTCCCGCCCGTTTGGGAGCTTTGGTATTATCCCCATGGTCCTGACGGAGTCCCCAGCATCCACTAGGACGTTAGAGAAAATAAGAATTTACTTACCGATAATTCTATTTCTCATAGTCCGTAGTGGATGCTGGGCGCCCATCCCAAGTGCGGATTGTCTGCAATACTTGTACATAGTTATTGTTACAAAAATCGGGTTATTATTGTTGTGAGCCATCTTTTCAGAGGCTTCTTCGTTGTTATCATACTGTTAACTGGGTTCAAATCACAAGTTGTACGGTGTGATTGGTGTGGCTGGTATGAGTCTTACCCGGGATTCAAGATCCTTCCTTATTGTGTACGCTCGTCCGGGCACAGTACCTAACTGAGGCTTGGAGGAGGGTCATAGGGGGAGGAGCCAGTACACACCATGTGATCCTAAAAGCTTACTTTTTGTGCCCTGTCTCCTGCGGAGCCGCTATCCCCATGGTCCTGACGGAGTCCCCAGCATCCACTACGGACTATGAGAAATAGAATTATCGGTAAGTAAATTCTTATTTTTATTATATAGGATTTAATTTATATATCTTCCTATTCAGAATACCTGCATTGTCAGATTGCACCATTTGAATAGGCTGTACAGATTCCGGTGCATATTTGAAATTAAGTGTTGACATTTGATTTACATTTTTTTCTGCACCAGCTCTATTTTCTTCAGAATTATATTCTAGAACTTTTAATGTTAGAAACTCTCTGAATAGCAAATGTATTTAATTTATTGATGCCAATTAACACAGGATTATCCCAGTGTTCAATGGCATCAATAAATTAAATACATTTGCTATTCAGAGAGTAGCTCCTCCGAGAGATGTGCTGTGCTCCTCCGGGAGATGTCTAAGGGAGGTCACATAATTGGTTATGTTATAGAAGAAGAGAGGCTAAGGCTTGCTACCAGGGATTGCAATGCTCTATGGGGCAATTCAGATCTGATTGCAGCAGCAAATTTGTTAGCAGTTGGGCAGAACCATGGGGGTCATTCCGAGTTGATCGCTAGCTGCCGATGTGCGCAACGATCAGGTAAAAAAATGGCAAAACTGCGCATGCGTATGCGCCACAATGCGCACGCACGTCGAACGGGTACAAAGAGCATCATTGCTGTGCAGTGGTTCTAGCGAAGAATCCATTCGCACAGCCGATCGCAAGGAAATTGATAGGAAGAGGGCGTTTATGGGTGTCAACTGACCGTTTTCTGGGAGTGTTTGGGAAAACGCAGGCATGTCCAGGCGTTTGCAGGGTGGGTGTCTGACGTCAATTCCGGGACCTTTGTCACTGGATTCATCGCACAGGATAAGTAAATGCAGGGCTAGTCTTGTTTTACACAAAACTTTTTTAGCATAGCAGGGCTGCACAAGCGATCGCAGCCTTGCTATGCTAAAATACACTCCGCCGTGGGCGGCGACTATGCGTTTGCACGGCTGCTAAAAGTAGCTAGCCAGCGATCAACTCAGAATGAGGGCCCATGTGCACTGCAGGTGTGGCAGATACAACATGTGCAGAGAGAGTTAGATTTGGGTGGGTTATTTTGTTTCTGTTCAGAGTAAATACTGGCTGCTTTATTTTTACACTGCAATTTAGTTTTCAGTTTGAACACACCCCACCCAAATCTAACTCTCTCTGCACATGTTATATCTGTGTCCCCTGCAGTGCACATGGGGGGGTGATTCAGAGTTGATCGTAGCTGTGCTCGCATTGGGCTAGCCCACCCCGCATGTCAGTCCCTGCCCCGTCGCAGAAGTATAAAGCATCACACAGCGGTGATGCTTTTGTACTTCAGGAGTAGCTCCTGGCCATCGCAGCTCCTGCACACTGGCCGGGAGCTACTCGTCGCTGCCTGGGTCACAGCGGGTCCATGTGATGTCACGCAGCCGCCGCAGGCACGGTGGCCAGACCGCGCCCATTAAATGCCGGCTTAACGGCGCCGTCCCGCCCAGCGATCGCCTCTGCCTGTCAACCAGGTGAGAATCACGCCTGATCCTGGAACATTTCTACTTAACAAAAGCAAAACGAAATATTGATTTTTCTAAACCTAACTACTGTTGATGAGGGTATAAACCTAGAAGATTGTTGATTGCTTTGTCTAAACCACACAGTAAAAAAACATTTCTCTGACGTCCTAGTGGATGCTGGGGACTCCGTCAGGACCATGGGGATATAGCGGCTCCGCAGGAGACAGGGCACAATAATAAAAGCTTTAGGATCAGGTGGTGTGCACTGGCTCCTCCCCCTATGACCCTCCTCCAAGCCTCAGTTAGATTTTTGTGCCCGACGAGAAGGGTGCAATCTAGGTGGCTCTCCTGAGCTGCTTAGAATAAAAGTTTAAGTTAGGTTTTTTATTTTCAGTGAGTCCTGCTGGCAACAGGCTCACTGCTACGAGGGACTTAGGGGAGAGAAGAAAACTCACCTGCGTGCAGGATGGATTTGCTTCTTAGGCTACTGGACACCATTAGCTCCAGAGGGAGTCGGAACACAGGTCTCACCCTGGGGTTCGTCCTGGAGCCGTGCCGCCGACCCCCCTTGCAGATGCCGAAGTTGAAGAGGTCCAGAGGTTCAGAAACAGGCGGCAGAAGACTTTCAGTCTTCATAAGGTAGCGCACAGCACTGCAGCTGTGCGCCATTGTTGTCAGCACACTTCACCAACAGTCACCAACTGTCACTGAGGGTGCAGGGCGCTGGGGGGGGCGCCCTGGGCAGCAATGTATAATACCTTTTTATGGCTAAAATACATCACATATAGCCCTTGAGGCTATATGGATGTATTTAACCCCTGCCAGATCTCACAAACTCCGGGAGAAGAGCCCGCCGAAAAGGGGGCGGGGCCTATTCTCCTCAGCACACGGCGCCATTTTCCTGCTCAGCTCTGCTGTGAGGAAGGCTCCCAGGCTCTCCCCTGCACTGCACTACAGAAACAGGGTTAAAACAGAGAGGGGGGGCACTTATTTGGCGATATGATTACATATATAAAAATGCTATAAGGGAAAACACTTGTATAAGGGGTTGTCCCTGTATAATTATAGCGTTTTTGGTGTGTGCTGGCAAACTCTCCCTCTGTCTCCCCAAAGGGCTAGTGGGGTCCTGTCCTCTGTCAGAGCATTCCCTGTGTGTGTGCTGTGTGTCGGTACGTGTGTGTCGACATGTAGGAGGACGATGTTGGTGAGGAGGCGGAGCAAATTGCCTGTATTGGTGATGTCACTCTCTAGGGAGTCGACACTGGAATGGATGGCTTATTTAGGAATTACGTGATAATGTCAACACGCTGCAAGGTCGGTTGACGACATGAGACGGCCGGCAAACAAATTAGTACCTGTCCAGGCGTCTCAGACACCGTCAGGGGCTTGTAAAAACGCCCATTTACCTCAGTCGGTCGACACAGACACGGACACTGACTCCAGTGTCGACGGTGAAGAAACAAACGTATTTTCCTTTAGGGCCACACGTTTCATGTTAAGGGCAATGAAGGAGGTGTTACATATTTCTGATACTACAAGTACCTCAAATAAGGGTATTATGTAGGGTGTGAATAAACTACTTGTAGTTTTTCCTGAATCAGATAAATTAAATGAAGTGTGTGATGATACGTGGGTTTCCTCCGATAGAAAATTATTGGCGGTATACCCTTTCCCGCCAGAAGTTAGGGCGAGTTGGGAAACACACCTTAGGGTGAATAAGGCGCTCACACGCTTATAAAAACAAGTGGCGTTACCGTCTCCAGATACGGCAGCCCTCAAGGAGCCAGCTGATAGGAAGCTGAAAAATATCCTAAAAGTATATACACATATACTGGTGTTATACTACGACCAGCAATCGCCTCAGCCTGGATGTGCAGCGCTGAGGGGGCTTGGTCGGATTTCCTGACTGAAAATATTGATACCCTTGACAGGGACAAGATTTTATTGACTATAGAGCATTTTAAGGATGCATTTCTATATATGCGAGATGCGCAGAGGGATATTTGCATTCTGGCATCAAGAGTAAATGTGATGTCCATATCTGCCAGACGACAGTGGTCAGGTGATGCAGATTCCAGACGGCACATGGAAGTATTGCCGTATAAAGGGGCGGTCCATCGGACCTGGTGGCCATGGCAACAGCTGAAAAATCCACCTTTTGTTACCCCAAGTCACATCTCAGCAGAAAAGGACACAGTCTTTTCAGTCTCAGTCCTTTCGTCCCCATAAGGGCAGGCGGGCAAAAGGGCCAGTCATATCTGCCCAGGGGTAGAGGAAAGGGAAGAAGACTGCAGCAGGCAGCCCATTCCCAGGAACAGAAGCCCTCCACAGCTTCTGCCAAGTCCGCAGCATGACGCTGGGGCCGTACAAGCGGACTCAGGTGCGGTAGGGGGTCATCTCAAGAGTTTCAGCACGCAGTGGGCTCACTCACAAGTGGACTCCTGGATCCTACACGTAGTATCCCAGGTGTACATTGGAAATTCGAGACGTCTCCCCCTCACAAGTTCCTGAAGTCTGCTTTACCAACGTCTCCCTCCGACAGGGAGGCAGTATTGGGAACAATTCACAGGCTGTATTCCCAGCAGGTGATAATCAAAGTACCCCTTCTACAACAAGGGAAGGGGTATTATTCCACACTATATTGTGGTACTGAAGCCAGACGGCTAGGTGAGATCTGAAATATTTGAACACTTACATACAAGCGTTCAAATCAAGATGGAGTCACTCAGAGCAGTGATAGCGAACCAGGAAGAAGGGGACGATATGGTGTCACTGGATATCAGGGACGCTTACCTACATGTCCAAATTTGCCCTTCTCACCAAGGGTACCTCAGGTTCGTGGTACAGAACTGTCACTATCAGTTCAGACGCTGCCGTTTGGATTGTCCACGGCACCCCGGGTCTTTACCAAGGTAATGGCCGAAATGATGATTCTTCTTAAAAGAAATATGGACGCTTTCCTGATAAGGGCAAGGTCCAGAGAACAGTTGGAGGTCGGAGTAGCACTATCTTAAGTAGTTCTACGACAGCACGAGTGGATTCTAAATATTCCAAAATCGCAGTTTTTTCCGACGACACGTCTACTGTTCCTAGGGATGATTCTGGACACAGTCCAGAAAAGGATGTTTTCTCCCGGAGAAGAAAGCCAGGGAGTTATCCGAGCTAGTCAGGAACCTCCTAAAACCAGGAAAAGTATCAGTGCATCATTGCACAAGGATCCTGTGAAAAATGGTGGTTTCTTACAAAGCGATCCCATTCGGTAGATTTCACGCAAGAACCTTTACGTGGGATCTGCTGGAAAAATGGTCCGGATCGCATCTTCAGATGCATCAGCGGATAACCCTGTCTCCAAGGACAAGGGTGTTTCTTCTGCGGTGGCTGCAGAGTGCTCATCTATGAAAGGGCCGCAGATTCGGCATTCAGGACTGGGTCCTGGTGACCACGGATGCCAGCCTGAGTGGCTGGGGAGCAGTCACACAAGGAAAAAATTTCCAGAGAGTGTGATCGAGTCTGGAGACTTCTCTCCACATAAATATACTGGAGCTAAGGGCAATTTACAAGGCTCTAAGCTTAGCAAGACCTCTGCTTCAAGGTCAGCCGGTATTGATCCAGTGGGACAACATCACGGCAGTCGCCCACGTAAACAGACAGGGCGGCACAAGAAGCAGGAGGGAAATGGCAGAAACTGTAAGGATTCTTCGCTGGGCGAAAAATCATGTGATAACACTCTCAGCAGTGTTCATTCCGGGAGTGGAAAACTGGGAAGCAGACTTCCTCAGCAGGCATGACCTCCACCCGGGAGAGTGGGGACTTCATCGGGAAGTCTTCCACATGATTGTAAACCGTTGTGAAAAACCAAAGGTGGACATGATGGCGTCCCGCCTGAACAAAAAACTAGATATTGCGCCAGGTCAAGGGACCCTCAGGCAATAGCGGTGGACGCTCTGGTAACACTGTGGATGTACCAGTCAGAGTATGTGTTCCCTCCTATGCCTCTCATACAAAAAGTACTGAGAATCATAAGAGGGAGATGAGTAAGAATGATACTCGTGGTTCCGGATTGGCCAAGAAGGACTTGGTACCCGAAACTTCAAGAGATGTTCACGGAAGACCCGTGGCCTCTACCTTTAAGAAAGGACCTGCTCCAGCAGGGGCCTTGTCTGTTCCAAGACTTACCGCGGCCGCGTTTGACGGCATGGCGGTTGAACGCCGGATCCTGAAAGGGCATTCCAGATGAAGTCATCCCTACCCTGGTCGAAGACAGGAAGGATGTAACCGCAAAACATTTTCACCGCATTTGGCGAAGATATGTTGCGTGGTGTGGGGCCAAGAAGGCCCCTACAGAGGAATTCCAACTGGGTCGTTTCCTACATTTCCTGAAAACAGGACTGTCTATGGGCCTAAAATTAGGGTCCATTAAGGTTCAAATTTCGGCCCTGTCGAATTTCTTCCAGAAAGAACTGGCTTTAGTGCCTGACCTTCAGATGTTTGTAAAAGGGGTACTGCATATACAGCCTCCTTTTGTGCCCCAGTGGCACCTTGGGATCTCAATGTTGTTTTGAGTTTCCTAAAGTCACATTGGTTTGAACCACTCACCACTGTGGACTTAAAATATCTCACATGGAAGGTGACGATGCTATTAGCCCTGGCTTCAGCCAGGCGTGTGTCAGAATTGGCGGCTTTATCATATATAAAGCCCTTACTTAATTTTTCATTCTGACAGGGCAGAATTGAGGACTCGTCCTCAATTTCTCCTTAAGGTGTTTTCTGTTTTTCACATGAACCAACCTATTGTGGTACCTGCGGGTACTAGGGACTTGGAGGACTCCAAGTTACTTGACGTTGTCAGGGCCCTGAAAAATATGTTTCCAGGAAGGCTGGAGTCAGAAAATCTGACTCGCTGTTTAGCCTGTATGCACCCAACAAGATGGGTGCTCCTGCTTCTAAGCAGACGATTGCTCGCTGGATTTGTAATACAATTCAGTTTACACATTCTGTGGCAGGCCTGCCACAGCCAAAATCGGTAAAAGCCCATTCCAAAACGAAGGGGGCTCATCTTGGGCGACTGCCCGAGGGGTCTCGGCTTTACAACTTTGCCGAGCAGTTACTTGGTCAGGGGAAAACACGTTTGCTAAATTCTACAAATTTGATACCCTGGCTGAGGAGGACATGGAGTTCTCTCATTCGGTGCTGCAGGGTCATCCGCACTCTCCCGCCCGTTTGGGAGCTTTGGTATAATCCCCATGGTCCTGACGGAGTCCCCAGCATCCACTAGGACGTCAGAGAAAATAAGATTTTACTTACCGATAAATCTATTTCTCGTAGTCCGTAGTGGATGCTGGGCGCCCATCCCAAGTGCGGATTGTCTGCAATACTTGTACATAGTTATTGTTACAAAAATCGGGTTATTCTTGTTGTGAGCCATCTTTTCAGAGGCTCCTTCGTTGTTATCATACTGTTAACTGGGTTCAGATCACAGGTTGTACGGTGTGATTGGTGTGGCTGGTATGAGTCTTACCCGGGATTCAATATCCTTCCTTATTATGCACGCTCGTCCGGGCACAGTATCCTAACTGAGGCTTGGAGGAGGGTCATAGGGGGAGGAGCCAGTGCACACCACCTGATCCTAAAGCTTTTATTATTGTGCCCTGTCTCCTGCGGAGCCGCTATATCCCCATGGTCCTGACGGAGTCCCCAGCATCCACTACGGACTACGAGAAATAGATTTATCGGTAAGTAAAATCTTATTTTTTCTTCATTCCATAGGGTACACACGAATAGGCTGGGTATAGCCTGGAGAGGTAGAGTCTAAACAGTTAAGCTCTCTTTTCCAGCAGCCCCGGCTCCCTCTCCTCTTTACCCCAGCCCTCAGCCACAGGCAGCAAATTTTAGTTTGTTGTCGGCAAGGAGCAGGTTCCATTTTGAGGGGGCTGCTTTTAAGTGACCCCTGTTTTGATTTCTTTGTTTTACTTTTCTTTTATCTTTGAGTGGACAGTGAAAGGCATCCTCTAGGATGCTCCCACTGCAACTCTGATGACTGCGGTGGTTACAGCACTGGCGTTTGGATCTTTGACTTTGGTCGCGTCTCCTTGTCACAGAAGGGACGTCCCCTGGAACCACAAAGCCGCAGCCGGACGCAAAAGGGGTACAGGTTCTACAGCCATGTAACACAGGGAGCTGTGTTACGTAGCTCTAGAACCTGTGCTGATGTGCTTTCTCCTCAGGTCCAGACCATCCCTGATAAGCGGGAGTTCTGAGGGAGTCCATTCACTCCCTTCTGGCCTCCAGGATCAATATCTGGGTTCCCCGATCTCAGAGAGTCATGGGTTTCTATGCCAAACTCTTTTCGGTTCAGAAGCCGGCTGGCTTGTTTTCTACCCAACCTCAGCTTAATCTCGCTGAACAAGTACCTGCGGCTTCCAAGTTCCGCATGGAGTTTTTTCACTCCATCATTCTGGTTCTGGAACCCAGGAATTCCATGTCATCCTTAGATATCCAGGATGCTTATTTACATATTCTAGCAGAGTCAATCACCAATGCTTCCTCAGATTCGTGGTGCAGGAGGATCACTACCAGTTTTAGGTGTTGTCATTTGGACTTTCCTTGGCTCCTCGTGTTTTCACGAAAGTCAAGGTGGTTATGGCAGCACACTTCCAATGCAAAGGTGTCCGAGTCCTACCTTATCTGGATTACCTTCTTCTGCTGGCCCAGTCTCCGGATGTCCTTTTACTGTCCCATGGGTAGATAGTCAATTGACAGAGATTGACACCTTCTCAGGAGATGCTACTATCCACTTAGGGGCCTTACTGGATTCCAGGGTTCGGCTATTCTTCATTCCCATGGACAGAATTCAGGCTTTACAATCCAGAATTGACACATTCTTAAGTCTCCTTCGGGTGTCGATCCAGACATGCATGCAGATCTTGGGCTTTCTTGTGACCATCTTCGACGTGGTGTACTATGTCCAGTTTCACCACCATCCTCTTCAACTGGAAATTATAGCCCTGTGGAACAAGTCGAATCTGCACCTCAGGGTACAGACGATTATTCTCTCTTGAGATGTTTGTCACTCCTATTGTGGTGGTTCCACTGGTCCCACCTAGACAACGGACACCCTTTTTGGATCCAGGACTGGGTCCTTCTCACCGCCGATGCAAGTCTTCGTGTGTGGAGGGTGGTGATCTGTCATCGGATGTTCCAGGGTCGATAGACGTCTCAGGAGAGCCAACTATCCATCATTTTCCTGGATTAGAAGAGAGGGATTCACTCACAAAATCTTCTGCTAAACCTAGTCTCAAGGTATTCAATTCAGTACTTTGGCTCCATCAATTTCAAATTTTGAGCCTTGTTTCCCTGACCTTAGCTTCTGTCTATACTGACCCTCATACCTCTCTCTTAATAAATGTTCTTACAGGAGATCATTTGGATAAAAGTAGAGGTACACAAGCAGGTTGCTCCTTATTTCCGCTCTCGTTTAATTTTGCAATCAACCTAATTTTCTGTATTCTCCCGGACTTGAATAAAAGTAAATAAGAGAGACCTTCCAGATGTATGGTGATAGGCAGGTGCGCGCACACTTAGCCAGTTGTTTGTTATTCCACATTTGAAATGTTTTGAGCACTTAAAAGCTGAATTTGCACTCCCCAGTTTCTACTTGTATAGATATCTTCTGCTGGCCACATTGCTCTTGGGGCTCAGTTTGGTGGTAATCCTGTATGCTTTACTGACTCTCCTCTAAAGGCTGTTATGTGTAAATTAGGCCCCTGTAAAGCGATGTATGTGCTTTATGCTATGCTCCAGCTATTGGTTTTGATTTGGGTGTGATATTTAATGTGGATAAGCAGCGCTCAATGAGTGTGAAGAATGCCACTATATTGATGAGAGACCACCAACTCCACTGTTATATATTAAACAGAGTTTACCTCACATCAGTTAGATTAGCTGGAATGGACAGTTGCTGTTTCCTTATGTTCCAAAGTCTGCTTTCTTAATGTTCCTCTTTGCATCTCTTGTTGGGTTGGGTTCTAGGAAGCTCTATGGTATACTGTAAGCTCCACAGTGGTTGCTACCTCTCCCTTGTGCCCTAGATTTTGACTTTTTCGGCTTACCATGGACAAAATCACAATTAAGATATATTTTTAACTTAATCTTTGTGGCTAGGATGGTGATCGCTAGATGGTGGATGCTTCCTGAAGTCCTGTGTCTTCGTAGGGTTGAAAAAAGAATTTTATGAAAGTAGAGATGCTAAATATAATTCAACATAGTCACATTGGTCTTGCTTTGTGGTCCCACCCAAATATATTAGAATCTCAGCTACTTGTTCACATATGTTTTAAAACCATTTTACAATTTGTACAATCATTTTATTAGGTTTTATAATGTTACACAGTGCCTTCAGAAAAAAAATAATTAAGTGAAAATAAAAGGTAAATAAGACCATTTATTTAAAAAAAAAAAAGGCAACCTATGTATAAACCTTGTGCCATTTCTCTGATTTATTTTTCCTGCTGATACATACTGATACACATTGAGGGATTCTGGGTAACGTTTATTACGTATGGAAAAGTGAATGGATCTCATGGCTAATAATTTTTTTGGTATATGCAAAAATAGTCCTATGTCAGTAGTACACAAACATGTTCCTTAAGACACCCTAACATTCCAGGTATTAAGGATATCCATGGCTGAACACCGATGGATAAATCAAATTGACGGAGGTACTAAATAAGTCCCCTGTGCCCAGGCATGGTTATCCTTAAAACTTAGACTGTTAGGGTGCCTTGAGGACCGAGTCTGGTCTATGTATATAGGCGGTCATTCCGACCCGATCGCAGCATGCTTTTGTTCGCACAGCTGCGACCGGGTTACTACTAAACATGCGTGGGGGCCTGTAATGCGCACGCGCGTTGTTGGGCAATGACGCAGACTACGAAGAAACCGGTCGCAGCAGCGACCGCAAGAAGATTGACTTCAGGAAGGCATTCCGGGGCGGCAACTCACCGTTTGGAGCCGTTTTCAGGGAGTGGTAAGGAAAACGCAGGCGTGTCCAGGCGAACGGAGGGCGGATGTCTGACGTCAAAGCCGTTCCCATCATCGCTGGACCCGTCGCACAGGTTAAGTATGTCCAGGGCTGGCCTTGTTTTGCAGGAAACTTTTTTAGCATAGCAGGGCTGCGCAAGTGATCGCAGCCCTGCTATGCTAAAATACACTCCCCCATAGGCGGAGATTAGTTGATCGCACCAGCAGCAAAAATTGCTTGGTGCGATCAACTCTGAATGAGGGCCATAGTTTGCACACTGCTAAATGATTGCAGCCGAAGCACATTGGTGATAGTGACATCACTCACTTCAGTAATGATATTCATGAAGCTCTCATTGATACAGAATTTATATATGGCACTCTCATTACATTGGTTTAGCCTACACAATGTATACAGTACAGTATGTGCTTCTTAAGGAATAGTAAATATCAAATTAAACACTCAAAAGAGACAGTAACCTCAGAACTTCTAGAAAAACTACATTTTCAGTATTGGATGGGAAATCACTAATGGTATTCCATCACAAAACTTCACTCACTCAGGTCCAGTGTACACTGATTTTTCCAATTTTATTCCATTTTAATGGGTAACTGGTAACATTTTCCCTGACTGCAGATGGCATCACATGGCAGATCCAGCCACACAAATAAAACAGATTGGACCACCAGATATGCCTGTGTGTACGCTGCTTTAATTCATTGCTGATCCAGCTGTGTTATCTTCTCCCTAGGTGACAGAGATGTGTTTGTGTGCATGCCAACTGGAGCCGGCAAATCCCTCTGTTTTCAGCTTCCAGCTGTCCTTGCAGTGGGAATCACCATTGTTATCTCACCCTTGATAGCTCTGATTCAGGTAACACATTTCAAATCAAAAGATATGTTGTCCATCTTATTACGTGTATGGTGAGAAAAACTGACTAATACCCCTTACACGCAGAAAATGGAATACCGGGTGAAGCATTTCTTTAAAAACACGGGTTGTTTTTCTGTGAAATGGTTAACCCGGGTTGAAATTCCCTGGATTTCGACCCAGGAATTTACCAGGGTTGGAGACCCGGGTTGACCCTTTCACACAGATGAAATACCTGTTTTGATCCGCAAATTACCGGATTGAAATTCTTGACCCGGTAATTTGCTTCTCTGTGTGAAAGGGGTGGTCAGGCAGAGACCATCAATACGACCCGGCACTGAAGTACTGGGTAATTGCCTAGATTTCTGTCTGAGAAGGGTATGAAAGACGCATAAACTTGCAGTGTAAAAATAAAACAGCCAGTATTTACCTTGCACAGAAACAAAATAACCCACCCAAATCTAACTCTCTCTGCACATGTTATATCTGCCCCACCTGCAGTGCACATGGGCCCTCATTCCGAGTTGATCGGTCGCAAGGCGAATTTAGCAGAGTTACACACGCTAAGCCGCCGCCTACTGGGAGTGAATCTTAGCTTCTTAAAATTGCGACCGATGTATTCGCAATATTGCGATTACTAACTACTTAGCAGTTTCAGAGTAGCTTCAGACTTACTCTGCCTGTGCGATCATTTCAGTGCTTGTCGTTCCTGGTTGACGTCACAAACACACCCAGCGTTCGCCCAGGCACTCCCACCGTTTCCCCGGCCACTCCTGCGTTTTTTCCGGAAACGGTAGCGTTTTCAGCCACACGCCCCTGAAACGCCGTGTTTCCGCCCAGTAACACCCATTTCCTGTCAATCACATTACGATCGCCGGAGCGATGAAAAAGCCGTGAGTAAAATTACTTTCTTCATAGTAAAGTTACTTGGCGCAGTCGCAGTGCGAACATTGCGCATGCGTACTAAGCGGATTTTCACTGCGATGCGATGAAAAATACCGAGCGAACAACTCGGAATGAGGGCCATGGTTTTGCCCAGCTGCTAACAAATTTGCTACTGCGATCAACTCTGAATTAGGCCCATTGACAATTTAACAATGTCGCCATCATAACTGTCAACCTAATGACTACATCCAGCAGGGGGTAGTACACAGACAAACCACTTATTTATGAGACTCTTGAATTGTATTTTGTTTTCGGATCAGATAAATCGACAAAAATACTAATTTGTTTCCCATGAATATATTTGTATGTATGTGTAGACTATGTACCTAATAGTAATAATTAAAGGCTTAGCATTGCAGGCTGACCCCTCATTCTGTTTCCACATATACAGGATCAAGTAGATCACCTTGTAGCTCTCAAGATTAAAGCCTGCTCTCTGAACTCCAAGTTGCCAGTTGCTGAACAAAAGAAAATCCGGCAGGACCTGGAGAGTGAGAACCCGAAGATCAAGCTTCTGTACATAACCCCTGAAATGGCTGCTGCCTCATCCTTCCAGCCCATCCTGAATATGCTGCTTTCCCGTGGTCTCCTATCTTACCTCATCATAGATGAAGCCCACTGTGTGTCCGAGTGGGGGCATGATTTCCGTCCTGATTACCAGCGCTTGGGTGTACTTCGATCTCGCTTGGCTCAAATACCTTGTATTGCCCTCACTGCCACTGCCACCAAACAAGTGCAGGATGATATCATAGCTTCATTGAAACTACAGCAGCCTATTGCAATGTTCAAAACACCCTGTTTCCGCGTTAACCTGTTCTACGACATACAGTTAAAAGAGTTACTGCAGGATCCTTATAAGAATCTGAAGGACTTCTGCCTGAAGGCCTTAGGAGAGAAGAAACCCTCCGGGGTAGGTAGATAGGAAGTTACAATTTAACCGCAAAGGGGGATTGATAGTTTAAGAAATATATATTTGTAAAAGTAACGTTGCAAGCTGTAGTGTCCCCCCTTTTCTTAAATTTAATATTGCGCAGACCATATATCCATCTCTACCCTACAGATATTTTTATTAATACATTATGTGAAATATTATGTAATTAGAGCCGTATGTGAAAGACATAGGGGTATATTCAATTGCAGTCGAAAACTGCCATCTGTTGAAAAGACGGCAGTTTTTCGACTTTTTAAGGTTGAATCCTGATTCGACCTATTCAGAGCTTTTCGACAAGTCGAGGCATTTGACTTGTCAAAAAGCACGTGGATCGGCGGAATAGCTGCCGATCCACGTGTTGATGTTGGGTTTTGGCCCCCTTTTCGACTATCTCAATCCGACATCAAAATGATGTCAGAATGAGATGGACTCGGAGAAGGCGAGGGGGGGGGGGGGGCGCAGGGAGACGGGGGGACAGCCGTCGGGCATACAGGAGATCAGCGCTACGATCAGCGATACAGCTGGATGTCACTCA
The DNA here is from genome assembly GCF_028390025.1 of Pseudophryne corroboree. Taxonomy (NCBI): domain Eukaryota; kingdom Metazoa; phylum Chordata; class Amphibia; order Anura; family Myobatrachidae; genus Pseudophryne; species Pseudophryne corroboree. Next base: position 454,061,936 of record NC_086446.1, read on the forward strand.
CCCGCCCGACCTCATGGCAGCTTCCACCTGGCACCAGCACGCTGTTGGAGCCGGGTGGAAGCTGCCGTGAGGTCAGGCGGTTGAGTGACATCCTGCTGCAGCGCTACGGTAGCGCTGATCATAGCGCTGATGTCTCCTGTATGCCCGCCGGCTGTCCCCCGCGGCTCGCCCCCCTTCTCCTCTGCGTCCCATCTTAATTCGACTTGAAAAAGTCGAATTAAGATGGGTATTGAATAGGGGTTATCGGATCCATTCCGACAAATACATGTCGGAATGGATCCGACTTTAATTGAATATACCCCATAATCTATGAATATATATCCATACTCTCCACTTTTACAGTGAAAAGAAGGCACTCTCCTTGAGTTTAAATTGAATTATTATATCTTTATTGCACACGGTAATAATTCATGTTGTTGCCAACGTTTCGATTCTCATACAGAATCTTTATCAAGGCTTGATACATTTTCAGTATGCACTGTCAGTGTTTACATCTGTTCATCCTGCAAGATGTAATAATTCAATTTAAACTCAAGGAGAGTGCTTTCCTTTCACTGTAAAAGTGGAGAGTATGGATATAATAGAAGCGACTGGATATGTACGGTCCTTCTGAAGAGCACCCCTAACATTGACAGACTTGATGAGAATGCTGTGCAACAAGAAATTAATTATATATATATATATATATATATATATATATATATATATATATATATACAAACAGAAAGTTCAACACTCACCATAGCAAGCTCACTTATCCTCACAACATCAACAGGCCTTTTCATGCACCCCTGTGTGACCTCATTTGTTCTAAACCTGTGTCAGCTGCTCCTTGGTAATTTGTCAGCCAGAGTCAGGTGACTAGTGTACCTTTGAAAGCCATAGGATGTATGGCAGATACACATTAAACCTAGTGGGCATGTGTGCAGTTTTATTACGTGTGATACAGTTGCCAGGTTTTAATTTTTGAGACTGTGATAGTGTGGGACCTGCGGGAGGGTGGGGTACCTTGGCGAGCGGTATGCAGGCTTCCGTGCATTGGCCAGTTCACTAACTAAACCCCCATCATTTGTTTATTGATGTTGTGAGGATAAGTGAGCTTGCTATGGTGAGTGCTGAACTTTCTGTTTGTATGTGTTTGGGTTGGTGGCCATGGGCTGCATGCACCCCACCCTATGAGTGGTGAGTGCGGACATTGCACCCCGCTTCTGGGGTGGTGAGTGCTGTGGTTTTCTAGATTTGTTTGTGTGTATATATATATATATATATATATATATATATATATATATATATATATAGTGTTACAAAGAAGAGGCGGCACTCAGAGACTATAGTGGTCAAAATTGTATTCCACAAAAACGATCCAACGTTTCGGGGGTACTTACGCCCCCTTTGTCAAGTAAGTACCCCCGAAACGTTGGATCATTTTTGTGGAATACAATTTTGACCACTATAGTCTCTGAGTGCCGCCTCTTCTTTGTAACACTGTTTTACCTGCATTGGGAAGGCACCGGAGCAACGCTGTTTTTTGAGGAGGGAGTGCCAGTCCGCAGTAACTCTATATATATATATATATATATATATATATATATATATATATATATATATACACAAACAAATCTAAGGATAAGTGAGCTTGCTATGGTGAGTGCTGAACTTTCTGTTTGTGTGTGTGTGTATATATATATATATATATATATATATATATGTGTACACTTCTAGTATAGTGCCACTTAATGTTACACCAGTCTGTTGTTAAGGCTTTATGGAAAATTGTTATGTAAGCGATCTGACGTTATTGCACTTTGCTGTCACACAGGGGTTCTCAGGCTGTGGAATCGTTTACTGCCGAACCAGAGATGCTTGTGAAGAGGTAGCAATTCAGTTGTCTCAGCGAGGTGTCCCTTCCAAAGCTTATCACGCTGGTGAGTGGTGGTGGTTAACATACCATTTTGTTAACTGCATAGTGTACAGCTAAAAATGTTAAATTCATGTTTTTCAATCAGGTTTAAGAGCACCGGACCGAGTGTCCATTCAAAATGATTGGATGGTGGAGTCTGTCCCGGTAATTGTGGCTACCATCAGCTTTGGAATGGGGGTGGATAAAGCCAATGTAAGGTGTGGTACTTGCGTTATATATTCTACTTAGCTATTTCTTTTTTGCATATTTGTGTGTGGAGAGGAGCGAGTTAGTATCAAATACTAAAAACATATGGAAAATGTTACATAAATATAAACAATTCTATAAAAATAAATAATTATTTATCCGGAAAGTACATTATATTTTGTAATAGTATGTTTAATATCTGTATTTACCGTGAAATGCAAGACTTCCTCTACATCAGTACACAGGTGTTCATTGTTCCCACTGTAGCTGGTTTTCTAGCAGCACTTACTTGTTTATTCCTCCACTGAGATGGGCAAGATCCACAGCTGTTTTGGAGCTTACACAGCTTGTTACACGTCATAGGGCTGTAACACACGTGCCGGCTCCCGCCACCCGGCAAAATCCCGGGCGGCTTTTTAACGCTACCGTGCTGCAGAGACACATGCAGCGCAATGTGTCCATTCACGCGGCCCGGCCCGGCTGCTGGGTTGCAACCGGAAATATCCACTGGAAGGTCTGGCTGTCGGGCCGGGGCCGTGCCGTCTTTGTAGGCAGTGAACCATGTGTGTGAAGGGGAGCTTTCACACACGTTTTTTTTAGCCACTGCTGCTGCGCATGTGCACAGCATTACACATGGCTCAAAGCCGTTGTGTGTGAAAGACCCTCCCGGATGGCAAAAAGCCGGACAAAGTTTGTCTAGCTCTTTGTCATCCGGGGAAAACCGGAGCATGTGTTACAGTCCATAGCAGGGCTGACCAAACCAGTCCTCAAGATCTACCAACAGGTCATGTTTTCCAGGCCTCCTGGAGATCTGTAGGCTTGTCAGTTAGGAATGAATGCAGCACATCTTAATTGGTAATGACTACACCTGTGTATTAGCTAGGTGGTCTGGAAAATGTGAACCGTTGGTAGATCTTGAGGACTGGTTTGGCCAGCCCTGGTCCATAGGGAGCAAAGCAGGAACCCCACTCTTGTCTGCGCCACTTCCTTTGCCTTTGAGTCTTTCAGCAGCAGCACCTGATGTGCTGACAGGCCCAATGCCTTGCTAAGTCAATGCAGGGACTGGTTAAGGGTTCAACTTCCTTGGAAAAGATCATAGAAAATATCACTTTTAGATTGCAAAAGTGTCAGGTTCTGGAAGCTCTTTAATCCTGGGTGTGGTCAGACTATGAATTTTCTTTCCAGGTGGAAGTAGCTTAAACTCTGACCCTGAGGTTTCCTCCTCCCCTGACCAGAGTTCCAACATATAGCAGGAATTAGATTTTTCTCCTTCGTCCTAGAGGATGCTGGGGACAAAAGGACCATGGGGTATAGACGGGATCCGCAGGAGACATGGGCACACTATAAGACTTTGAATGGGTGTGTGAACTGGCTCCTACCTCTATGCCCCTCCTCCAGACCTCAGTTAGATTCTGTGCCCAGAGGAGACTGGTCACACTCTAGGGGAGCTCTACTAAGTTTCTCTAAAAAGACTTTTGTAAGGTTTATTATTTTCAGGGAGCACTGCTGGCAACAGGCTCCCTGCTTTGTGGGACTGAGGGGAGAGAAGCAGACCTACTTCTGTGAGTTGATAGGCTCTGCTTCTTAGGCTACTGGACACCATTAGCTCCAGAGGGTCTGATCACTTGGTATAGCCTAGCTGCTCGTTCCTGGAGCCGTGCCGCCGTCCCCCTCACAGAGCCAAAAGATTGAAGACAGGTGAGTAACCGAAGCAAAGAAGACGCCTGAAGGCGGCAGAAGACTTCAGTCGTCCTGAAGTAACGCGCAGCGGTTGCGCTGCCTGCCATTGCTCACGCACACACAGACACTACATGGGTGCAGGGCGCAGGGGGGGTGCCCTGGGCAGCAATATAAACCTCATTTTAAGGTATGGCACACTGTATCAGTACATAGGCACTGTTAGGAGACCCCCGCCAGTGAAAATTAAAGCGGGACCGAAGCGCGCCATGTAGGGGGCGGGGCTTCGTCCTTCAGCTCTAACCAGCGCCATTTTCTTTCCACAGCTTGCTGCAGAGACGCTGCTCTTGGCCCTTCACTGCTGTCACAAGTAACAGGGTGCTAAAAACAAGGGGGGGACACACATAAAATTGGTGTTGGTTGTTTATATAAACAAGCGCTTATAGGTCTGGGGCATTGTGCTTTTCTCTGATGTCCTAAGTGGATGCTGGGACTCCGTAAGGACCATGGGGAATAGCGGCTCCGCAGGAGACTGGGCACAACTAAAAGAAAGCTTTAGACTAACTGGTGTGCACTGGCTCCTCCCACTATGACCCTCCTCCAGACTTCAGTTAGAATCTTGTGCCCGGCTGAGCTGGATGCACACTAGGGGCTCTCCTGAGCTCCTAGAAAGAAAGTATATTTAGGTTTTTTATTTTACAGTGAGATCTGCTGGCAACAGACTCACTGCAGCGAGGGACTAAGGGGAGAAGAAGCGAACCTACCTGACTGGAGATAGCTTGGGCTTCTTAGGCTACTGGACACCATTAGCTCCAGAGGGATCGAACACAGGACCCGACCTCGATCGTTCGGTCCCGGAGCCGCGCCGCCGGCCCCCTTACAGAGCCAGAAGCAAGAAGTGTTCCGGAAAATCGGCGGCAGAAGACTTCTGTCTTCAACAAGGTAGCGCACAGCACTGCAGCTGTGCGCCATTGCTCCTCATGTACACCTCACACTCCGGTCACTGATGGGTGCAGGGCGCTGGGGGGGGGCGCCCTGAGGGCAATATAATACACCTTGGCTGGCAAATCTACACCATATATAGTCAGGAAGGCTATATAGGTGTAAAAATACCCCTGCCAGAATTCCAGAATTCCCTCAGCACACTGGCGCCATTTTTCCCTCACAGCTCCGCTGGAAGGACGCTCCCTGGCTCTCCCCTGCAGTGTCAAGCTACATAAGGGTAAAAAAGAGAGGGGGGGCACTAAATTTAGGCGCAGTATATATAATATAAGCAGCTATAAGGGAAAAAACACTCATTTATAGTGGGATCCCTGTGTTATATAGCGCTCTGGTGTGTGCTGGCATACTCTCTCTCTGTCTCCCCAAAGGCCTTTGTGGGGTCTTGTCCTCTGTCAGAGCATTCCCTGTGTGTATGCGGTGTGTCGGTACGGCTGTGTCGACATGTTTGATGAGGAGGCTTATAAATGTGATGTCACCCCCTGCGGGGCCGACACCTGAGTGGATGGTTATGTGGAAGGAACTACGTGACAGTGTCGACTCCTTACATAAAAGGTTTGACGACATACCTAATATGGGACAGCCGGCTTTTCAGCCTGTGCCTGCCCAGGCGTCTCAAAAGCCATCAGGGGCTCTAAAACGCCCGCTACCTCAGATGGCAGACACAGATGTCGACACGGATACTGACTCCAGTGTCGACGACGATGAGACTAATGTAACTTCCAATAGGGCCACACGTTACATGATTGAGGCAATGAAAAATGTGTTGCACATCTCTGATGTTACCCCCGGTACCACAAAAAAGGGTATTATGGTTGGAGAGAAAAAACTACCAGTAGTTTTTCCTCCATCTGAGGAGTTAAATGACGTGTGTGAAGAAGCGTGGGCTTCCCCCGATAAGAAACTAGTAATTTCTAAAAGGTTACTAATGGCGTACCCTTTCCCGCCAGAGGATAGGTCACGTTGGGAAACATCCCCTAGGGTGGATAAAGCGCTTACACGCTTGTCAAAGAAGGTGGCACTACCGTCTCCGGATACGGCCGCCCTAAAGGAACCTGCTGATAGAAAGCAGGAGGCTATCCTGAAGTCTGTATATACACACACAGGTATTATACTGAGACCAGCTATTGCGTCAGCATGGATGTGCAGTGCTGCAGCTGCGTGGTCAGATTCCCTGTCAGAAAATATTGATACCCTAGACAGGGACACTATATTGCTATAGAGCATATTAAAGACGCAGTCTTATACATGAGAGATGCACAGAGGGATATTTGCCGGCTGGCATCTAAAATAAGTGCAATGTCCATTTCTGCCAGGAGAGGGTTATGGACTCGGCAGTGGACAGGTGATGCAGACTCAAAAAGGCACATGGAAGTTTTGCCTTATAAAGGTGAGGAGTTGTTCGGGGATGGTCTCTCGGACCTAGTTTCCACAGCAACTGCTGGGAAGTCTGCATTTTTACCCCATGTTCCCTCACAGCCAAAGAAAGCACCGTATTATCAGGTACAGTCCTTTCGGCCTCAGAAAGGCAAGCGGGTTAAAGGCGCGTCCTTTCTGCCCAGAGGCAGAGGTAGAGGGAAAAAGCTGCAGCATACAGCCAGTTCCCAGGAGCAAAAGTCCTCCCCCGCTTCCTCTAAGTCCACCGCATGACGCTGGGGCTCCACAGGCGGAGCCAGGTACGGTGGGGGCCCGTCTCAAAAATTTCAGCGATCAGTGGGCTCGCTCACGGGTGGATCCCTGGATCTTTCAAGTAGTATCTCAGGGGTACAAGCTGGAATTCGAGACGTCTCCCCCCCCCCCCGCCGTTTCCTCAAATCTGCCTTGCCAACAACTCCCTCAGGCAGGGAGGCAGTGATAGAGGCAATTCACAAGCTGTATTCCCAGCAGGTGATAGTTAAGGTGCCCCTACTTCAACAAGGACGGGGTTACTATTCCACAATGTTTGTGGTACCGAAACCGGACGGTTCGGTGAGGCCCATTTTAAATTTGAAATCCTTGAACACATATATAAAAAAATTCAAGTTCAAGATGGAATCGCTCAGGGCGGTTATTGCAAGCCTGGACGAGGGGGATTACATGGTATCACTGGACATCAAGGATGCTTACCTGCATGTCCCCATTTACCATCCTCACCAGGAGTACCTCAAATTTGTGGTACAGGATTGTCATTACCAATTCCAGACGTTGCCGTTCGGTCTATCCACGGCTCCGAGGGTCTTTACCAAGGTAATGGCCGAAATGATGATACTCCTTCGAAAGAAGGGAGTTTTAATTATCCCGTACTTGGACGATCTCCTGATAAAGGCGAGGTCCAGGGAGCAGTTGTTGGTCGGGGTAGCACTATCTCGGGAGGTGCTACAACAGCACGGCTGGATTCTAAATATTCCAAAGTCACAGCTGATCCCTACGACACGTCTACTATTCCTGGGGATGGTTCTGGACACAGAACAGAAAAAAGTTTTTCTCCCGGAGGAGAAGGCCAAGGAGCTGTCATCTCTAGTCAGAGGCCTCCTAAAACCAAAACAGGTGTCGGTGCATCACTGCACGCGTATCCTGGGAAAGATGGTAGCTTCTTACGAAGCAATTCCATTCGGCAGGTTCCATGCAAGAACCTTTCAGTGGAACCTGTTGGACAAGTGATCCGGATCGCATCTTCAGATGCATCGGCTGATAACCCTGTCTCCAAGGACCAGGGTGTCTCTGCTGTGGTGGCTGCAGAGTGCTCATCTTCAAGAAGGCCACAGATTCGGCATACAGGACTGGGTCCTGGTGACCATGGATGCCAGCCTTCGAGGCTGGGGGGCAGTCACACTGGGAAGAAACTTCCAAGGACTATGGTCAAGTCAGGAGACTTCCCTACACATAAATATTCTGGAACTGAGGGCCATTTACAATGCCCTAAGTCAGGCAAAACCCCTGCTTCAAAACCAGCCGGTGCTGATCCAGTCAGACAACATCACGGCGGTCGCCCATGTAAACCGACAGGGCGGCACGAGAAGCAGGACGGCGATGGCAGAAGCCACAAGGATTCTCCGATGGGCGGAAAATCACGTGTTAGCACTGTCAGCAGTGTTCATTCCGGGAGTGGACAACTGGGAAACAGACGGCCTCAGCAGGCACGACCTCCCTCCGGGAGAGTGGGGACTTCATCCAGAAGTCTTCCAACTGATTGTAAACCGTTGGGAAAGGCCACAGGTGGACATGATGGCGTCCCGCCTAAACAAAAAGCTAGAAAGATATTGCGCCAGGTCAAGAGACCCGCAGGCGATAGCTGTGGACGCTCTAGTGACACCGTGGGTGTACCGGTCGGTTTATGTGTTCCCTCCTCTTCCTCTCATACCAAAGGTACTGAGAATAATAAGGAGAAGAGGAGTAAGAACTATACTCATTGTTCCGGATTGGCCAAGAAGAGCTTGGTACCCGGAACTTCAAGAAATGATCTCAGAGGACCCATGGCCTCTGCCGCTCAGACAGGACCTGCTGCAGCAGGGGCCCTGTCTGTTCCAAGACTTATCGCGGCTGCGTTTGACGGCATGGCGGTTGAACACCGGATCCTGAAGGAAAAGGGCATTCCGGAGGAAGTCATTCCTACGCTGATTAAAGCTAGGAAAGAAGTAACCGCAAACCATTATCACCGCATATGGCGAAAATATGCTGCGTGGTGTGAGGCCAGGAAGGCCCCAACGGAGGAATTTCAGCTGGGCCGTTTCCTGCACTTCCTACAGTCAGGTGTGACTATGGGCCTAAAATTGGGTTCCATTAAGGTCCAGATTTCGGCTCTATCGATTTTCTTCCAGAGAGAACTGGCTTCACTACCTGAAGTTCAAACTTTTGTTAAGGGAGTGCTGCATATTCAGCCCCCTTTTGTGCCTCCAGTGGCACCTTGGGATCTCAACGTGGTGTTGGATTTCCTAAAGTCACATTGGTTTGAGCCACTTAAAACCGTGGAATTGAAGTATCTCACGTGGAAAGTGCTCATGTTGTTGGCCTTGGCTTCGGCCAGGCGTGTATCAGAATTGGCGGCTTTGTCATGTAAAAGCCCTTATCTGATTTTCCATATGGATAGGGCAGAATTGAGGACTCGTCCCCAATTTCTCCCTAAGGTGGTATCAGCCTTTCATCTGAACCAACCTATCGTGGTGCCTGCGGCTACTAAAGACTTGGAGGCTTCCAAGTTGTTGGACGTAGTCAGGGCCCTGAAAATTTATGTTTCCAGGACAGCTGGAGTCAGAAAGACTGACTCGCTATTTATCCTGTATGCGCCCAACAAGTTGGGTGCACCTGCTTCAAAGCAGACTATTGCTCGCTGGATCTGTAGTACGATTCAGCTTGCACATTCTGCGGCTGGACTGCCGCATCCTAAATCAGTAAAAGCCCATTCCACGAGGAAGGTGGGCTCTTCTTGGGCGGCTGCCCGAGGGGTCTCGGCTCTACAACTTTGCCGAGCAGCTACTTGGTCGGGGTCAAACACATTTGCTAAATTCTACAAGTTTGACACCCTGGCTGAGGAGGACCTAGAGTTTGCCCATTCGGTGCTGCAGAGTCATCCGCACTCTCCCGCCCGTTTGGGAGCTTTGGTATAATCCCCATGGTCCTTAGGGAGTCCCAGCATCCACTTAGGACGTCAGAGAAAATAAGAATTTACTCACCGGTAATTCTATTTCTCGTAGTCCGTAGTGGATGCTGGGCGCCCATCCCAAGTGCGGATTGTCTGCAATACTTGTATATAGTTATTGTTTAACTAAAGGGTTATTGTTGAGCCATCTGTTGAGAGGCTCAGTTGTTGTCATACTGTTAACTGGGTATTGTATCACGAGTTATACGGTGTGATTGGTGTGGCTGGTATGAGTCTTACCCGGGATTCAAAATCCTTCCTTATTGTGTCAGCTCTTCCGGGCACAGTATCCTAACTGAAGTCTGGAGGAGGGTCATAGTGGGAGGAGCCAGTGCACACCAGTTTGTCTAAAGCTTTCTTTTAGTTGTGCCCAGTATCCTGCAGAGCCGCTATTCCCCATGGTCCTTACGGAGTCCCAGCATCCACTACGGACTACAAGAAATAGAATTACCGGTGAGTAAATTCTTATTTTTCCAGACCGATGGGGCGCTGGGTGTGAGCTGGTAAACTCCTTCTCTGTCTCTCTGAAAGGCCTTACTATGGGTCTGTCCCCTTTAGCCCAGTGTGTTTGGGGGTGTCGGTACGTGTGTGTCGACATGGCAGAAACTGAATGCTCTTCCCAGGAGGAGGTTAGTGTGAGAGCTGAACAGAATGAAGGAGTGACTCTGTCGGCATCGCCGACTGCTGATTGGGTTGAGATGTGGAGTGTGTTGAATAACAGTGTGGCTTTGTTGCATAAGAGGTTAGACAAATCTGAGTCTCAGAACCAAGCATGGAGACAATCCATGGGAGACGTGGTACCACTCACTCAGGCCCCCTCGGGGTCCCAAAAACGTTAATTTACCCAGATAGCTGACACTGATACCGACACGGATTCCGATTCCAGTGTCGACTATAATGATGCAAAGTTGCATCCTAAGGTGGCTAAGAGTATTCAATACATGATTGTGGCGATAAAGGACGTGTTACATATCACGGTATACCCCGCTGTCCCTGAGACAAGGGTCTGTATGTATAAGGGGAAGAAACCGGAGGTAACGTTTCCTCCCTCTCATGAACTGAATGCCCTTTTTGAAAAAGCCTGGGAAACGCCAGACAAGAGGTGGCACATTCCCAGGAGAATTGCTATGGCATACCCGTTTCCTTCTCAGGATAGGGTTGGGTGGGAGACAACACCCACGGTAGACAAAGCTCTGGCGCGATTGTCCAAGAAAGTGGCGCTACCGTCTCCTGAAATGGCGACCCTTAAGGATCCTGCTGATCGTAGGCAAGAGGCTACCTTGAAATCTGTATATGTCACGACAGGTATGCTGCTCAGACCGGCTGTGGCTTCGGCGTGGGTGAGTAACTTGATTGAAAAGTGGGCAGATAACTTGTCATCGGAAATAAACACCCTGGATAGGGATAGCGTGCTTTTGACTCTGGGCCATATTAGGGACGCTGCAGTCTATCTGAAGGAGACGGCGAGAGATATTGGCCTTTTGGGATCAAGGGCCAATGCCATGGCAGTCTCGGCTAGAAGGGCGTTGTGGACTCATCAATGGAATGGTGATGCTGATCCTAAGAAGGCTATGGAGGCTCTGCCCTATAAGGATGGAGTTTTGTTTGGTGAAGGCCTCGCGGATCTGGTTTCTACAGCTACCGCTGGTAAGTCCTCTTTTCTGCCTTTTGTTCCTCCACAGTAAAAGAAAACGCCCCCATATCAGATGCAGTCCTTTCGGTCGCAGAAATTCCGGAAAGGACGTGGGTCATCCTTCCTTGCGGCAAGAGGTAAGGGAAGAGGAATAAGATCGCTAGCTGTGGCAGGCTCCCAGGAGCAGAAGTCCTCCCCGGCTTCTGCCAAATCCACCGCATGACGCTGGGGCTCCCCTGCAAGAGTCTGCACCGGTAGGAGCGCGTCTTCAGCTCTTCAGTCAGGTCTGGGTTCTCTCGGGCCTGGATCCTTGGGTGCTGGAAATTGTGACCCAAGGATACAAGCTGGAGTTTCAAGACGTGCCCCCACACCAATTTTTCAAATCAGCCTTGCCAGCTTCTCTTCCAGAAAGAGAGGTAGTATGTACGGCAATACAAAAGCTGTGTCAGCAGCGAGTCATTGTCGAGGTACCCCCGTCATAACGGGGAGAAGGGTTTTATTTAAGCCTGTTTGTGGTCCCGAAGCCGGATGGCTCGGTCAGGCCGATTCTGAACTTAAAATCCCTCAATGTGTATTTGAAAAGTTTCAAATTCAAGATGGAATCTCTCCGAGCGGTGATCTCCAGTCTGGAGGGGGGGGGGATTTTATGGTGTCAGTCGACATAAAGGATGCTTACCTACATGTCCCCTATATATCCTCCTCATCAGACGTATCTGAGGTTCGCTGTTCAGGATTGTCACTACCAATTTCAGACGTTGCCGTTTGGTCTTTCCACGGCCCCGAGGATTTTCACCAAGGTGGTGGCGGAAATGATGGTGCTCCTGCGCAAGCAAGGGGTCACAACTATCCCATACTTGGACGATCTCCTGATAAAGGCGAGATCACAGGAGCTGTTACTAAAAACGTTGCGCTCTCCCTGCAGCTGCTGCAACAGCATGGCTGGCTCCTAACTTTACCAAAGTTGCACTTGATTCTGACAACTCGGCTGTCATTTTTGGGTATGATTCTGGACACCGAACTGCAGAGGATCTTTCTCCCGTTGGAAAAAGCTCAGGAAATCCAGAACATGGTCAAGGAACTTCTGACACCGCCAAGAGTGTCGATTCATCACTGAACTCGAGTGCTGGGGAAAATGGTGGCGGCCTACGAGGCTATTCCGTTTGGCAGGTTCCATGCAAGAACGTTTCAGTGGGACCTGCTGGACAAGTGGTCGGGGTCCCATCTGCAGATGCACCGGAAGATAAGTCTGTCCCCCAGGGCCAGGGTTTCTCTCCTGTGGTGGCTCCAAAGTTCTCACCTTCTAGAGGGTCGCAGGTTCGGCATCCAAGATTGGATTCTGGTGACCACGGACGCGAGTCTCCGAGGTTGGGGAGCAGTCACACAGGGACAAAATTTACATTGAAAATGGTCAAGCCAGGAAGCTTGTCTGCACATAAACGTGCTGGAGTTAAGGGCCATCTACAACGACCTGCGGCAGGCGGAACAGCTTCTTCGCGGCCTACCCGTCCTGATTCAGTCGGACAACCTCACAGCCGTGGCGCACATAAACCGCCAGGGCGGAACAAAGAGCAGAGCAGCGATGGCGGAGGCCACCAAGATTCTTCGCTGGGCGGAAAAACATGCAAGCGCTCTGTCAGCGGTCTTCATTCCAGGAGTGGACAACTAGGAAGCAGACTTCCTCAGCAGACACGATCTCCATCCAGGAGAGTGGGGTCTTCATCAAGAAGTCTTTGCAGAAGTGATAAGTCGTTGGGGACTTCCTCAAATAGACATGATGGCGTCTCGCCTCGACAAGAAGCTTCAGACATATTGTTCCAGGTCAAGGGACCCTCAAGCAATAGCAGTGGACACACTAGTGACGCCGTGGGTGTTTCGGTCAGTCTATGTGTTCCCTCCACTTCCACTCATTCCAAAGGTGATAAGGATCATAAGAGGAACAAGGGTTCAGGCGATACTCATTGTTCCAGATTGGCCACGGAGGGCCTGGTATCCGGATCTTCAGGAATTACCAGAGATCCCTGGCCTCTTCCTCTAAGAGAGGATCTGTTACAGCAAGGGCCGTGCGTGTTCCAGGACTTACCGCGGTTGCATTTGATGGCATGGTGGTTGAACGCCAAATCCTAGCTAGGAAGGGTATTCCCGGGGTAGTCATCCTCACTCTACTTAAAGCTAGAAAGGAGGTAACAACGAAGCATTTCACCGTATTTGGAATAAATATGTGTCTTGGTGTGAATCCAAGCAGGCTCCTACGGAAGAATTTCAGCTGGGGCATTTTCTCCACTTTTTGCAAGCAGGTGTGGATGCGGGCCTGAAGTTAGGCTCCATTAAAGTGCAGGTTTATGCCTTATCAATTTTCTTTCAAAGGGAATTAGCCTCACTTCCAGAAGTACAGACTTTCGTGAAGGGCGTACTACACATCCAACCTCCATTTGTGCCCCCAGTGGCACCGAGGGACCTTAACGTGGTGTTACAGTTCCTTACGTCACATTGGGTTGAACCTTTACAAAAGGTTGAGTTGAAATTTCTCACTTGGAAAGTGGTCATGCTATTGGCCTTGGCATCCGCAAGGCGGGTGTCCGAATTGGCGGCTTTGTTTCACAAAAGCCCCTGTCTGATTTTCCATGAGGATAGAGCGGAGTTGAGAACTCGTCAACAATTTCTACCAAAGGTGGTTTCTTCGTTTCACATGAACCAACCTATTGTGGTGCCTGTGGCTACTGAAGCCTTGGCTGATTCAAAGTCTCTAGATCTCGTCAGGGCTTTGAAAATTTATGTAGCCAGAACGGCTCGGGTGAGGAAAACAGAGGCGCTGTTTGTCCTGTATGCGGCCAACAAGATTGGCGCTCCTACTTCTAAGCAGACTATTGCACGCTGTATCTGTAATACGATTCAGCAGGCTCATTCTACGGCTGGATTGCCGTTACCGAAATCGGTGAAGGCCCATTCCACTAGGAAGGTGGGCTCATCTTGGGCGGCTGCTCGAGGCGTCCTGGCATTACAGCTTTGCCGAGCAGCTACTTGGTTGGGGTCAAACACTTTTGCAAAGTTCTACAAGTTTGATACCCTGGCTGATGAGGACCTCATGTTTGCTCAATCGGTGCTGCAGAGTCATCCGCACTCTCCCGCCCGGTTTGGAGCTTTGGTATAAACCCCATGCTCCTTTTGGAGTCCCCACAATCCTCTAGGACGAAGAAGAAAATAGGATTTTAATACCTACCGGTAAATCCTTTTCTCTTAGTCCGTAGAGGATGCTGGGCGCCCGTCCCAGTGCAGACTCTATCTGCAGTAATTGTATATAGTTATTGCTTGTGTTACACAAAGGTTGTGTTGGTAAGGGTCAGACTGTTGCTGATCTGTTTTGGTTCACACTGTTAACTGGGTTTAGTTAAATGCCATGTTGTACGGTGTGGTGTGGTGTGGTGTGAGCTGGTATGTATCTCACCCTTAGTTTAACAAAATCCTTTTCCTCGAAATGTCCGTCTCCTCTGGGCACAGTTCCTATAGCTGAGGTCTGGAGGAGGGGCATGGAGGGAGGAGCCAGTTCACACCCATTCAAGGTCTTATAGTGTGCCCATGTCTCCTGCGTATCCCGTCTATACCCCATGGTCCTTTTGGAGTCCCCAGCATCCTCTACGGACTAAGAGAAAAGGATTTACCGGTAGGTATTAAAATCCTATTTTTTGTGCTAACTGCTCAGCAGGAACATTTTCTGGGCAATGAGCAGTTAGGGTTCCCAACAGTTTGCTGTTAAAGATGAAGAAAAAATAGATTGTTTCCTTCTGCACTTTTGGAAGACCTTTGTATGAAGCATGGACTAAATCTGTTTGTAAGTTTGAGGTGTCGCCCAGATTGCAGGGACTTTATCCTCTCCCTAATGAAATGGGAGCTGCAGCCTAATGTAGATAGTCACATAGCTTTCCTGTCGAAGACAGCCACCTTTCCAATTTTAAACGTTCTTCTTTAATATATACCATAGATAGGAAGATTGCAGAGACCTTAAATCCATTTGCTCAGTGGCAGTGGTCTTCTTTAGACTCATCTTGACGTAAACTTATGTTCATTCCTGAGGGATTGAAACGTCGACCATGTCCTTTTTTTGCACTTTAAAAAATTCTATTAAAACAGCCTGCTTTAAATTGGTGAGTGCCTGAATGGAATATTTTTATTCTTATTTATATTTCTGCTGCGGGGTACACTGGGCTCTACAAGGATAGACATTGGGGTGTAGAGTAGGATCTTGATCCGAGGCACCAACAGGCTCAAAGCTTTGACTGTTCCCAGAATGCACAGCGCCGCCTCCTCTATAACCCCGCCTCCCTGCACAGGAGCTCAGTTTTGTAGTTGGTGCTGCAGTAAGCAGGCACATAACAAAGGGGCTGCTCCAGGCAGCCCTAAGAAGAGCTTTTTTTGAAGAAAAAAAGTGAAGATTTCAAGGGCAGCAGCGGTGGTAAATGTCAGAAGTATACAGATGTGGATAAATCCACAGGGAACCAGTGCTCAAACCCTATTTGTAGTGGTGAATGATACGGTTATAAAGTGAAACTAAAATCAATAATGAAAAAGCAGGTAATATACTTAGGGTTGTTTATTCTAAGATGCTGAGATACTTTCTTTCCCAACAGGTATAAATTCGGTTTAAAAGTCAATCAGTGATTGGGGCACGCTCCTGGTTTGAGCTTAAATTCTGAAGTGCAAGGTTCAATTGAAAGAACAAATGCTGTAATCTTTGTAAAGTCGAAAAAAAGAAAAAGAAAAATGCCACAAAAAAATAATGATAATATGTACTAAAGTCCAAACGGTTTACAAGTCTATACAGATTGCGGCGTCCCGCTAATCTGTGCTCTGAAGTGAAGGATTCTCTTGTGAAGTGATGAACAGTTGACAGCGGTAGTGTATGCTTTGGTTAGAGTGGAGAATAAGGACCCTGGACTGGCGCTATTCCTCCTGCAGCACGTCCCACAGTAGAGCGCCCGAATCAGGCCCGCTCTGTGGTGCCGCTGACCTGGGGTGTGCGCCTGTCACAGAGGCGAAGTGGACACGGCCGGAGCTCTCCGAGCGGCTGGCCGCGCCTCTCCTCCTCCTACAGGGACTTACCTTCTCCCTTCCCCTCCGCCTTCCACTCTCCGCTGTCTCGGGCTTCTTCCGTCGCCTGGCAACCGGTTGCTTCCGGAACTCCGGATCACGTGACCGGATGGTTTGCGGAAAGGATTAGCAGTACTGTCCTTCTTTGTAGTGAATATTCGTCCTCAGTCCAATGTAGTATAGATGGGTAGCTCCAACGCGTTTCGACCTGTTAGGGTCTTCCTCTGGGAGTCATTTGTGTGTTTAGGTTGCAGGAATTTAAGGTGTCCTGATAGGGTGGGATCAATTCCCATTGGTCCTCTGATCTGGCTTTGTGATTGGCTCACAGCTGGTCAATCGAAGTTTATGGGAGGATATGACATCATCACAGTGCTTTAGAGTGTGCCCAGTATTATCTGGCTTTGTGATTGGCTCACAGCTTGTCAATCGAAGTTTATGGGAGGATGTGACATCATCACAGTGCTTTAGAGTGTGCCCAGTATTAAAAAAAGGAAAATAATGGAAAAATATATCCGTAGTGAAAAGGATATATATAAAGTTACAATATAGCAGTTATATGAATCAATCTTGCAGAATGGTGTTAATACTCAAAATAATGAACCTTGGGATATTTTTAGGCTATGTTCAAACGCATGAGAATAATGATTAACCCTCTACAGCATTAACCAATGCCTGTCACTACTTTGATGTAAGATATCATAGAATAGTGAATGTAGCTGCTGTTGAATTGACTTGAAATGGGATATGTCTTCATTTGCATATGACAGACCTAATTTCATTGTCAATGTTGAGCCCTTTGGGGGCCAGTGTCCCTAAGTTAATCATCATGCACAGTTCTTCCTTATTGATTCTGGAGATGTAATCACCTCCTCTCCAGTTCTTTTTGACCTCTTTTACACCAGTGAACTTAAGTAGAGCAGGGTTTGAGTTGTGAAACTCTTTGAAATGTTGGGATAATGGGTGGTCTTCTGTGCCTTTCCTAATGTTGCGTACGTGTTCCCCAATTCTGACTTTCAGTGGTCGTATTGTTCTTCCTACGTATTGTTTAACACATGGGCATTGGAGGATGTATATAATGCCCTTGCTGTGGCATGTCAACCTATCCCTTATCTTATACTCATGTGTATTCGCCTCAGATATTATGCTATATGTTGGTGTAGTACTCCTGGAATTGGTTACCTTACAACCTACACATGTCCCGCAATGGAAAAACCCTCCTTTGCAATGTGAGCCATCAATGGTAGTCTGTGTGGTGTTTGTCGGAGGTATGCAGCTATGTATAAGTTTTTGTTTTATGTCTGGAGCTTTTTTGTATACTACCTTAGGATTCTGTGGTAGTATCTCTGCCAAGGTGTCATCTTGTAGTAATATTGGCCAGTGTTTTTTGAGGATCTTCTTGACTTTATGTGCCTGGTCAGAATATTGTGTGATGAATATAGGTCCTTCAGTCATATTTTTTTGTGCAGATTTGTCCTTGTAGTCCAAAAGTCTTGAGCGATCATTTGCTCGAACTGTGTCAAAGGCCCTTTTTACCAGGTCAGGGTGATAATTTTTCTCTTTGAATCTTTCACTCAAGGTGTGTCCCTGTGTGTCGTAATCATTTAGCCTAGAGCAGTTGCGTCTAAGTCTTTTAAACTGGCCCATAGGGATACAGTTGAGCCAGGTAGGATGATGTCCACTTGAGGCTAGTATAAAGCTGTTTACATCAACTGCTTTATTGAATGTGTTGGTGTGCAATGTCCCTTCCTTTACAAAGATATTGAGATCTAGAAATTCCACCTTTTCTTGACTGTAATGTGAGGTGAATTGCAGATTGCGGTCATTGTTGTTGAGATGTGATAGAAAGCTCTTAAGTGATTGTTCGTCCCCTTTCCAGACGAAAAAGACATCATCTATATACCTGGTCCAGAGGACGAGATTTGCGCCAAGGTCTGGGTCTGACCATATGATGTCGTCTTCCCATTTACTCATAAAGAGGTTTGCATAACTTGGCGCAAATCTCGTCCCCATGGCGGTCCCTGTGGTTTGCAGAAAGAAATCGTTATCGAACCAGACATAGTTGTGAGTCAGTATGTAGTCTATTCCTCCTAGAATGAATTCCCGCTGTTCTATCTTCATGTCTGGGTCCTTGTCTAGAAAATGTTGTATGCTACGTCGTCCCTGTGTGTGATCTATAACTGAGTACAAGGATGTTACATCGCTTGTAGCTAGCCAATAATTGTCTTCCCATGAAATAGATTGCAGTTTCTGTAGGATGTCCGTGGTATCTTTGAGGTACGATTTTTGCTGTTTAACATACGGCTGCAGGAAAGTGTCAATGTACTGTGATAGATTGGAACTGATGGAACCTATGCCGGAAATAATAGGTCTACCTGGTGGTTTGGTAGGATGTTTATGAATTTTTGGTAAGTAATAAAATACCGGTATTATGGGATGTTGTGTATCCAGGTAAGTGTGTTCCTGTGTGGATAGAATGCCTATGTCTAGTCCCTCTTTGAGTAGAGTTTGTAATTGTTGTTTGAACAAGGTTGTGGGGTCTCTTTTAAGTTTCTTATAGGTGTTAGTGTCATTAAGGATCCTATTGGCCTCCTCCATGTAGTCTGCTTTATTGAGAAGTACTATCCCCCCTCCCTTATCAGCTGGCTTTATGATTATATCAGTATTTTTACTTAAATCAGAGATGGCTCTCCTTTCCTTATTGGTCATGTTCAATTGTCTGGGCCTGGGATTCTGTCTATCTAGTTTCATGATGTCCTTTTCCACCATGCTGGTAAATGTGGCTATGTGGTTGCCCGTCATGTAGCTGGGATAGAACTGCGATTTGGGTTTTAAACTTGTATGTACAAATGGGTCATTGCTGGTGGGTTTATGTTGCGGTATCGGTGTCTTATGAAAAAATTTCTTGAGTGTCAGTTTGCGGGTGAATTTTTGGATGTCCATGTAGGTTTCAAATTTATTGAGTGATCTAGTTGGTGCAAATTTAATTCCCTTATCCAGGGCACTAACTTGGTGAGTGTCTAAGATGACGTTACTAAGGTTGAAAATCCCTTGTCCTTTCTTGTCAGTGTTAGTCACGGCCCGTGTCTGCCTTTTTTGTCCTCCCCTGCATCCTCGTCTGGTTCTGACCGTTTCCTTTTCGATGATTTGTTGTGTGTTATGACAGACCCTTCCTGGTAGATGCGGTCTGTCATTGTTCCTAAAAAATCCTGATCTGCACATTGGAGTAATGTGCCAACCTCTGCTGACTCAATGTTAATTGTAGCGGTGAGTGTGTTCCTTTCGGTTTGGTCTATGTGTAGAGGTAAGGAGTTAAGTGCTGCTAACTCGGTGTCCAGCCACCCTTGTTCTAGAGAGTGTCTCGCTAGTTCATGTGGTATTTCCTCTTCAATGTCGTATACAGAGAAGGAAGTGTCACAGTCTGTACTGGTAGTGGAATCCAGTGATGTATCGATTGTCTTATGTTGTAGATTCTTGCAAGTTTCTTTGGGGGTTTTTGAGTATAACTTTGTCATGTACTGTTGATATGTTAATCTTAATCTTTTGTAAACGGGTGTCCTGGGATTTCCTGATTTCTGAATGTTGTCCGCTGTCACCTTGTTTGTAATGTTAGTATGCCATTGTTTCTCTATCGTCCTAGTGGATGCTGGGGTTCCTGAAAGGACCATGGGGAATAGCGGCTCCGCAGGAGACAGGGCACAAAAAGTAAAGCTTTTTCCGATCAGGTGGTGTGCACTGGCTCCTCCCCCTATGACCCTCCTCCAGACTCCAGTTAGATTTTTGTGCCCGGCCGAGAAGGGTGCAATCTAGGTGGCTCTCCTAAAGAGCTGCTTAGAAAAAGTTTAGCTAGGTTTTTTATTTTACAGTGATTCCTGCTGGCAACAGGATCACTGCAGCGAGGGACTGAGGGGAGAAGGAGTCAACTCACCTGCGTGCAGGATGGATTGGCTTCTTGGCTACTGGACATCAAGCTCCAGAGGGACGATCACAGGTACAGCCTGGATGGTCACCGGAGCCACGCCGCCGGCCCCCTTGCAGATGCTGAAGACAGAAGAGGTCCAGAATCGGCGGCTGAAGACTCCTGCAGTCTTCAAAAGGTAGCGCACAGCACTGCAGCTGTGCGCCATTTTCCTCTCAGCACACTTCACACGCAGTCACTGAGGGTGCAGGGCGCTGGGAGGGGGGCGCCCTGGGAGGCAAAATGATTACCTATAAAGGCTAAAAATACCTCACATATAGCCCTAGAGGCTATATGGAGATATTTAACCCCTGCCTAATTTTTCTAAATAGCGGGAGACGAGCCCGCCAGAAAAGGGGCGGGGCCTATCTCCTCAGCACACGGCGCCATTTCCTCTCACAGCTCCGCTGGTCAGGACGGCTCCCAAGTCTCTCCCCTGCACTGCACTACAGAAACAGGGTAAAACAGAGAGGGGGGGGCACATTTATGGCGATATTTTGATATAACAAAGCAGCTATAAGGGAGCACTTATTATAAGGCTATCCCTGATATATATATATAGCGCTTTTGGTGTGTGCTGGCAAACTCTCCCTCTGTCTCCCCAAAGGGCTAGTGGGTCCTGTCTTCGTTAGGAGCATTCCCTGTGTGTCTGCTGTGTGTCTGTACGTGTGTGTCGACATGTATGAGGACGATATTGGTGTGGAGGCGGAGCAATTGCCAAATATGAGGATGTCACCCCCTAGGGAGTCGACACCGGAATGGATGCCTTTATTTATGGAACTACGGGATAGTGTCAACACGCTAAAGCAGTCGTTTGACGACATGAGGCGGCCGGACAATCAATTAGTGCCTGTCCAGGCGACTCAAACACCGTCAGGGGCTGTGAAACGCCCTTTGCCTCAGTCGGTCGACACAGACCCAGACACAGGCGATGACTCCAGTGGTGACGGTGACGAATCAACCGTATTTTCCAGTAGGGCCACACGTTATATGATTTTGGCAATGAAGGAGGCGTTACATTTAGCTGATACTACAGGTACCACTAAACAGGGTATTATGTGGGGTATGAAAAAACTACCTATAGTTTTTCCTGAATCAGAAGAATTAAATGACGTGTGTAATGAAGCGTGGGTTGCCCCTGATAAAAAGCTGATAATTTCAAAGAAATTATTGGCATTATACCCTTTCCCGCCAGAGGTTAGGGAGCGCTGGGAAACACCTCCTAGGGTGGACAAGGCGCTAACACGCTTATCTAAACAAGTGGCGTTACCCTCTCCTGAGACGGCCGCACTTAAAGATCCATCAGATAGGAGGATGGAAAATATCCAAAAAAGTATATACACACATGCAGGTGTTATACTACGACCAGCTGTAGCGACTGCCTGGATGGGCAGTGCTGGGGTAGTTTGGTCAGAGTCCCTGATTGAAAATATTGATACCCTGGACAGGGACAATATTTTACTGTCGTTAGAACAAATAAAGGATGCATTTCTTTATATGCGTGATGCACAGAGGGATATCTGCACACTGGCATCACGGGTAAGTGCTATGTCCATTTCGGCCAGAAGAGCTTTATGGACGCGACAGTGGACAGGCGATGCGGATTCAAAACGGCATATGGAAGTTTTGCCGTATAAAGGGGAGGAGTTATTTGGAGTCGGTCTATCAGATTTGGTGGCCACGGCTACAGCCGGGAAATCCACCTTTCTACCTCAAGTCACTCCCCCACAGAAAAAGGCACCGACTTTTCAACCGCAGCCCTTTCGTTCCTTTAAAAATAAGAGAGCAAAGGGCTATTCATATCTGCCACGAGGCAAAGGTCGAGGGAAGAGACAGCAACACGCAGCTCCTTCCCAGGAACAGAAGCCCTCCCCGGCTTCTACAAAAGCCTCAGCATGACGCTGGGGCTTCTCAAGCGGACTCGGGGACGGTGGGCGGTCGTCTCAAAAATTACAGCGCGCAGTGGGCTCACTCGCAGGTAGATCCCTGGATCCTGCAGATAATATCTCAAGGGTACAGGTTGGAATTAGAGACGGATCCACCTCGCCGTTTCCTGAAGTCTGCTTTACCAACGTCCCCCTCCGAAAGGGAGACGGTTTTGGAAGCCATTCACAAGCTGTACTCTCAGCAGGTGATAGTCAAGGTACCTCTTCTACAACAAGGGAAGGGGTATTATTCCACTCTTTTTGTGGTACCGAAGCCGGATGGCTCGGTAAGGCCTATTCTAAATCTGAAGTCCTTGAACCTGTACATAAAGAAGTTCAAGTTCAAAATGGAGTCACTCAGAGCAGTGATAGCGAACCTGGAAGAGGGGGACTTTATGGTATCCTTGGACATCAAGGATGCGTATCTCCACGTTCCAATTTACCCCTCACACCAGGGGTACCTCAGGTTCGTTGTACAAAACTGTCACTATCAGTTTCAGACGCTGCCGTTCGGATTGTCCACGGCACCTCGGATCTTTACAAAGGTAATGGCCGAGATGATGATTCTTCTTCGAAGAAAAGGCGTATTAATTATCCCATACTTGGACGATCTCCTAATAAGGGCGAGGTCCAGAGAACAGCTAGAGATGGGATTAGCACTGTCTCAAGAAGTGCTAAAACAGCACGGGTGGATTCTGAATATTCCAAAATCCCAGTTAATGCCGACAACTCGTCTGCTGTTCCTAGGGATGATTCTGGACACGGTTCAGAAAAAGGTTTTTCTCCCGGAGGAAAAAGCCAAGGAGTTATCCGAGCTTGTCAGGAACCTCCTAAAACCAGGAAGGGTGTCTGTACATCAATGCACAAGAGTCCTGGGAAAAATGGTGGCTTCTTACGAAGCAATTCCATTCGGCAGATTCCACGCAAGAATTTTCCAAAGGGATCTGTTGGACAAATGGTCAGGGTCGCATCTTCAGATGCACCTACGGATAACCCTGTCTCCAAGGACAAGGGTGTCTCTTCTGTGGTGGTTGCAGAGTCCTCATCTATTGGAGGGCCGCAGATTCGGCATACAGGATTGGATCCTGGTGACCACGGACGCCAGCCTGAGAGGCTGGGGAGCAGTCACACAAGGAAGAAACTTCCAGGGAGTATGGACGAGCCTGGAAACGTCTCTTCACATAAACATTCTGGAACTAAGAGCAATATACAATGCTCTAAGCCAGGCAGAACCTCTGCTTCAGGGAAAACCGGTGTTGATCCAGTCGGACAACATCACGGCAGTCGCCCATGTGAACAGACAGGGCGGCACAAGAAGCAGGAGTGCAATGGCAGAAGCTGCAAGGATTCTTCGCTGGGCAGAGAATCATGTGATAGCACTGTCAGCAGTGTTCATCCCGGGAGTGGACAACTGGGAAGCAGACTTCCTCAGCAGACACGATCTTCACCCGGGAGAGTGGGGACTTCATCCAGAAGTCTTCCACATGCTGGTAACCCGTTGGGAAAGACCAATGGTGGACATGATGGCGTCTCGCCTCAACAAAAAACTGGACAGGTATTGCGCCAGGTCAAGAGATCCGCAGGCAATAGCTGTGGACGCGCTGGTAACGCCTTGGGTGTACCAGTCGGTGTATGTGTTTCCTCCTCTGCCTCTCATACCAAAAGTATTGAGAATTATACGGCAAAGAGGCGTAAGAACGATACTAGTGGTTCCGGATTGGCCAAGAAGGACTTGGTACCCGGAACTTCAAGAGATGATCACGGAAGATCCGTGGCCTCTACCTCTAAGGAGGGACTTGCTTCAGCAGGGTCCCTGTCTGTTTCAAGACTTACCGCGGCTGCGTTTGACGGCATGGCGGTTGAACGCCGGATCCTAATGGAAAAAGGCATGCCGGAAGAAGTCATTCCTACTTTGATTAAAGCAAGGAAAGAAGTAACCGTGCAACATTATCACCGAATTTGGCGAAAATATGTTGCGTGGTGCGAAGATCGGAGTGCTCCGACGGAGGAATTTCAACTGGGTCGATTCCTACATTTCCTGCAATCAGGATTGTCTATGGGTCTCAAATTGGGATCTATTAAGGTTCAAATTTCGGCCCTGTCGATTTTCTTTCAAAAAGAATTGGCTTCAGTCCCTGAAGTCCAGACCTTTGTTAAGGGAGTGCTGCATATACAGCCCCCTGTGGTGCCTCCAGTGGCACCGTGGGATCTCAATGTAGTTTTGGATTTTCTAAAATCTCATTGGTTTGAACCACTAAATAAGGTGGATTTGAAATATCTCACTTGGAAAGTGACCATGCTTCTAGCCCTGGCTTCTGCCAGGAGAGTGTCAGAATTGGCAGCTTTATCTTACAAAAGCCCATATCTGATTTTCCATTCGGACAGGGCAGAACTGCGGACTCGTCCGCATTTTCTCCCTAAGGTGGTGTCAGCATTTCATCTGAACCAGCCTATTGTAGTGCCTGCGGCTACAAGTGACTTGGAGGACTCCAAGTTACTGGACGTTGTCAGAGCATTAAAAATATATATTGCAAGAACAGCTGGAGTCAGAAAATCTGACTCGTTGTTTATATTGTATGCACCCAACAAGATGGGTGCTCCTGCGTCTAAGCAGACGATTGCTCGTTGGATCTGTAGCACAATCCAACTGGCACATTCTGTGGCAGGCCTGCCACAGCCTAAATCTGTAAAGGCCCACTCCACAAGGAAGGTGGGCTCATCTTGGGCGGCTGCCCGAGGAGTCTCGGCATTACAACTTTGCCGAGCAGCTACGTGGTCAGGGGAGAACACGTTTGTAAAATTTTACAAATTTGATACTCTGGCTAAGGAGGACCTGGAGTTCTCTCATTCGGTGCTGCAGAGTCATCCGCACTCTCCCGCCCGTTTGGGAGCTTTGGTATAATCCCCATGGTCCTTTCAGGAACCCCAGCATCCACTAGGACGATAGAGAAAATAAGATTTTACTTACCGATAAATCTATTTCTCGGAGTCCGTAGTGGATGCTGGGCGCCCATCCCAAGTGCGGATTATCTGCATAAATTGTACATAGTTATTGTTAACTTATTCGGGTTATTGTTGTAGGAAGCCATCTTTCAGAGGCTCCGCTGTTATCATACTGTTAACTGGGTTTAGATCACAAGTTATACGGTGTGATTGGTGTGGCTGGTATGAGTCTTACCCGGGATTCAAAATCCTCCCTTATTGTGTACGCTCGTCCGGGCACAGTACCTAACTGGAGTCTGGAGGAGGGTCATAGGGGGAGGAGCCAGTGCACACCACCTGATCGGAAAAAGCTTTACTTTTTGTGCCCTGTCTCCTGCGGAGCCGCTATTCCCCATGGTCCTTTCAGGAACCCCAGCATCCACTACGGACTCCGAGAAATAGATTTATCGGTAAGTAAAATCTTATTTTTTGTGTCCCTTTGGTTCTGTTCTTTGGTCGTGTTTTGTGATGTATACCAAATTTGTCCCTGAGTATCTTATTTTTCTTGACTAATATTATTTTCTCCTCTCCTTGTCTTACCCTACTGAGAATGCTGATTTCTATTACCTTATTAAACACTCTAAAAGGTTAAGAGACTTTGTACGCTATTGGAGTATGTAGTACCGTAAGGGTACGCTCTTAGCGTAGCGGACGCTGTAGCGGGAGCGAGCCGCTCGAGCGACACAAACGCTCGCGAGAATACGCTGTTGGTATCGGGCACACTATAGGTGAGCGACTACCGTAATGCTACGCTATCAGCGTAGCGGACGCTCGAGACCACGAGGAGATCACGAGCGGCGCAGACGCTCACACGATAACAATCATTAAAACTTGTATGTAACACGCTGGAAAGATATTCTTATGCTGTGTACCTTGTATCAGAACCAATGTAGTGATGTAACGCTGTTTAACCTTATAGATACTAAAGCTGTTCGAGCGATCGAGACGCTCCTATTACCCCTTGCAATATAACAAATACACCCTACCGTTTTAAGGGTCCAAAGCCTTTTACTAACACATATCTAAGGTTACCTCAAAAGGGAAAACAGTTCACAAGTCATACACTACAAACTAACATATAATTCTAGCAGAGTATCTAAACAGTAACATGCACAATAGAGAACGATCGTCTTACAAATACAGAGACTAAGTGTGAATGGCTAACAACATACGGGTAACAAAGTGGCAACAGAGAAACATACCATACGGGGAACACACGCAGGCGCAACCGGAATCCAGTCCTCCAATTATCAGCGATAAGTGTTGAAGAGAGAGTACTGGCTGGCCTGGGGACGGTGACCCTTATATACACTGCACACAATACAGTACAATGGTCCCTATATTCTTATTGTTCATTGGACACAGGAATTCGGCTTCGCATTATAACAAAAGGTCATAGGTTGATTCATTCAGGTGGGCTGTGTCTACTTCCAACTGCCCAGGTGGGTGGGATACTGGGTTTCCCGCCGCATGGCTAAGTAAGAACAAATAATAGTAAATGGACATAAACTTCTTATGTCCATAACTATTCGCACGAGCGATTAATCCGCTCCAAACCAACACCGGAATATTGCTATTTAAATACTCTTCCGATGGGTACCAAACACCACTGTATGACCCCTGTTAGACCCTTCGTACAATACAAAGAGGGATCTCTCTGTTCAGGAACATGCTATGTTAACTAAACTTTCAGAATCTATCAAAGGGACCATGATCTACAAAATACATTATATAGTGAAAATATGTAACGATTGAGTCGCACGCTACGATCACATAAACTCTACCGTAAATACGCATACCGTGCGCCTGCGGGTGCCCGCGACTGTGAGTATGCGCACGTACGGGAGAGCGTACGCATGCGCAGCACGGACCTGTGTGAGGTGCAAATATGGTAGTGTGCATAGAGATATTTTTCTGACTTTGACACTACTGAGAGTGAGTTCTCTTAGTGTGTGAAATTCCTGATCCTGTTCGAATGGTTCAAGCTGCACATTCAATTGTTTGATACTTGTCTCTAGTCTGGTTAGTTCTCCAGTGTGAGTGTCTATCAGGAGCTGTATTAGTTGGTGTGAGCAATCATTCAAAATCGTGTTCCATCTGTTGATGAAAGTTGGATCTGGGTTGTGTAATGCTGGTGCCTTCTTTAATTTCAGACCCTTTGGTATAACCTTGTTAGCTTTATACCAGTTCAGTGTTTGCACATCCCACCATAACTTGTTCTCTTTTGTAATCAGTTTCTCCAGCTGTGTAAAGTGTTTGAAGAAAGCACTGGTGTTATGTGTAATGGTGGGAGTGTCGTTAAATTGTGCGAAAAGTGTATGGGCTCTAAGTTCCCTATCCTGTTGGTTGTCTAGAATACCCATAAGGGTATGTGGTTAACCTCTTGCAGCAGATTCGGAACAAGAATTGCAGATATACGGAAATGGGTTCTCTGCGCACTGAGGTGTTAGTCTGAGGCGGGGTGTGCTGCTGGTAATGAGGGGTGTCCCGCCCCCCCCTTAAATGGTAAGTATACAGATGTGGATAAATCCACAGGGAACCAGCGCTCAAACCCTATTTGTAGTGGTGAATGATACGGTTATAAAGTGAAACTAAAATCAATAATGAAAAAGCAGGTAATATACTTAGGGTTGTTTATTCTAAGATGCTGAGATACTTTCTTTCCCAACAGGTATAAATTCGGTTTAAAAGTCGATCAGTGATTGGGGCACGCTCCTGGTTTGAGCTTAAATTCTGAAGTGCAAGGTTCAATTGAAAGAACAAATGCTGTAATCTTTGTAAAGTCGAAAAAAAGAAAAAGAAAAATGCCACAAAAAAATAATGATAATATGTACTAAAGTCCAAACGGTTTACAAGTATATACAGACTGCGGCGTCCCGCTAATCTGTGCTCTGAAGTGAAGGATTCTCTTGTGAAGTGATGAACAGTTGACAGCGGTAGTGTATGCTTTGGTTAGAGTGGAGAATAAGGACCCTGGACTGGCGCTATTCCTCCTGCAGCACGTCCCACAGTAGAGCGCCCGAATCAGGCCCGCTCTGTGGTGCCGCTGACCTGGGGTGTGCGCCTGTCACAGAGGCGAAGTGGACACGGCCGGAGCTCTCCGAGCGGCTGGCCGCGCCTCTCCTCCTCCTACAGGGACTTACCTTCTCCCTTCCCCTCCGCCTTCCACTCTCCGCTGTCTCGGGCTTCTTCCGTCGCCTGGCAACCGGTTGCTTCCGGAACTCCGGATCACGTGACCGGATGGTTTGCGGAAAGGATTAGCAGTACTGTCCTTCTTTGTAGTGAATATTCGTCCTCAGTCCAATGTAGTATAGATGGGTAGCTCCAACGCGTTTCGACCTGTTAGGGTCTTCCTCTGGGAGTCATTTGTGTGTTTAGGTTGCAGGAATTTAAGGTGTCCTGATAGGGTGGGATCAATTCCCATTGGTCCTCTGATCTTGCTTTGTGATTGGCTCACAGCTTGTCAATCGAAGTTTATGGGAGGATGTGACATCATCACAGTGCTTTAGAGTGTGCCCAGTATTATCTGGCTTTGTGATTGGCTCACAGCTTGTCAATCGAAGTTTATGGGAGGATGTGACATCATCACAGTGCTTTAGAGTGTGCCCAGTATTATCTGGCTTTGTGATTGGCTCACAGCTTGTCAATCGAAGTTTATGGGAGGATGTGACATCATCACAGTGCTTTAGAGTGTGCCCAGTATTAAAAAAAGGAAAATAATGGAAAAATATATCCGTAGTGAAAAGGATATATATAAAGTTACAATATAGCAGTTATATGAATCAATCTTGCAGAATGGTGTTAATACTCAAAATAATGAACCTTGGGATATTTTTAGGCTATGTTCAAACGCATGAGAATAATGATTAACCCTCTACAGCATTAACCAATGCCTGTCACTACTTTGATGTAAGATATCATAGAATAAGGAAAGGAGAGCCATCTCTGATCTAAGTAAAAATACTGATATAATCATAAAGCCAGCTGATAAGGGAGGGGGGATAGTACTTCTCAATAAAGCAGACTACATGGAGGAGGCCAATAGGATCCTTAATGACACTAACACCTATAAGAAACTTAAAGGAGACCCCACAACCTTGTTCAAACAACAATTACAAACTCTACTCAAAGAGGGACTAGACATAGGCATTCTATCCACACAGGAACACACTTACCTGGATACACAACATCCCATAATACCGGTATTTTATTACTTACCAAAAATTCATAAACATCCTGCCAAACCACCAGATAGACCTATTATTTCCGGCATAGGTTTCATCAGTTCCAATCTATCACAGTACATTGACACTTTCCTGCAGCCGTATGTTAAACAGCAAAAATCGTACCTCAAAGATACCACGGACATCCTACAGAAACTGCAATCTATTTCATGGGAAGACAATTATTGGCTAGCTACAAGCGATGTAACATCCTTGTACTCAGTTATAGATCACACACAGGGACGACGTAGCATACAACATTTCCTAGACAAGGACCCAGACATGAAGATAGAACAGCGGGAATTCATTCTAGGAGGAATAGACTACATACTGACTCACAACTATGTCTGGTTCGATAACGATTTCTTTCTGCAAACCACAGGGACCGCCATGGGGACGAGATTTGCGCCAAGTTACGCAAACCTCTTTATGAGTAAATGGGAAGACGACATCATATGGTCAGACCCAGACCTTGGAGCAAATCTCGTCCTCTGGACCAGGTATATAGATGATGTCTTTTTCATCTGGAAAGGGGACGAACAATCACTTAAGAGCTTTCTATCACATCTCAACAACAATGACCGCAATCTGCAATTCACCTCACATTACAGTCAAGAAAAGGTGGAATTTCTAGATCTCAATATCTTTGTAAAGGAAGGGACGTTGCACACCAACACATTCAATAAAGCAGTTGATGTAAACAGCTTTATACTAGCCTCAAGTGGACATCATCCTACCTGGCTCAACGGTATCCCTATGGGCCAGTTTAAAAGACTTAGACGCAACTGCTCTAGGCTAAATGATTACGACACACAGGGACACACCTTGAGTGAAAGATTCAAAGAGAAAAATTATCATCCTGACTTGGTAAAAAGGGCCTTTGACACAGTTCGAGCAAATGATCGCTCAACACTTTTGGACTACAAGGACAAATCTGCACAAAAAAATATGACTGAAGGACCTATATTCATCACACAATATTCTGAGCAGTCACATAAAGTCAAGAAGATCCTCAAAAAACACTGGCCAATATTACTACAAGATGACACCTTGGCAGAGATACTACCACAGAATCCTAAGGTAGTATACAAAAAAGCTCCAGACATAAAACAAAAACTTATACATAGCTGCATACCTCCGACAAACACCACACAGACTACCATTGATGGCTCACATAGCAAAGGAGGGTTTTTCCATTGCGGGACATGTGTAGGTTGTAAGGTAACCAATTCCAGGAGTACTACACCAACATATAGCATAATATCTGAGGCGAACACACATGAGTATAAGATAAGGGATAGGTTGACATGCCACAGCAAGGGCATTATATACATCCTCCAATGCCCATGTGTTAAACAATACGTAGGAAGAACAATACGACCACTGAAAGTCAGAATTGGGGAACACGTACACAACATTAGGAAAGGCACAGAAGACCACCCATTATCCCAACATTTCAAAGAGTTTCACAACTCAAACCCTGCTCTACTTAAGTTCACTGGTGTAAAAGAGGTCAAAAAGAACTGGAGAGGAGGTGATTACATCTCCAGAATCAATAAGGAAGAACTGTGCATGATGATTAACTTAGGGACACTGGCCCCCAAAGGGCTCAACATTGACAACGAAATTAGGTCTGTCATATGCAAATGAAGACATATCCCATTTCAAGTCAATTCAACAGCAGCTACATTCACTATTCTATGATATCTTACATCAAAGTAGTGACAGGCATTGGTTAATGCTGTAGAGGGTTAATCATTATTCTCATGCGTTTGAACATAGCCTAAAAATATCCCAAGGTTCATTATTTTGAGTATTAACACCATTCTGCAAGATTGATTCATATAACTGCTATATTGTAACTTTATATATATCCTTTTCACTACGGATATATTTTTCCATTATTTTCCTTTTTTTAATACTGGGCACACTCTAAAGCACTGTGATGATGTCACATCCTCCCATAAACTTCGATTGACAAGCTGTGAGCCAATCACAAAGCCAGATAATACTGGGCACACTCTAAAGCACTGTGATGATGTCACATCCTCCCATAAACTTCGATTGACAAGCTGTGAGCCAATCACAAAGCCAGATAATACTGGGCACACTCTAAAGCACTGTGATGATGTCACATCCTCCCATAAACTTCGATTGACAAGCTGTGAGCCAATCACAAAGCCAGATCAGAGGACCAATGGGAATTGATCCCACCCTATCAGGACACCTTAAATTCCTGCAACCTAAACACACAAATGACTCCCAGAGGAAGACCCTAACAGGTCGAAACGCGTTGGGGCTACCCATCTATACTATGCCAGGCGACGGAAGAAGCCTGAGACAGCGGGGAAGGGAGAAGGTAAGTCCCTGTAGGAGGAGGAGAGGCGCGGCCAGCCGCTCGGAGAGCTCCGGCCGTGTCCACTTCGCCTCTGTGACAGGCGCACACCCCAGGTCAGCGGCACCACAGAGCGGGCCTGATTCGGGCGCTGTACTGTGGGACGTGCTGCAGGAGGAATAGCGCCAGTCCAGGGTCCTTATTTTCCACTCTAACCAAAGCATACACTACCGCTGTCAACTGTTCATCACTTCACAAGAGAATCCTTCACTTCAGAGCACAGATTAGCGGGACGCCGCAGTCTGTATAGACTTGTAAACCGTTTGGACTTTAGTACATATTATCATTATTTTTTTGTGGCATTTTTCTTTTTATTTTTTTCGACTTTACAAAGATTACAGCATTTGTTCTTTCAATTGAACCTTGCACTTCAGAATTTAAGCTCAAACCAGGAGCGTGCCCCAATCCCTGATTGACTTTTAAACCGAATTTATACCTGTTGGGAAAGAAAGTATCTCAGCATCTTAGAATAAACAACCCTAAGTATATTACCTGCTTTTTCATTATTGATTTTAGTTTCACTTTATAACCGTATCATTCACCACTACAAATAGGGTTTGAACGCTGGTTCCCTGTGGATTTATCCACATCTGTATACTTACCATTTAAGGGGGGGCGGGACACCCCTCATTACCAGCAGCATACCCCGCCTCAGACTAACACCTCAGTGCGCAGAGAACCCATTTCCGTAAATGTCAGAAGACATTCACTGCTGCAGCTCCAGCTCTCCCCAGCGGCGCTGTACATTCCCGAGCCCTGGTTGCCGGGTAACTACAGCAGGAGGCTCCGGTTTTCTTCACGTCAGGCACACACGACGGGGGCTCTCCGGGATCGCGTGGCCGCGCTTCGGGAGGTGGTAAGTGGGTCCCGCTTGTGGGACCCGGTCTTTATTGCGATCCGGCGCGGTCAGTGGGAGGCGGGCCACGTGCGCTGGCGGTGGACACTGTGGCAGTACAGGCGATCCCACTAGATCACCAGGGCATGGGTGCAGGTCAGGTTTTCTGTCTAAACTATTTTCAGTAGCCCACAGTACCCGGTGGTTTTGCCAGCAGGGGGATAAGGCTTAGACCTGAAGCCCCTCCCCCAGCCCCAGGGCGCCATTTCCCGCAAATGTTCCCGCCCTGGAGCTGCATATCTGTCTCTCCCTCACTCCCTGTCAGTGGCTGGGCGCCATTATCCCTCAGCTTCACTGTTCCTGGGACTGCTTGGGCAAATCCTCCTGTGTAAAGCCGCCTGGTTGTCAGTGCTGTGAATTTACATGACACTTAAGTATTCTACCTGCCTTTTTAGACAGTGCTAGTTAAGAAAGAGTGCGTTTAGTCAGGGTTTTCTAGTACAATTACCCTGTGATATACATCCAGTTCTTACTGTGTAGTGTTATATCTATTGACTACATAGCTATATATATAAGCTGGTCCAGTGCAGTATTATTGTTAGTAATAACCTCTGCATTGTTTAACTGTGACTATATGTGTGTGCATTAGCTTGCCGAGTGGTGTCCATTTTGTGTCTTTCACTCAACTTGCTATCCGTATATTCTATAACCTGAGGGGGCTTGGTGCGTCAGGTTTTTTATATTGATATAGGATTTTCACAAAGATATACTTAAATACTTATTTTTCTCTGTGATTTTAATCACCATATCTCTCCTTTTATCTCTGCTAGTGCTGACTACACTGCGCAGGGGTTTGGGTAAGAGGTATTGTGCTGCTGCCAATTGTACTGTGTTACCTGATACTGCAGGTTATATCGTGTCTGCTTCTGAGGGTAACGGTTCTGAGGCTGAACACACTGCCGGTGTTGCTGAAGCCACAGATCACTATGAGGAGAATATAGCAGCTGTGGGCTCTGGTCCTGGCCCCCAGTGCCACTGTGGCAACGGAGGTACATAATGACCCACCGTGGGCCGCTTTTTCCACGCTTCTACATACGCTAGTTAATAAACTAACACCCCCTATGCTGGTACAACCGTATTTGGTCCCTGCAGCTAACCCGCCGTGGGCGGACAATTTATCTGCTCAATTAAAGAAGTTGAACCAGTCCCTGACTACTAAAAAGTCTGACCATCGCTCGCCTAAGTCCAAGGGGTCCTCTAAGCGAGCGCTTGTCTCCTCACAATCCACTGCTGTCACTGACACCTCGTCTGACGAAGACGGCACTTACACTGACCCCACAGGTTCTGACTCAGATACGGCTGATGGGGAGGGTAGTTCACATGTGGATGTTCCTGATCTTTTGGAGGCTATTAAATTAATTCTACAGATTACGGATGATCCCGAGCCATCCGTCCCTCCTAAGAAACCAGATAGGTTCAAGCGTCAGAAGGTGGTTAAACAAGATTTACCTCACTCTGACCACCTAGTGGATATACGTCAGGAACCCTGGGAAAACCCGGGTACGAAGTTTGTGCCTCAAAAGAAGATGCTGGCTTGCTATCCCCTCGCACCAGAGCTGTCTAAAAATTGGGAAACGCCTCCTCCAGTAGACTCACATGTGGCTAGGGTGGTGGTTTCCTCAGCTCTACCTGTCACTACTGTCACGTCTCTAAAGGAGCCTACGGATAAACGTGTCGAGGGTTGTCTGAAAGCGATTTACACCCTCACGGGTGCTGCACAAAGGCCCACTATTGCAGCAACATGGGCTGCAGAGGCTATTGAAGCATGGGCCTTGGAGTTAGAAGCTGAAATCTCTTCTGACCATGCTAGACAATGCTTGTCATATATTGTCACAGCTTCTCGCTATATTAAAGAGGTGGCTTCTGATGCCGGTATCCTAGCAGCCAAGGCCTCTACTACGTCAGTCCTGGCTCGCCGGATATTGTGGCTGAGATCCTGGTCTGTTGATCTGGACTCTAGAAAAACCCTGGAGGTACTCCCTTTCAAGAGAGATATTCTGTTTGGGGAGGACTTAAATAAGATAGTGGCTGACTTGGCTACTGCCAAAACTGCCTATCTGCCAAGTACCGCTCCTTCTGTGTCGAAGGCTAAAGGTACTTCCTTTCGTCCTTCAGGTAAAGCAAAAGGTCAGGCGTACAACAAGCAGGCCCGCACTTCCAAACCTGGAAAGCCAAAGCCCAAAAGAGCCTGGGCTGCCCATCAGCCAGCTTCCAAGGCCGATAAGCCTGCCGCATGACGGGGCGGGCCTCCCCCTGGGGGATCCCAGGGTGGGGGGCCGGCTTCTAGTGTATACCCAGGAATGGTTGAAGACCACTTCAGATGCCTGGGTACGGGAAGTCGTCACTCGAGGTTACGCCATAGCCTTCAAAAACCGACCCCCTCATCGATTTTGCCAGATAGACGTCCCGTTGGACCAAAGGCAAACACTCTGCATTCGGTGGTACAGACCCTCCTGGATACAGGAGTCGTAGTACAGGTGCCTCTTGGGCAGAGGGGCCGGGGGTACTATTCTCCGCTGTTTCTAGTCCCGAAACTGAATTGGTCCTCCCGGCCCATTCTCAACCTCAAGGCATTGAACAGGTTTGTGAAGGTTTCCAAGTTCCGTATGGAAACCCTTCGCTGTATAGTTCTGGCCTTGGAACCTGGGGACTACATGGTCTCCCTGGACATACAGGATGCTTACCTGCATATTCCTATAGCAGCGTCACATCAGCAATACCTGAGGTTTGCTATTGGCAACCTCCATTACCAGTTTCGGGCGTTACCTTTTGGTTTAACAATGGCTCCGCGAGTCTTCACCAAAGTTATGGCGGTGATGACGGTGGTACTCCGCCGTCAAGGGGTCAGGATACCGCCGTCTCTGGACGACTTGTTAATCCTGGCAAATTCCCCAGAACTTCTCCTACGTCATCTAGATATGACTGTCCGGTTTCTACAAGCCCACGGGTGACTCATCAACTGGAAGAAATCATCCCTGATCCCTGCTCAGAGCATGTTGCATCTGGGAGCGTTATTGGACACTTACAACCAGAGGTTGTTCTTGTGTCAGGAGAAAGTCCTGAAGCTTTAGGACAGGATTCGTTGCTTCCTTTCTCGCCCGCAAGTGTCGATACATTCAGCGATGCAAGTGCTGGGCCTCATGGTATCAGCATTTGACATGGTGGAGTATGCTCAATTCCATTCTCGCCCCCTCCAGAGGCTGATTCTAGCCAAGTGGGACGGCCTGCCTTACCGGATCAGGTCTCAAATTATCTCTTTGACTCCGGAGGTCCGTCTGTCGCTGCTCTCGTGGCTCCAGGACCAACAATTGTGCAGGGGCCGTCCCTTCTGGATATCCAACTGGGTCCTGTTGACGACAGATGCCAGTCTCAGTGGTTGGGGCGCGGTGCTGGAGCAACACTCCCTTCAGGGTCGGTGGACCAAGGAGGAGTCCCTCCTCTTAATCAACATTCTGGAATTGCGGGCGGTCTTCAATGCGTTGAACCTGGCCCAGCATTTAATTCAGAACCATCCTGTTCAAGTGCAGTCGGACAACGCCACCACAGTGGCTTACATAAATCATCAAGGCGGCACTCGAAGCCGTCTGGCAATGAAGGAAGTCTCACGGATTCTACATTGGGCGGAACGCCATCTACAGGCCATATCGGCAAACTTCATTCCGGGAGTCCTGAATTGGGAAGCGGACTTTCTCAGTCGTCAGGACGTACATGCCGGCGAGTGGGGCCTCCATCCAGAAGTGTTTCAACTCCTAGTGGAAAAGTGGGATCTTCCAGACGTAGATCTGATGGCGTCTCAACACAATCACAAGGTTCCGGTCTTCGGAGCAAGGACAAGGGATCCTCAAGCAGCATTCGTGGATGCGCTGGCGGTGCCGTGGAGGTTTCGGCTGCCATACGTGTTCCCTCCGGTGTCACTCCTGCCCAGGGTAATTCGGAAGTTCAAGCAAGAAAAAGGAATTCTGCTTCTCATAGCTTCGGCGTGGCCCAGACGGCACTGGTTCTCAGACCTGCAAGGCCTATCGTTAGAGCGTCCAATTCTACTTCCACAACGCCCAGATCTCCTCGTTCTGTGTCTACCAGGACCTAGCCCGGCTGTCTTTGACGGCGTGGCTCTTGAAGCTTCCGTCTTAAGGGCTAAAGAGTTTTCTGAGGCGGTCATTCAAACTATGTTGCAGGCCCGGAATCCGGCTTCGGCTCGGATTTACTATAGGGTCTGGCATTCTTACTTTCTCTAAAGTCCTAGTGGATGCTGGGGACTCTGTAAGGACCATGGGGAATAGCGGGCTCCGCAGGAGACTGGGCACTCTAAAGAAAGATTTAGTACTATCTGGTGTGCACTGGCTCCTCCCTCTATGCCCCTCCTCCAGACCTCAGTTAGAATCTGTGCCCGGCCGAGCTGGGTGCTCCTAGTGGGCTCTCCTGAGCTTGCTAGAAAAGAAAGTATTTTGTTAGGTTTTTTTTATTTTCAGAGAGCTTCTGCTGGCAACAGACTCTCTGCTACGAGGGACTGAGGGGAGAGAAGCAAACCTACTCACGGCAACTAGGTAGCGCTTCTTAGGCTACTGGACACCATTAGCTACAGAGGGATCGAACACAGGTACCTAACCTTGATCGTTCCCTGAGCCGCGCCGCCGTCCCCCTCGCAGAGCCAGAAGAACAGAAGCAGCAGAAGCAAGA
The DNA here is from genome assembly GCF_028390025.1 of Pseudophryne corroboree. Classification (NCBI taxonomy): domain Eukaryota; kingdom Metazoa; phylum Chordata; class Amphibia; order Anura; family Myobatrachidae; genus Pseudophryne; species Pseudophryne corroboree. The sequence continues at coordinate 454,099,101 of NC_086446.1, forward strand.
AGACATCGAAATCGGCGGCTGAAGACTCCTGTCTTCACTTAAGGTAGCGCACAGCACTGCAGCTGTGCGCCATTGCTCCCACAGCACACCGCACACTCCGGTCACTGTAGGGTGCAGGGCGCAGGGGGGGGGGGCGCCCTGGGCAGCAATTAAGTACCTTTTTGGCATAAAGAGGCATATATACAGTCTGGGACTGTATATATGCCTGAGCCCCCGCCATTTTTTACACATAAAAGCGGGACAGAAGCCCGCCGCTGAGGGGGCGGGGCCTTCTTCCTCAGCACACCAGCGCCATTTTCTCTTCACAGCTCCGCTGGAAGGACGCTCCCCAGGCTCTCCCCTGCAGTATACAGGTGCATTAAAGGGTAAAAAAGAGAGGGGGGGCACATAAATTTAGGCGCAGTATATATATATTAACAGCAGCTACAGGGTAAACACTAAGGTACAGTGTAATCCCTGGGTTATATAGCGCTGGGGTGTGTGCTGGCATACTCTCTCTCTGTCTCCCCAAAAGCCTTTGTGGGGTCCTGTCCTCAGTCAGAGCATTCCCTGTGTGTGTGCGGTGTGTCGGTACGAAACCTGTGTCGACATGTTTGATGAGGAAGGATTCGTGGAGGCAGAACAAGTGCAGCTGAGTGTGGTGTCGCCGCCGACGGTGCCGACACCGGATTGGATGGATATGTGGAAGGTGTTAAATGATAATGTAAACTCCTTGCATAACAGATTGAATAAAACTGTAACCGGGGGGAAGTCAGGGTCTCACCCCATGCCTGATCCTACAGCGCAGAGGCCGTCAGGGTCTCAAAAGCGCACACTATCCCAGATAGTTGACACAGATGTCGACACGGAATCTGACTCCAGTGTCGATGACGATGAGGCAAAGTTGCAGCCTAAAATGACTAAAGCCATCCGCTACATGATTGTAGCAATGAAGGATGTATTACACATGTCTGAGGAAAATCCTGTCCCTCACAAGAGGATTTATATGTATGGGGAGAAAAAGCATGAAGTGACTTTTCCCCCTTCACATGAATTAAATGAATTATGTGAAAAAGCGTGGGATTCCCCTGACAGGAAGGTGATAGTTTCCAAGAGATTACTTATGGCGTATCCTTTCCCGCCAACGGACAGGTTACGCTGGGAATCCTCCCCTAGGGTAGACAAGGCGTTGACATGCTTGTCCAAGAAGGTGGCCCTGCCGTCTCCGGATACGGCCGCCCTAAAGGATCCTGCGGATAGAAAGCAGGAAGCTATCCTGAAGTCGGTTTATACACATTCTGGCACACTGCTGAGGCCAGCAATTGCTTCGGCCTGGATGTATAGTGCGGTAGCTGCATGGACGGATTCTCTGTCTGAGGAGTTAGATACCCTGGACAGGGACACTGTTCTACTGACCCTGGGACATATCAAGGACGCGGTCCTATATATGCGGGATGCCCAGAGGGACATTTGCCTGCTGGGCTCTAGAGTTAACGCAATGTCCATTTCTGCCAGAAGGGTCTTATGGACTCGGCAATGGACAGGGGATACCGACTCTAAAAAACACATGGAGGTTTTACCTTATAAGGGTGAGGAATTGTTTGGGGACGGTCTCTCGGACCTAGTTTCCACAGCTACGGCTGGGAAGTCAAATTTCTTGCCTTATGTCCCTCCACAACCTAAGAAAGCATCGTATTACCAAATGCAGTCCTTTCGTTCTCAGAGGAGCAAGAAGGTCAGAGGTGCGTCCTTTCTTGCCAGAGGCAGGGGTAGAGGAAAAAAGCTGCACCATGCAGTTAGTTCCCAGGAACAAAAGTCTTCCCCGGCTTCCACTAAATCCACCGCATGACGCTGGGGCTCCACAGGCGGAGCCAGGAGCTGTGGGGGCGCGTCTCCGACTTTTCAGCCACCAGTGGGTTCGCTCACAGGTGGATCCTTGGGCTATACAAATTGTGTCTCAGGGATACAGGCTGGAATTCGAGGTGATGCCCCCTCACCGTTACCTGAAATCGGCCTTACCAACTTCCCCCATGGAAAGGGAGATAGTGTTGGAGGCAATTCACAAACATTTTCTCCATCAGGTGGTGGTAGAGGTCCCCCCCCCCTTCAAAGGGGAAGGGGCTACTATTCCACTATGTTTGTTGTACCGAAACCGGACGGTTCGGTCAGACCCATTTTAAATTTAAAATCCCTGAACATTTATCTGAAGAAATTCAAGTTCAAAATGGAATCGCTCAGAGCGGTCATTGCAAGCCTGGAGGAAGGGGATTTTATGGTGTCTCTGGACATCAAGGATGCTTACTTGCACGTCCCCATTTATCCGCCTCATCAGGAGTACCTCAGGTTTGTGGTACGTGACTGTCATTACCAATTCCAGACGTTGCCATTTGGCCTGTCCACGGCACCGAGAGTTTTTACCAAAGTGATGGCGAAAATGATGGTGCTCCTTCGGAAGCAAGGGGTTACAATTATCCCATACTTGGACGATCTCCTCATAAAGGCGAGGTCCAGGGAGCAGTTGCTGATCAGCGTAGCTCACTCTCAGGGAGTGTTGCGTCAGCACGGCTGGATTCTGAACATTCCAAAGTCGCAGCTGATTCCTGCGACGCATCTGCCCTTCCTGGGCATGATTCTGGACACAGACCAGAAGGAGTTGTTTCTCCCGGAGGAGAAGGCTCAGGAGCTCGTGACTCTGGTCAGAGACCTCCTAAAGCCAAAACAGGTGTCGGTGCATCGCTGCACGCGAGTCCTGGAAAAGATGGTGGCGTCATACGAAGCCATTCCCTTCGGCAGGTTCCATGCGAGGATCTTTCAGTGGGATCTGCTGGACAAGTGGTCCGGATCGCATCTTCAGATGCATCGGATGATCACCCTGTCCCCCAGGGCCAGGGTGTCTCTTCTGTGGTGGCTACAAGGTGCTCACCTCCTCGAGGGCCGCAGATTCGGCATACAGGACTGGGTCCTGATGACCACGGATGCAAGCCTCCGAGGGTGGGGGGCAGTCACTCAAGGAAGAAACTTCCAAGGGTTGTGGTCAAGTCAGGAGACTTGTCTGCACATCAATATCCTGGAACTAAGGGCCATATACAACGCCCTGAGTCAAGCGGAGCTTCTGCTTCGAAACCAACCAGTGCTGATTCAGTCAGACAACATCACGGCAGTGGCCCATGTAAACCGCCAGGGCGGCACAAGAAGCAGGGTGGCAATGGCAGAAGCCACCAGGATTCTTCGGTGGGCGGAGAATCACGTACTAGCACTATCAGCAGTGTTCATTCCGGGAGTGGACAACTGGGAAGCAGACTTCCTCAGCAGACACGACCTCCACCCGGGAGAGTGGGGACTTCATCAAGAAGTCTTCACGCAGATTGCAAATCGATGGGAACTGCCACAGGTGGACATGATGGCGTCCCGTCTCAACAAAAAGCTAAAAAGATATTGCGCCAGGTCAAGGGACCCTCAGGCGATAGCTGTGGACGCACTAGTAACACCGTGGGTGTTCCAGTCGGTCTACGTGTTTCCTCCTCTTCCTCTCATACCAAAGGTGCTGAGAATTGTAAGAAAAAGAGGAGTGAGAACAATACTCATTGTCCTGGATTGGCCAAGAAGGACTTGGTACCCGGAATTGCAAGAAATGCTCACAGAGGACCCATGGCCTCTGCCTCTCAGACAGGACCTGTTACAACAAGGGCCCTGTCTGTTCCAAGACTTACCGCGGCTGCGTTTGACGGCAGGGCGGTTGAACACCGGATCCTAGCAGAAAAGGGCATTCCGGAAGCAGTTATTCCTACGCTGATTAAGGCTAGGAAGGACGTGACAGCAAAACATTATCACCGTATATGGCGAAAATATGTTGCTTGGTGTGAGGCCAGGAAGGCCCCTACAGAGGAATTCCAGCTGGGTCGATTCCTGCACTTCCTACAGTCAGGTGTGACTATGGGCCTAAAATTAGGGTCCATAAAGATCCAGATTTCGGCCCTATCCATTTTCTTTCAAAAAGAACTGGCTTCACTGCCTGAGGTTCAGACGTTTGTTAAGGGAGTGCTGCATATTCAGCCTCCTTTTGTGCCACCAGTGGCACCTTGGGATCTTAACGTGATCTTGGCTTTCCTGAAATCCCACTGGTTTGAGCCATTAAAGACGGTGGAGCCTAAAGTATCTCACGTGGAAAGTGGTCATGCTGTTGGCCCTAGCCTCAGCTAGGCGTGTGTCAGAATTGGCGGCTTTGTCATGTAAAAGCCCCTATCTGGTTTTCCATATGGACAGGGCAGAATTGCGAACTCGTCCGCAGTTTCTGCCAAAGGTGGTGTCATCTTTTCATCTGAACCAACCCATTGTGGTGCCTGCGGCTACTCGTGACTTGGAGGATTCCAAGTTGCTTGATGTAGTCAGGGCTTTGAAGATCTATGTTGCCAGGACGGCTGGAGTCAGGAAGACTGACTCGCTGTTTATCCTGTATGCATCCAACAAGCTGGGTGCTCCGGCTTCAAAGCAAACCATTGCTCGCTGGATCTGTAACACGATTCAGCAGGCTCATTCTGCGGCTGGATTGCCGCATCCAAAATCAGTAAAAGCCCATTCCACAAGGAAGGTGGGCTCTTCTTGGGCGGCTGCCCGAGGGGTCTCGGCATTACAGCTTTGCCGAGCTGCTACTTGGTCGGGTTCAAACACGTTTGCAAAGTTCTACAAGTTTGATACCCTGGCTGGTGTTTGCCCATTCGGTGCTGCAGAGTCATCCACACTCTCCCGCCCGTTTGGGAGCTTTGGTATAATCCCCATGGTCCTTACGGAGTCCCCAGCATCCACTAGGACGTTAGAGAAAATAAGAATTTACTTACCGGTAATTCTATTTCTCGTAGTCCGTAGTGGATGCTGGGCGCCCGTCCCAAGTGCGGACTTTCTGCAATACGTGTATATAGTTATTGCTTAATAAAGGGTTATGTTATGTTGGCATCCGTTGGTTGATGCTCTGTTGGTTATTCATACTGTTAACTGGGTAAGTTTATCACAAGTTATTCGGTGTGATTGGTGTGGCTAGTATGAGTCTTACCCGGGATTCCAAAATCCTTTCCTTGTAATGTCAGCTCTTCCGGGCACAGTTTCCTTAACTGAGGTCTGGAGGAGGGGCATAGAGGGAGGAGCCAGTGCACACCAGATAGTACTAAATCTTTCTTTAGAGTGCCCAGTCTCCTGCGGAGCCCGCTATTCCCCATGGTCCTTACGGAGTCCCCAGCATCCACTACGGACTGCGAGAAATAGAATTACCGGTAAGTAAATTCTTATTTTGTTTGGTGCACATCTAATGATTATGACGCTTCCAAGTTTAGTATAGCCAAGTTGTTGGCTTTTCTTCAGCAGGGCCTGGACTTAGGCCTGCGTCTGGCCTCCCTCAAGGTTCAAATATCTGCCTTGTCGGTGTGGTTTCAGAGAAAAATTGCGACCTTACCTGATGTGCATACCTTTACTCAGGGTGTATTGCGTATCCAACCTCCCTATGTCCCGCCTGTGGCTCATTGGGACTTGTCGGTGGTTTTGGAGGCACTACAAAAGTCTCCATTTGAACCTCTTGGTTCAGCTGATCTTAAGTGGCTTTCCCTTAAGGTGGTGTTTCTGCTGGCTATTGCTTCAGCTAGAAGAGTGTCGGATTTGGGTGCCTTGTCCTGTAGTTCCCCATATCTGATTTTTCACCGTGACCGGGCGGTTCTTCGAACTCGTCCCGGATATTTACCTAAGGTGGTATCTTCGTTCCACCTTAACCAGGAGATTGTGGTTCCGGCACTTGTTTCTCTTGATCTGTCTCCCAAAGAGAAGTCTTTGGATGTGGTACGGGCTCTCCGTATCTATGTGAAGAGAACTGCTTCCATTAGGAAATCTGATTCTCTCTTTGTACTGTTTGGATTTCACAAACGGGGCTAGCCTGCTCACAAGCAGACTTTGGCCAGATGGATTAGAATGGTGATTGCACATGCTTATGTGAGGGCTGGTCTGTCAGCTCCTTCTCACATTACGGCCCATTCTACTCGGTCTGTTGGACCTTCTTGGGCAGCCCGCCGTGGTGCGACCCTTGAACAATTGTGCAAGGCGGCTACGTGGTCCTCAGTGAACACGTTCATAAGGTTCTATGCCTTCGATACTGCCGCTTCCCAGGATGCTTCCTTTGGACGCCGGGTTCTTGTGCCCGCTACAGTGCATCCCCTCCCATAAGGAACTGCTTTAGGACATCCCCAATGTCTATCCTTGTGGAGCCCAGTGTACCCCGCAGCAGAAAATGAGATTTATGGTAAGAACTTACATTTGTTAAATCTCTTTCTGCGAGGTACACTGGGCTCCACAAGGCGACCACCCTGACGCACTTAGCTTCTTTGGGTTGGTATGGCATTAGCCGCTGACAGTTCTCCTGTCGCGAGAGTGTGGTGTATGTGGCTACTAACCGTTGTCGTCTCTTTTCCTGCTTCTGCATTGGGCTGGTTAACTAAAAACTGAGCTCCTGTGCAGGGAGGCGGGGTTATAAAGGAGGCGGCTCTGTGCATTCTGGGAACAGTCAAAGCTTTGAGCCTGTTGGTGCCTCGGATCAAGATCCTACTCTACACCCCAATGTTTATCCTTGTGGAGCCCAGTGTACCTCGCAGAAAGAGATTTAACAAAGGTAATTTCTTACCATAAATCTCATTTTATATATATATATATATAATGTGAGAAGGTCCCATCATGCTTTAGCGTACAGAGGGGGAGGAGCGTGAACTCTGGTAACCAAACTGAAACTGCCTAGCTCCAATGCAGCGACTATTCCCCACATTCTATTGTGCCCCAATTAACCTTGGATAAAAGTATTTAACATTGAGGGTAAAAAAATTAAATAAAAATTGACCCCTTGCATCTGACCCATTATATAGATTCAGACAGGCCACTAAGACTGACAGGGTCGGAGCTGCTTCTGGCAGTTCCAAAACAGTTCAAACCCAAGAGAGTATTAGGGTTACTGATTTAATCAAATCAGTTTTGATTTCATAGGGGTATATTCAATAGGAGTCGGATCCATTCCGACATTCAGTTGTCGGAATGGATCCGACAACCCCTATTCAATGAACGGCCAAATCCGACTGTTGGATTTGGCCGTCCTGTCAGGCAGCTGCTGTCAGCGGCTGCGGATGCGCTGACAGTAGCGGCCAGGGGAGCAGAGAGCGGCGGCCGTGAGCGGGAGGGGCTGGCTGCGGTGGACTTGTGGAGCCGCAGGCAGCAGGAAGAAAGGTGCTGCAGCGGCGGGGGGAGCACTGATCGGCGGGCAGCGGGAGGTGCGGGCAGCGGGGTAACATGTCTGCGGCGGCGGGAGGAGGCACTGCAGGGAGAGAGGTGCGCTGGCCAGGGACGGCCAGGCACCTCTCTCCCTGCAACGCCTTCCCCCGCCGCCGCAGACATGTCCCCCCGCAGCCTGCTCCTCCCGCCGGCCGCCGATCTCTGGTCCCCCCGCCACCCGCAGCACCACTAGTCTCCTCATCTCAATCTGACTTTTTTTGAAGTCGGATTGAGATTGTCGGAAACAATCGGATTGTCGGCCCCGCTTCTGACAATGCACGCTGATCGGCGGCTGAAGCCGCCGATCAGCGTGCATTCCGACAAGTCGGGTTTCCCGACTTGTTAGAATAAACGGGGCACTAATGAATAGGTCGGAACCCCTTCCGACCTAAAACTGTCGGAAGCTGACGTCTTTCCGACAAGATGGCAGCTTCCGACAGTTATTGAATATACCCCATAGTCTTCAAATGTAACTCTCACAGCTGTCTCTGTGTTATTATTTATTGCATTCTGCCTTTTGTGTAATTTGTTATTTATTGTTGTTAATATATGTATGTATATTTTGTTTTCAGATTACAGTATTGTCTTATGAAGAATTTTTATTCCTGGCAGGTTTGTAGCTCACTGGAACATCGCCAAGTCGATGGCTGGGTATTATCAGGAGTCAGGGAGAGCAGGCCGCGATGGCAAGCAGTCCTTTTGTCGTTTATACTATTCCAGGACTGATCGAAACCAAGTCAGCTTTCTGATAAAGAAAGATATCACAAAAGCACAGGTAAATGTTTAAAGCATTGCTTATATCCTTGTTATGACTGCAGCAACAAATCTCCTTGGGTGAGGTGAAAGGTTTGTTCCAGTCGTCGTTAATACCTCTCTAAAGAGTGTTTTATAATTGTAAAGTGTAACAAAATATGCCATTGCCTATATAATTAACTGTTGATAATATGAAGGAACTAAGATTATATTGTATTCATTTTTTTAATCATTCCCTCTTCAATTTGTCTTCCTACTTTGGAATGGTTGTATGCTTGTGTTTTTTGTGTTAAAACTTCATGCATACCAGATGTGAGATTTTTTTTTCTCCTGCTTGATTTTGCAATGGGCATGAACTGAGGAAATTTGCATTATGAAAAAGATATGGTAATAGTTTTTAAAGTTTGAAGGCAAAAAAGTTTTAATAGGCAAAAATTACACTTCAAAACAACTTGCATTAACAAAATATATTATACGTGAATAATAAAACAGTCAAGCAGTAAGTATCATTCATTACTGCTGATAACTTTGCTAAATATAGGTAAACCCTATAGAAAAATTACTGTACATCTGCAGTTATTTAACTATTAAGATTGATACTGTACCCTGGGCCCGCCTCTGTAAGGGGGCCCCTCTACCGGAGAACATGGACATCACTAGTTTCTCTGACGTCCTAGTGGATGCTGGGAACTCCGTAAGGACCATGGGGAATAGCGGCTCCGCAGGAGACTGGGCACAAAAGTAAAAGCTTTATGACTAGCTGGTGTGCACTGGCTCCTCCCCCTATGACCCTCCTCCAAGCCTCAGTTAGATTTTTGTGCCCGGCCGAGAAGGGTGCATGCTAGGTAGCTCTCCTGAGCTGCTTAGAGTAAAAGTTTAAATAGGTTTTTTATTTTCAGTGAGACCTGCTGGCAACAGGCTCACTGCATCGTGGGACTAAGGGGAGAAGAAGCGAACTCACCTGCATGCAGAGTGGATTGGGCTTCTTGGCTACTGGACATTAGCTCCAGAGGGACGATCACAGGCTCAGCTTGGATGGGTCCCGGAGCCGCACCGCCGGCCCCCTTACAGAGCCAGAAGAGCGAAGAGGTCCGGGAAAAATCGGCGGCAGAAGACGTTCCTGTCTTCAATAAGGTAGCGCACAGCACTGCAGCTGTGCGCCATTGCTCTCAGCACACTTCACACTCCGGTCACTGAGAGTGCAGGGCGCTGGGGGGGAGCGCCCTGAGACGCAATAAAACACGTTTTAAACCTTATATGGCTAAAGAAATGCATCACATATAGCTCCTGGGCTATATGGATGCATTTAACCCCTGCCAGTTTTCCTAAAAAAAGCGGGAGAAAAGGCCGCCGAAAAGGGTGCGAAGCCTATCTCCTCAGCACACAAGCGCCATTTTCCCTCACAGCTCCGCTGGAAGGACGGCTCCCTGACTCTCCCCTGCAGTCCTGCTACAGAATCAGGGTAAAACAAGAGAGGGGGGGCACTAATTGGCAGATAATACAAATACAGCAGCTATAGAAGGGAGAAACACTTATATAAGGTTATCCCTGTATATATATATATATAGCGCTCTGGTGTGTGCTGGCAAACTCTCCCTCTGTCTCCCCAAAGGGCTCGTGGGGTCCTGTCCTCTATCAGAGCATTCCCTGTGTGTGTGCTGTGTGTCGGTACGATTGTGTCGACATGTATGAGGAGGAAAATGATGTGGAGGCGGAGCAATTGCCTGTAATAGTGATGTCACCCCCTAGGGAGTCGACACCTGACTGGATGGTCGTATGGAAGGAATTACGTGACAGTGTCAGCACTTTGCAAAAAACTGTTGACGACATGAGACAGCCGGCAAATCAGTTAGTGCCTGTCCAGGCGTCTCAAACACCGTCAGGGGCTCTAAAGCACCCGTTACCTCAGATGGTCGACACAGACCCAGACACGGATACTGACTCCAGTGTGGACGGTGACGAGACAAACGTAATGTCCAGCAGGGCCACACGTTACATGATCACGGCAATGAAGGAGGCTTTGAACATTTCTGATACTACAAGTACCACAAAAAGGGGTATTATGTGGGGTGTGAAAAAACTACCCATAGTTTTTCCTGAATCAGATGAATTAAATGAGGTGTGTGACAAAGCGTGGGTTTCCCCCGATAAAAAACTGCTGATTTCTAATAAATTATTGGCATTATACCCTTTCCCGCCAGAGATTAGGGCGCGTTGGGAAACACCCCCTAGGGTAGATAAGGCGCTCACACGCTTATCAAAACAAGTGGCGTTGCCGTCTCCTGATACGGCCGCCCTCAAGGAACCAGCTGATAGAAAGCTGGAAAATATCCTAAAGGGTATATACACACATACTGGTGTTATACTACGACCAGCAATCGCCTCAGCCTGGATGTGCAGCGCTGGAGTGGCTTGGTCGGATTCCCTGACTGAAAATATTGATACCCTGGATAGGGACAGTATATTATTGACTATAGAGCATTTAAAGGATGCATTACTATATATGCGAGATGCACAGAGGGATATTTGCACCCTGGCATCAAGAGTAAGTGCGCTGTCCATTTCTGCCAGAAGAAGTTTATGGACACGACAGTGGTCAGGTGATGCGGATTCCAAACGGCATATGGAAGTTTTGCCGTATAAAGGGGAGGAGTTATTTGGGGTCGGTCTATCGGACCTGGTGGCCACGGCGACGGCTGGGAAATCCACCTTTTTACCCCAGGTCACCTCTCAGCAGAAAAAGACACCGTCTTTTCAAACTCAGTCCTTTCGTCCCCATAAGGGCAAGCGGGCAAAAGGCCACTCATTTCTGCCCCGGGGCAGAGGAAGGGGAAAAAGACTGCAGCAGGCAGCCTCTTCCCAGGATCAGAAGCCCTCCCCCGCTTCTGCCAAGTCTTCAGCATGACGCTGGGGCTTTACAAGCGGACTCAGGCACGGTGGGGGCCCGTCTCAAAAATTTCAACGCGCAGTGGGCTCACTCGCAAGTGGACCCCTGGATCCTGCAGGTAGTATCACAGGGGTACAAATTGGAATTCGAGACGTCTCCCCCTCGCCGGTTCCTGAAGTCTGCTGTACCAACGTCTCCCTCCGACAGGGAGGCAGTATTGGAAGCTATTCACAAGCTGTATTCCCAGCAGGTGATAATCAAGGTACCCCTCCTACAACAGGGAAAGGGGTATTATTCCACGCTGTTTGTGGTACCGAAGCCGGACGGCTCGGTGAGACCGATTTTAAATCTGAAATCATTGAACACTTAGATAAAAAGGTTCAAATTCAAGATGGAGTCACTCAGAGCAGTGATAGCGAACCTGGAAGAAGGGGACTATATGGTGTCTCTGGACATCAAAGATGCTTATCTCCATGTCCCAATCTACCCTTCTCACCAAGGGTACCTCAGGTTTGTGGTACAAAACTGTCATTTTCAGTTTCAGACGCTGCCGTTTGGATTGTCCACGGCACCACGGGTCTTTACCAAGGTAATGGCCGAAATGATGATTCTTCTTCGAAGAAAAGGCGTCTTAATTATCCCTTACTTGGACGATCTCCTGATAAGGGCAAGGTCCAGGGAACAGTTAGAGGTCGGAGTAGCACTATCTCAGGTAGTGCTACGTCAGCACGGGTGGATTCTAAATATTCCAAAATCGCAGCTGATTCCAACAACACGTCTACTGTTCCTAGGGATGATTCTGGACACAGTCCAGAAAAAGGTGTTTCTCCCGGAGGAGAAGGCCAGGGAGTTATCCGAGCTAGTCAGGAACCTCCTGAAACCAGGACAAGTGTCAGTGCATCAATGCACAAGGGTCCTGGGAAAGATGGTGGCTTCTTACGAAGCGATTCCATTCGGAAGATTCCATGCAAGAACTTTTCAGTGGGATCTGCTGGAAAAATGGTCCAGATCGCATCTTCAGATGCATCAGCGGATAACCCTATCTCCAAGGACAAGGGTGTCTCTCCTGTGGTGGTTGCAGAGTGCTCATCTTCTAGAGGGCCGCAGATTCGGCATTCAGGACTGGATTCTGGTGACCACGGATGCCAGCCTGAGAGGCTGGGGAGCAGTCACACAGGGAAGAAATTTCCAGGGCTTGTGGTCAAGCATGGAAACGTCTCTTCACATAAATATCCTGGAACTAAGGGCAATTTACAATGCCCTAAGTCAAGCAAGGCCTCTGCTTCAGGGTCAGTCGGTATTGATCCAATCGGACAACATCACGGCAGTCGGCCACGTAAACAGACAGGGCGGCACAAGAAGCAGGAGGGCAATGGCAGAAGCTGCAAGAATTCTTCGCTGGGCGGAAAATTATGTGACAGCACTGTCAGCGGTGTTCATTCCGGGAGTGGACAACTGGGAAGCAGACTTCCTCAGCAGACACGATCTCCACCCGGGGGAGTGGGGACTTCACCCAGAAGTCTTCCACGTGATTGTAAACCGTTGGGAAAAACCAAAGGTGGACATGATGGCGTCTCGTCTCAACAAGAAACTAGACAGATATTGCGCCAGGTCAAGGGACCCTCAGGCGATAGCGGTGGACGCTCTGGTAACACCGTGGGTGTACCAGTCAGTGTATGTGTTCCCTCCTCTGCCGCTCATACCCAAAGTACTGAGAATCATAAGAAGGAGAGGAGTAAGAACTATACTCGTGGCTCCGGATTGGCCAAGGAGGACTTGGTACCCGGAACTTCAAGAGATGCTCACGGAGGACCCGTGGCCTCTACCTCTAAGAAAGGACCTGCTCCAGCAGGGACCTTGTCTGTTCCAAGACTTACCGCGGCTGCGTTTGACGGCATGGAGGTTGAACGCCGGATCCTGAAGGAAAAAGGCATTCCAGATGAAGTCATCCCTACCCTGATCAAGGCCAGGAAGGATGTAACCGCGAAACATTATCACCGCATTTGGCGAAAATATGTTGCGTGGTGTGAGGCCAAGAAGGCCCCTACAGAGGAATTTCAACTGGGTCGTTTCCTGCATTTCCTGCAAACAGGACTATCTATGGGCCTAAAATTAGGGTCCATTAAGGTTCAAATTTCGGCCCTGTCAATATTCTTCCAAAAAGAACTGGCTTCAGTGCCTGAAGTTCAGACGTTTGTCAAAGGGGTACTGCATATACAGCCTCCTTTTGTGCCTCCAGTGGCACCTTGGGATCTCAATGTAGTGTTGAGTCTCCTAAAGTCACATTGGTTTGAACCACTCACCACTGTGGAATTAAAATATCTCACATGGAAAGTGGTCATGCTGTTAGCCCTGGCTTCAGCCAGGCGTGTCTCAGAATTGGCGGCTTTATCATATAAAAGCCCTTACCTAATTTTTCATTCAGACAGGGCAGAACTGAGGACTCGCCCTCAATTTCTCCCTAAGGTGGTTTCAGCGTTTCACATGAACCAGCCTATTGTGGTGCCTGCGGCTACTAGGGACTTGGAGGACTCCAAGTTGCTGGACGTAGTCAGGGCCCTGAAAATATATGTTTCCAGGACGGCTGGAGTCAGAAAATCTGACTCGCTGTTTATCCTGTATGCACCCAACAAGCTGGGTGCTCCTGCTTCTAAGCAGACGATTGCTCGTTGGATTTGTAGTACGATTCAGCTTGCACATTCTGTGGCAGGCCTGCCACAGCCAAAATCTGTAAAAGCCCATTCCACAAGGAAGGTGGGCTCATCTTGGGCGGCTGCCCGAGGGGTCTCGGCTTTACAACTTTGCCGAGCAGCTACTTGGTCAGGGGCAAACACGTTTGCTAAATTTTACAAATTCGATACCCTGGCTGAGGAGGACCTGGAGTTCTCTCATTCGGTGCTGCAGAGTCATCCGCACTCTCCCGCCCGTTTGGGAGCTTTGGTATAATCCCCATGGTCCTTACGGAGTTCCCAGCATCCACTAGGACGTCAGAGAAAATAAGAATTTACTTACCGATAATTCTATTTCTCATAGTCCGTAGTGGATACTGGGCGCCCATCCCAAGTGCGGATTGTCTGCAATACTTGTATATAGTTATTGTTACAAAAATCGGGTTGTTTATTGTTGTGAGCCATCTTTTCAGAGGCTCCTACGTTTATCATACTGTTAACTGGGTTCAGATCACAAGTTGTACGGTGTGATTGGTGTGGCTGGTATGAGTCTTACCCGGGATTCAAGATCCTTCCTTATTATGTACGCTCGTCCGGGCACAGTATCCTAACTGAGGCTTGGAGGAGGGTCATAGGGGGAGGAGCCAGTGCACACCAGCTAGTCATAAAGCTTTTACTTTTGTGCCCAGTCTCCTGCGGAGCCGCTATTCCCCATGGTCCTTACGGAGTTCCCAGCATCCATCTACGGACTATGAGAAATAGAATTATCGGTAAGTAAATTCTTATTTTTATGCAGCAGCAGAATCAGGCAGCCAGTATGCCGTACAGGCAGACACAGGAGTATCAGGTTTCATCAGTTACCGATGGAGCTTCCATCCAGAGGAGAGATCGGAGGGAGGAGAGAGCTGTAAATGACAGAGGGAACCCAGCTTCTCATCCTCACCTGGGTGTCTAGGTCCTGTGCAACCAGGGCCGGACTGGGACTAAAAATAGGCCCTGGCATTTTTTAAGCAGACAGGCCCACCTTGGTGTCAGCATCTGACACCTCCCCTTACTATTCCTGACTCCTACTTAGTCTATGCTCTTATCATTAATATTATAACAACATACAAGCGTACATCGTTCTCTATTAAAATACACACAAGGCTCATCTTGCAGGGGATTCCAACATGTGCCAAAGTCAGACATTTGGTTGGTTCTGTTAGGTAAAGCGGTGACTTCATTGGTGTAGATCACACAAAAAGAAAAGGGAATGCATTTCCCCAATTGACCAAGGCCTGCCTTAGCAGATGTAGAGGATTAGATAGTCCTCACTGCAGGAATCATTTAGGGCAGGGGGTTGACCAGTGGCGTAACTAGAAATTTTTCTCCCCCAAGCCAAAACATTCTCTGGTGGGGGATGGAGACTAATAAACAGTCGCTGACGCGGTTGCCACCTCGAGTGCACCAGCGCTAGGCATCAGGAATTATAGGCTCCGGGGTAGTATTGAGGCCGTGATCCCTGGGGTTGATGTCAGCAGAGGGGAGTAAGACGCTCCCCTGGTCACCCCTCCCCCCAGTTCATGACCAGTTTCCTCTGAGTTTCCCGCCATGAACTGATTTCCCGCTTCCATCTAAGACGCTGTGTATCTAAAAGGACCCAGTCGCAGCATAGGTGGCTGTATGACTGGTGCGTCTGTGTTTACGTGGGCGTCTGTGTTCACTGTAGGTTCACGGGGCGGTTGTGTACACTAATAGCGTCTAGATCCACTCAGCGTTCACTAACGTTTTGATGGATCCTGGAAGCGGGGTTAAGTCTCCCTGTATCCCACTCTCCTGAGCTGGGTGATACAGCACTAAGTCTCTATCTACTATTGAGTACGAATAGTTAGATAAGTGCCTGATGCATATGAGTCTGTAAACTATTGCTGCTGTTTCTTTCGCTGTGTGACTGAATACGTTTTAAAGTCCTATATAAGGTAATGCAGTACAGGTTGAGTATCCCATATCCAAATATTCCGAAATACGGAATATTCCGAAATACAGACTTTTTTTGAGTGAGATAGTGAAACCTTTGGTTTGTTTTTTTTTGCAATATATATTTTATTGAGGTTCTGAAAATACAACATTGAATGTCAGAAGTAAACATGTCATCCAGCCTAATACAAAAATAAACAATACAACAAACATCTTCTAAGTATATGGCATCGGGGACTAGGGTTAAACCTCACATTTTCCATTTTCTTGTATATAAGAATAAAACTGTAGACGACACAGTTACCAGGATTGTGAAAAAGTCATTCTACAAAAATACTGTTCGTCAATCACATGCAAAAGCTGAAATATAAACAGTAGAAACAATACAACATACTAATACGTTCTCCCCTGTGGAGAACGAAAAAACTAAGACCTACTAAACCCCCCAAAAAAAAAAACCGTAGAAAAAACATAAAAATAATCGTACCTGCTGGGGCATAGGGACCGCCGACCCATCCATGGACCATGGAGACATCATCAGAGCGAGAAGAGGCTTGTAGACAGCGGAAATGTGAAGAGGAAATATGGAAGGAGAGAGGCGAAGGAGAGAAGGGGGAGCTGCAGCCAGTGATGTAACAGTCAGGGAGGGGAAATAGATGAGGGAGAGAGAGGGGGAGGATCGTGTAGTCACGGGAGAGAGATGGGAGGGTCATCAGCCAGGAGTTGACGGCCGTACCACGTGGTATGTTGAAAGCTATGCTTAATAGCCAATTTCATCAGAGTGGGCAGTTGGTCGATAAAACGACCCCAACATCGAAATAAGGTAGGGGTCAAAGTCTCCTTATTTAGGGTCGTTTCCAGCCAATCCATCGTGAACAGGAAGAGTAATCTAGAGGTAGCTAGTGACAGCGTAGGAGGGGTGTCAGAAATCCACTGTTGAAGTATGGCCTTCCTGCCTACGGCTGAAAGAATCGCTATCAATTTCGCATCTTGAGAGGGGAGGTCCTGGCTGGGATGAGTTTAAGGGAAGTTGTAAACCAGTCCATCACGGTGTCTGGGGACATAGAGGGAATTTGAGAGGACCATGTCAGCACTTGGGTTAGGTCCGTAGCGGGAATGTGTTCTGTGCGAATGCGGGCATAGAGAGATGAGATGGAGCATATCCCAGAGCGCAGGAGCGTATCAAGGCTATTAACAAAGTCGGATACATGGAGATGAGAAAGGACTGTGTTTATATAATGAGAAGCTTGAAAAAAATAGAATCCATGGTTCGGATCTATGTCATATTTAATCAGTGCTTCCGCGAAAGTGAGTGGCTTTTTGCTAGAGTTAAGAAGGTCACCGACTCGTGTAATTCCTGCAGCGTGCCATGCAGCAAAGGGATAGGAGGCCTGACCCTGCTGAAAACGCGGGTTCCCAACTAGGGGAAGAAATATGGAGTGGGTGTACTGTAACTTCATGGATTTCCTAGATAGTCTCCATGCCAGCGCAGTGGAGGTAAGGAGTACATTGTCCAGAGAGAGAGATGACAAATCAGATTTGGACGTGTGTAGAACAGAACTGAGAGAGAGGGGGGTACAGAGTTGGGAGTCAATCAGTGAGTCAGTGAAAATCGAAGTATCATTGAGCCAGTCCATGGCGAAGCGCAGGAGGCAGGCCATATTATATTGCTCTATGTCCGGCAGATTCAGCCCTCCATTCTGTACCGTCTGAGACAGTTTAAAAAAACCTAATTCTGGGTCTCTTATTGGACCAAATAAACTTAGATATAGATGAGTTAAGGAGGGCGAGGTCAGATTTAGATAGCATGATAGGCACCATTTGAAGGACATAGAGCAATTTGGGGAAGCTAGCCATCTTTACGAGATTACAGCGACCCATAAGATTGAGAGGTAGATTCTGCTATAGTGCTAATTCTGTCTGGATTTTAGTTAGAATAGGGTGAACGTTATCAGGGTATAAACGAGCGGGGTCAGAGGGAAGGAGGACCCCAAGATACGTGATATGGGTACTAGGGTAGTGGCCCATCGAAACGGGAAGGAGGTATCCCACCCTGTAGTAATATGGGGAAAGATGGCCAGAGCCTCCGATTTGTCGAAGTTGATCGAGAATCCCGCAAAAGAGGAAAAGCGAGAAATAGCGTGCTGCAGTGCTGTAATGGACTGTTTCGGATTGGAGGTAAAAAGAAGAATGTCATCCGCAAACGCTATTAATTTAATCTCTCTATTGCCAATCCTAACGCCGCTAAAATCAGAGAGGTTGAGGATGTAACGCATGAAGGGTTCTAAGGCCAGGTTAAAAAGGAGGGGGGAGAGGGGACAAACTTGTCTGGTCCTTCTTTCAAGGATAAAGGAAGATGAGGAGGTGTTGTTGACTATAACCTGCGCAGTGGGGTCAGCATAAATGGATTCGACCAGGCCACAAAATTTATCTCCGAACTGTTGATAAGACAAAACCCTAGCAAGATGGGGCCAGGCAATCTTATCAAAGGCTTTTTCCGCATCAAGGTTAATGAGGATATTATTGGTGAGATTATGGGTATGCGAGTAGGTGATAGCCGCTAGGGCGATCCTGATACCCTGCACAGATTGTCTATGTTTGATGAATCCCAGCTGCGCAGGCGATATAAGGCGAGAGAGACAAAGCTGCAATCTATTGGCCATTCATTTCGTAAGAATTTTAAAATCTTGATTGAGGAGAGAGATCGGCCTGTAAGAGCCGGGTAGGGAGGGATCCTTTCCAGGCTTTGCAATGACTATAAACGTGGGTTTCAAACAGAGAGATATATCAACTGCGCTGAAATGCAAGGGGTGCAGCTACTCAACAGGTTACCACAAACCAGAATACATATGTGAAACAAAAAAATATATATGAATAGCGCTCCCCAATTGGGATATATATCACCAAAGCGTAATGTCCATCAGATTCTTGCAAGGAATAATGATGACAGTATTTCACGTTCTGATATCTTCTTACATAGACGTCCAAGATACCTCAAATGAGATCAGAAAAGACGCCTCTCATAGCGTAAAACAATTTTTTCCATTTATTCTAAAACTTTTTTTAAAAATTCATACGATAACAATGAACAAGTTATCCACCACCATACAGAGTAACTGCGTACCAGAGTGGGCCTATACAAGGCATGTGTTGCACATGGAAGGGTTAATCCCGGGCGTAACTCCTCCACGGTCCAGCTGTTCCGCCTTTCAAGGTTCCACGCCGTATCAGTCTCTGCCTTGATCCACCAACGCGTTTCAACATAGAGTCTTTTTCAACACCTTGTATAGGCCCACTCTGGTACGCAGTTACTCTGTATGGTGGTGGATAACTTGTTCATTGTTATCGTATGAATTTTTAAAAAAAGTTTTAGAATAAATGGAAAAAATTGTTTTACGCTATGAGAGGCGTCTTTTCTGATCTCATTTGAGGTATCTTGGACGTCTATGTAAGAAGATATCAGAACGTGAAATACTGTCATCATTATTCCTTGCAAGAATCTGATGGACATTACGCTTTGGTGATATATATCCCAATTGGGGAGCGCTATTCATATATATTTTTTTGTTTCACTATAAACGTGGCCTCATTGAATCTAATCGGTGTTTGTTTGGAAGTAAGAATGTGATTATAGAGAGACGTAAGGGTGGGCGCCAGTTCATCTCTGAGCATTTTATAGAACTCTGCGCCAAAGCCATCAGGACTGGGGCTTTTGTTATTTGGTAAGGTCTTAATGACCTCAACAACCTCCTCAGCCGTAATCGGGCTTTCCAGAGAGTCTCTCTCATCCTGAGTCAAAACAGGGAGAGCAGCCTCCTCTAGAAAAGAGAGGTTAGCCGCAGGGTCATCAGGGCCCTTGGAGTACAGAGACCGATAAAAGTCTCTAAATTCATTTCAGATAACGGCAGGGTCTGTGCTCCGCGAGTCTGAGCTTTTAATTGCGTTTACCCATGTGCGGGAGTTAGAGCCTTTGATTAGGTTGGCCAATAACTTGCCCGATTTATTTCCCCATCTATGGAATTTGTTGCGTTGATAATCATAAGATAGTTGGGCTCTTTCCGTGAGAAATGTATCGTAAACGAGTTTGGCCGAAAGATAAGCCTCTTTGTGGGCGGGGGTATCGTGTTGAGTGTAAGTCCTGTATGCTGAGGTGAGGGTTGTGCTCAAGGACTGTAGTTGAGATGAAAACTTCTTCCGTTTAAAATTAGTATATGACATGATGTGACCTCGGAGAACGGCTTTAGCTGCACCCCAGAAAATCAGCGAGTCTGGACTCTGGTCATCGTTGTCCAAAATATAGTTGTGCCAAGACTGCTTCATATGGAGAAGGAAACAGCGGAGTGACGCAGGTAGGCTGGAAGACGCCATCGGGGTAGACTACGGGAGGGCACATTTAGTTGGATATGGAGGGAGATAGGGGCATGATCGTATATGATAATATTGTCGATAGAGGTGTGAGTGACTCTGGGGAGAAGGTGAGCGGCAGTAAAGATGTAGTCAATACGGGAGTGAGAAGAGTGGGGGTGAGAGTAAAAAGAATAGTCTTTTTGAGTGGGGTGAAAGATCCGCCAGGGGTCCAAGAGATCCAATTGGGAGCAGAAAGAAGATAAGAGTTGTGCAAGAATCGTAGTGGTTGGTAGTACTTACCCTGGATCTGTCCATGGATGGGTCGACTATTAAGTTGAAGTCCCAAAGAATTCTTCCTTTCAGGCCCCACGCGATGGGCTCTCTCAATGACTAGAGGGACTCCTTTTAGATCCATGGAAAGTTGCTCCGGGATATCAACCGAGAGGAGGGCCAGGAGTTCGCGACCCCTCACCGACTCTGGGATGCCTATGACCCGCAGATTGTTACGTCTGCCGCGATTTTCAAGGTCATCGAGCTTTTCAGAAAGGTCAGCGACCGCCAGCTGTTTGGCCTGCAGAGAACGTTGGGCTTCCTCCAAATTATCCTCTAGGGTCGATATCCTTTGTTTCGCCTCATCAAGGCGCGTAGAGTGTTGACTTAGCAGGGTCGAAGAAGACTCGATGGCCTCTTTAATGCCTGCCAATTTCTCATCTAGGAGTGGCCCTAGAACCGCCAGCAGGTCCTTATGTTTCATCTTCGGCTGCTTAAGAAGCGGTCGTGATTTACGGGAGCGCTGGGAGAGTGAGCGTGTGGTCGAGTGGTCAGAGTTGGAGGAGTCACTACATGGGGTGTCCTCTCGTGAATGCTGAGTAGTGCCTGCGGACATCACGGGCAGAGGAATCAGGAACTTTTCCATGCATAGAGGTTTAAGCAGAGATGAGGTAGCCAGGCACAGAGAGTCCAGATAGTAAAAGGTGTAACGGGTCTCGCATATTAAATAGTGACTTCAGTAGTAGCTCATCCTGAGCAAGACGCATGAGAGGTGAGGTAAGATGGGGGGGAAGGAGGGAGGGGCGTGCGGTGTCTGTGGTTGAGAAGACTTTCAGGAGCCGGCAAGAGTAAGTGATGAGAGGGGCCAGGCCCCCGTGGGTAAGCAGGGAGAGGGCGGCAACCAAGGAGGTGGAGTTCAGCACAGGACCCGTTGTCCAGGTGTCGGTGGACCTTTAGGTGCTCAGCAGCGATGAGGTCAGGGTCAGGGCGTCAGGGACATTTATGGATCCTCAGCCGCCACCATGTAACGGATATCCGCAGGGGTCTGCACGGAGGGAGGAGTGGTGATCCGGGCGGCGGAAGGCAGGGGAGAGTTCCTAAGCGCAGTGTGTAGCAGCTGTCCGGCCAGTGCAGCTCCCGTCTCCCTCTGTCTCGATCGTCAGGTCCCCGGTAGCTGGGGCAGTGCCAATATGGCCACCGGCCTTTGTATACTGTAGGGGGAGGTGCAGAGAAAGAAGCAGTCTCTTAAGTGCCAAGCAGCTGTGAGAAGGGTGGGTGGGCTGTGCCTCCTTATAAGTGACAGACACCTCCGTTATGTCGGTGTCGTCAGAGCAGCCGAATCCCAGCAGAGCCTACCAGCAACTAGTATTGTCTCCCCTCAGAGGGCCCCGACCGCGGCAGCGATCACCAGCAGATACGGATATGGCTCAAGCGGCAGCAGGGAGAGCCAGCCGAGGTGTGGGGTGCGTGGGGTAGCCGCAGGCATCCCTTTTCCGGGTCCACGGCAGTCTGTGTGCACGTGTGCTGCAGCAGGAGCAGGGAGGAAGATGGCCGCCGGGTTCCGGCGCAGGGAGTGAAAAGCTGGCCCCTTCACTGGAGCCCCCCGTGGGTACAGGCAGTCGCGGGACTCGCGGGGCTGGCCGGAGGTCACAGACAGGCTAGAGAGCCCCGGGGG
This sequence comes from Pseudophryne corroboree, assembly GCF_028390025.1. Classification (NCBI taxonomy): domain Eukaryota; kingdom Metazoa; phylum Chordata; class Amphibia; order Anura; family Myobatrachidae; genus Pseudophryne; species Pseudophryne corroboree. Next base: position 454,120,927 of record NC_086446.1, read on the forward strand.
AGGTGAGCAGGGTCCGGGCGCCGTCACCACCACGTTTCCGGAAGTCCGGTGGGTCGCCCGTGAAATCGAGGCCCCGGCGTGAGAATAAGCAGCGGGCCGCAATCCGTGGGAGCTTTTAATGCGCTCCCCGATTCCGCGGCCACTGGTGTTTAGCAGCAGGGGGATTGGGAGGGTGTAGGTAGTAGGGATTTGGAGCAGGAGAGCAAGTTTAGGCGGGCTAGGAGGGTAAAAGGATGTTATTAAAGCAGGAGCTATGCACAGCTGCGACTGCTCTCCAGCGTTAAGCCACGCCCCGAAACCTTTGTTTTTTGATGGCTCAATGTACACAAACTTTGTTTAATACACAGTTATTAAAAATATTGTATTAAATGACCTTTAGGCTGTGTGTATAAGGTGTATATGAAACATAAATGAATTGTGTGAATGTAGACGCACTTTGTTTAATGCACAAAGTTATGAAAAATATTGTCTAAAATTACCTTCAGGCTGTGTGTATAAGGTGTATATGTAACATAAATACATTCTGTGCTTAGATTTAGGTCCCATCACCATGATATCTCATTATGGTATGCAATTATTCCAAAATACGGAAAAATCTGATATCCAAAATACCTCTGGTCCCAAGCATTTTGGATAAGGTATACTCAACCTGTAATATGTTTCTGCTACATAGTTGAACTGTATCTGTAGTTAAATATGTGCTCATATTGCTTATTATACTAATGTATAACCTGTGACTGAGTGCTAGTGCAATTGCTGACTTTACTATTTTCAGTCAGTTTCTAGGTATTCCGATCCTCAATGCTGGTGCAAAGCAGGGAGGGGTCAGATTGTATGTCACTTTGACAAGTTTTAAAGTGATTTCAGTCACAAATTGTGTAGTTAACACTGTACAGGTGTGTAATTTCTTTATCATGTCTAAGAGAGGCAAGGGTGAGGAGGATACACTCTCCACAGCAGCACCAACACTCATTTCATGTTTGTCTTGCAAATCTAGGTTAACCTCTCAGGATCTGGTTCAAAGTGTATTATGTGCAAACTATTTTAGCTTTCACCAAAGCCTCCTAAATAATCCAAGGCAGGCATAGGTTCAAATGGAACCCCCATGGGCTATGTTTGCACAGACATTGGGGGTCATTCCGAGTTGTTCGCTCGTTATTTTTTTCTCGCAACGGAGCGATTAGTCGCTAATGCGCATGCGCAATGTCCGCAGTGTGACTGCGCCAAGTAAATTTGCTATGCAGTTAGGAATTTTACTCACGGCATTACAAGGTTTTTTCTTTGTTCTGGTGATCGTAATGTGATTGACAGGAAGTGGGTGTTTCTGGGCGGAAACTGGCCGTTTTATGGGTGTGTGCGAAAAAACGCTACCGTTTCTGGGAAAAACGCGGGAGTGGCTGGAGAAACGGAGGAGTGTCTGGGCGAACGCTGGGTGTGTTTGTGACGTCAAACCAGGAACGAAACTGACTGAACTGATCGCAGATGCCGAGTAAGTGTGGAGCTACTCAGAAACTGCTAAGAAGTGTCTATTCGCAATTTTGCTAATCTTTCGTTCGCAATTTTGATAAGCTAAGATTCACTCCCAGTAGGCGGCGGCTTAGCGTGTGCAAAGCTGCTAAAAGCAGCTTGCGAGCGAACAACTCGGAATGAGGGCCATTATCCAGTATAGCTGAGCGGATAATGCCAGCTCCTATACAAGGGATAGGTTACCCTATTAAACCTTACATGTAACATCCTACTTGGGGTTTATCACATCCATTACAGGAATCTGCAGCCTTTCAACAAAAACAGGCGGAAAGGCTGATGGAAAGTAAATCACATAGACGTGAAACAACATCTTCACAGTCTACATGTGTTTCAGATGGGGACTCATCGGAAGATGAGGCTTCATCGCACTCCGAGTTTGCATACAGAGATGAGGATGAAGGTTTTAGCTTTCTGGATATACCTAAGCTAATTGGTGCTATGAAAGCCATTCTATCCTTGGAGGAAGCAGCAGAGCCTTTTCTTAAAATCTAAGGCACCTGTGTTTAAACATCCCAAAACAGTTAGGACTGAATTTCCTGGGTCAGGACAGCTGATGGAAATTATGCAAGAGGCTTGGGTAACACCCAGTAAGAAGTTTAAGATTCCAAAGAAATGGAATTCCCATTATCCTCTTCCGGCTGGGGACTGTTTAAAAAGGGAGGTGGCTCCCAAAGTAGATACGCATGTCATTCTATTGGAGTGGAAATCTACATTACCTTTGCCTTCAACATCTTTAAATTATGTCACGGATACGAAAATAGATAGTTTTCTAAAAAACATTTTCTCAGTGTCTCGGGCAATCATAAGACCAGCCATGATTTCAGCCTGGATGGCAAAAGCAGTGGCAGCCTGGGCTGATGCATTGGAGGATGATCTTTCTTTGGCATCTAGAGAACAAAAATCCCATATTGCACATCAAACAGGCAGTTATTTTTATGGAAGAAGCAGCCTTGGATATGGGTAAAATTACCTCTCAGGCATCAGCCTCAGCAGTAACAGCTCGCAGAGCTGTTTGGCTATGTACCTTGAAATTTGATTCATAATCCAAGAAGGTTCTGGACTCATTGCCTTTTACTGGAGATATTCTTTTGGTAAAGAATTAAACAGTATTTTGGAGTCAGAACATCCTCCAAGAAAGTCAAGTTTCCTTCCACACACAAATCCAAGTGTAGATTTCAAGCTTTTCGGCCCTTTCGGATTCAAGGAAAAGCAAAAGGAAAGGGTTGTGGCAAACTGTCTCAATCTGACAAGTATGGTAAGACTAAAAAAGCTTTGGGCTACCAGAGGACTGGCTTCCAAGTCAGAAGATAATCCATCAGCCTGATAGTGCGGGCCTCCACCTGGGGACCCGAGGGTGGGAGGCCGACTTCTTCAGTTTGCACAGATCTGGCAGCAGTCTACTACATATGCCTGGGTGCAAGAAGCGATATCTCACAGTTATGCGTTTGCTTTCAAGAAACACCCTCCACAAAGATTTTTTTGTACCAGCCCGTCTTCAGTGGAAACGAAGGCCAGGGCTGTGCAAGAGGCAGTTCAGAAGTTGCTCAGTCAAGAGTGATAATTCCAGTTCCTCCTGCACAACGAGGACAAGGTTTTTATTCCAACCTGTTTCTAGTCCAGAAGCAAAATGGTTCGTTCCAGCCCATACTCAATCTCAAAGGACTGAACAAGTACATTTGGGTGTCTCTGTTTCATATGGAGACTTTACGTTCCATTATTTTGGCCATGGAACCAGAGGATTTTATGGTATCCCTGGATATCCAGGATGCTTACCTACATGTTCCTATAGCACTGTTACATCAGCACTATCTCAGGTTTGCTATCCTCCAGCAACATTTTCAGGCCCTACCATTTGGACTGGCCACAGCTCCCAGAGTATTCACCAAAATTATGGTGGTAATGGCAGCTTATCTCCGTCAGCAGGGGATAAGGATTTTTCCATACCTCGACAAATTATTAATCCTGGCACAATCTCAGGAATTGCTTCAGTGTAATCTGCAACGGGCAATAGCTTGTTTGCAGAGACACGGTTGGCTCATAAATTGGGCAAAGTCGTCCCTGGTTCTGTCACAGCGGATGACTCATTTGGGGGCTGTGTTGGTTTCAGGTCTTCAGAGAGTAATTTTACCTCTGAACAAAATATCCAAAATTCAGTCAAGGATTCAGTAGCTACTACACAGTCAAAGGGTATCCGTTCACGCAGCAATGCACGTGATGGGATTGATGGTGTCGCTATTCGACATGGTGGAGTATATTCGGTTCCACTCGAGGCCTCTGCAACGTCTGATCCTTGCCAAATGGATTGGGTTTCATCAGACAATAAAAATGCAGACTATGGTCCTTCCTCTGGAAGTAAGGAGGTCATTAGCTTGGTGGCTACAGACATCTCATCTGGACAAAAGGTGACCCTTTTGGATATCAGATTGGGAAATTCTGACAACAGATGCCAGTCTTCAGGGCTGGGCAGCAATGTCAGGAAGAGTTTGCTTCTAAGGACAGTGGACAAAGGAAGAAAGTCACCTGCCAATACATATATTGGAACTTTGGGTCATTTATATCAGGCAAAGGACATTCTTCAGGGGAAACCAGTTCAAATTCGCTCGGACAATGCTACAGCAGTAACGTACCTCAATCATCAAGGAGGACATGGTAGCCAAAAAGCAATGAAGGAGGTAAGACGCACGTTAAGGTGGGCAGAACTTGATCATCCAGCCTTGTCCGCAGTGTTTATTCTGAGAGTCCTAAACTGGGAAGCGGATTTTCTCAGTCGACACGCCATTCATGCAAACAAATGGGATTTACACCCCGAGGTCTTCCAGACTCTGGAAGACAAGTGGGGGTTACTGGAGATAAATCTCATGACTTCCCATCAGAATAACACAGTTCCCACATACAGGTCAAGAACAAAGGATCCCAGAGCATCCTTAGTGGATGCCCTGTCAGTGAGACTGGAATTTCGTCTGGCTTTCACTGATCGCCCTGTTGCCCAGGGTGATGAGAAAGGTAAAACAGGGAAAGGGTGCCGTGATACTAATAGCTCCGGCTTGGCCCAGAAGACATTGGTGCATAGATCTGCAGAGGCTGTCAATGGATGATCCATTTTTACTCCCTCAGTGCCTAGATCTACTGTCACTGGGTCCTTGTTATTACAAGCACCTGGATCGACTGTCTTTGATGGCGTGTCTCTTGAGTCTTCCATTCTGAAAGCAAGAGGATTCTCACAACAGGTAATTCAAACAATGCTCAGAGCAAGGAAACCATCCTCGGATTTCATTTATTACCGAATATGGCAAGCCTATATTCTTTGGTGCAGTGACCCGAAAGTTGACCCTAGGTCTTTCAGAGGTTTCAGAGTCCTAGCATTCCTTCAGGCAGGAATGGACAAAGGGTTACGGGTGGCTTCCTTGAGAGTGCAGGTGTCAGCATTGACTGTATGGTTCCAAAAGAAAATTGCTAACCCACAGGATGTTCGTACTTTCTTCCAGGGAAAGCTTCACATCAAACCTCCCTTTGTTCCTCCTGCAGTGCCTTGGGATTAAAGTTTAGTCCTAAAGCCGCTTTAAGTTGCTCCATTTGAACCACTAAAGCAAGTGGATCTTAAATGGTTGACAGCTAAAGCTCTTTTTCTACTGGCTATTGCTTCAGCTAGAAGAGTTTCAGATTTAGGGGTGTTATTATGTCGCCCTCCTTTTCTGATTTTTCATCCAGATAGAGCGGTTCTTAGAACCAAATCTGATTATCTTCATAAGGTGGTGTCTGAATTCCACCTTAATTAAGAAACTGTTGTTCTGGCCTTCCAAGGGCCGGACCTTCCTGCAGGAGATGCATAATTGGACGTAGTCTGTGCTTTAAGGATCTATGTGGATCGCACCATTGCCATCAGAAAAACAGATTCTCTCTTTGTTCTCTACGGATTTCACAAGAGAGGATGGCCTGCTGACAAGCAGACACTGGCGAGGTGGTTTCGGATGACGATTTCAGAAGCATAGTCTCAAGCTGATCTCCCTATTCCGGCTAATGTCTCTGCTTAGTCTACTCGTAAGGTAGTTCCATCATGGGCAGCACAACATGGTGCTGAACAGATATGTAAGGCAGCCATATGGTCTTCCGTTAACACATTCATTAGACATTATGCCTTTGATACCTTTGCCTCTCAGGACTCTGAATTCGGGCGAAGGATTCTCATGTCCTATCAGGAGCGTCCCCACCACTAAATTTGCTTTGGGACATCCCAATGTTTATCCTGTGGATAACCTGTGGACCCTGCAAGAGAAATAATAGTTATGGTAGACTTACCTATTTCTCCTAAGACGCACCTGATTTGAGGATCCTTTCACATACTAACCTCTTCCTTGTGCATGTGCGTTCTTCTCGCCTGATTAGGGCTCTTTGTGATGCTCCTGCCTTGAGCTTTGGAAAAGAACTGAATTGCCTGAGCCCGGAGGCGGGGATATAGAGGATTGGCCCGTTGGATTCTGGGAGGCCGAAACCTTTGATCATTGGTGCAAATCGGCTGTCGCTACCTCATATCCCAATGTTTATCCTGTGGACTTGGGAGAAATAGAGTTATCAACGGTAAATCTACCATAACTATTATTTATATGTTTGTAATTGTTGTGCAGAAATTGATTTTGATGTACAACGGAAAATGTGATGATTTGTACGAATTGAAGCCTTAATAAAAGATATTTAAAAAAAAAAAAAAAAAACAGAGAGTGCCTTGCCGGAAAACTCACAACTTGTCGACTCAATACAGTTAATAGAAATGTAGCAAACTTTCTAAAGAGTGGAGAAGAAGACAAGTGGAGAAGTTGCCCATAGCAACCAGTCAGCTAGCTAGCATTTATCAAGTCAATTCTGTAAACGTATAGGTGGAAGCTGATTGGTTGCTACAGGCAGCTTCCCCATTATTGAGAATGTGTGATACATTTCCCAAAGTGAGTGTTAGAAGGAGGCATCCGATCGACAATCCCTTGGTGGAAAGTAAGTAGGCAGCAGTGCATAGTAAAGGGATCGGGGACACCCACCTTGGGGCTGCTGATGTAATTCAGGTCACCAAATCCAGTGACAGGGCCAACAGGCTTCAGAGAAGGTGTTCTCATGGCACCAGATGGAAGATGTGCTGTATGCACATTAAGCTCCTGTTATAACAGCATGTCTTGTCCGATCTGGCTAGGTTTCTGAGGGAAATAAATGAGCCTTGTGGAGACAGCTTTTGTGGTTAAGGCTCTACTCAAGGGGGGAGAGTACAGCTCTAGGAGCTGTTTTATAGCTCAATGGGGAGGTCACTCAGTGGGGAATCATATGGTGGTGCTGTCTATGAAAGATTCCTATATCAGTAGCCAGGTCACTCGATGGGGAGTCATATGGTGGTGATGTCCTCTTACTGATCCATCTTTTTTTCATCTTCTTTTTCTTGCAGTCTTCATCTTGCCTCTATGTCTTCTATGTGGACCTTGGCATAGGTAATTGTAAGAGACCCCTCTAATTGTAATGGTGCCAAGGCGTGGGGAGACCATTTTACATATAGCAGTGTAAAGACTGCACAGTGCATGTTAATGCCTACGTACATGCTCGGGATCTCTGATTTTTTTTTTAATCACTCAAGGAAAATTAATAGTAGACAAAATGAAATATTTGCACCTGTAGATTACAGGATGGAGGATGTTGTTATTTTTTTGTGCGTTCTAAATGTATGACATTTAGGAAAAACTCTAATGGGCCCTACACACTGGCCGACATCACTGCACGATATGAACGATCTCGTTCATTAATGAACGAGATAACGTTCATATCGTGCAGTGTGGAGGCACCAGCGATGAACGATGCGCGGCCCCGCACTCGTTCATCGCTGGTGCCATGTCGGCTGTGCATGCAGGCCAATATGGACGAGATTGTCCATATTTGCCTGCACGTCTACGGAGCCGGGTGACGGGGGGAGTGAAGAAACTTCACTCCCCCCGTCACTGCCCACCCGCCGCCGGGTCGCCCGTCGGCCGTATCGGCCGTCGGGCACCTCGGTGGCCAATCGCGTAATGTGTAGGGCCTATAAGAATTGTTATTGTAAATGCCACCTAGTGGCTATATTGTGTTACCTAGCGAGACATATATATATGTGTGTGTGTATGTGTGTGTATATATATAGATATATATAGATATATATAGATATATATAGATATATATAGATAGATAGATAGATAGATATAGTTTAGCACAGCACTTATGTTCCTCTAACTATCCTCATTGCATGAAATAACCAGTGCAATGTGCTGTGCTCATCAGTACCTTGTACCAGAGTATTGTCTGTGGTGGTAATCCTATCATTATATGTGTTCTGTTTCAGGCAAAGAGAGGAGACACCAAAGCATCAGACAGAGCTGCTATGGCTGGATTTGAGGCAATGGTGAACTTCTGTGAGGAGATGGGGTAAGTGCTTTATCGTTGCCTCTATTATGTCCGTTTTTGTTTTTGCACATATTTACCATCACTTTTTCTTCACTTTTGATTTTAATAAAAGCTGCTTTTGGAATAATTGTAAGTGGCATTATTACAATACAAAGAGTGTATAATGGGCCTGATTCATGTTTGTAAGTAAAGCAAAAAAGAAATCAACTGGGCAGAACCATGCTGCACTGCAGGAGGAGGGGCAGATGTAACATATGCAGATAGAGTTAGATTTCAGCTGGGTGGGTTCAACATTTGGGTGGGACGTGTGTGAATTCTAAATTACAGTGTAAAGAAAAAAAGCTATCTTAAATCTGTGTAAAAGTAGTCAGAACAGAAACAATATAACTCGCCCAAATATAACTCTCTCTGCACATGTTACATCTGCCCCGCCATGGTTTTGCCCAGTTGCTGGTATTTTTGCTTACTTTCAAACATTAATCAGGCCCAATGTCCTTGGATAGATGAAAAACAAAGAGTATCTAAAAAGTGTTGTCATTTAAATTATTTGTTGATTTGCGCAAAAGAGCTCCTAAAATTAGATGTTTGACTTTGCATGTACATTTTCATAACTGCTATATTTATATCCATCCATTAAGATTAATGTGAAGTTTTTTTATAGAGGTTATATTTTTTTATATGAATACAGATATTATTGTCTATGCTGATTCTTCAGCTAATAAATTAAATATATTTATTAATGATGTCCTGCATTACCTTCCATACCTGTGGTCTACACATATAAATATTAGCTTTAATTTAAGTCACTTGAAATGGGCCGTGGCTTTTAAAAATTCTGATGAAGGAGAAATAATGAAGTATTGTACAGCAATGTACAGTCTGTAGTGGCTATTATTCAAGAAATGTTGGCCCTGTATCCAATCATTGGGCCAGATTTACTGTAGGTGAAATAAAATATCAGATTTAAAGATAGTGAAAAACCATCCATTATGGCATTTGCCACAAGACAGATGCCTGGCTGATCTTTTGAAGTAATGTTTGTCATTAAAAGAGGTAACAGTGTCATTATTCTCACACTATAGTGTCTTGGGCTGAGTCATATATCATTTTACATTGTTGAAATATTTGTATGTTTGGTGTTACGTGTGACGACTCATAGCTTATAACCTTTTCTGCACACACTAATAAGAGTGAGAACAAATTTTATATTTTCTGGAGTGGACTATATTTGCATTTAAATGTACACTGCAGACAGAGGTGTAGCTAGGTGCCGTGGTGCCCGGAGCAAGGGTATGTTTTGGCACCCTCTCCCCTGTACTGAATTGGGGGCCTGGCCAACATGTGGTGGCATGTTACATTTGAAAAGAAAAAATATTTAAAAATCCTAAGTTGACCTTGTGGAGGTAAGGGTGGTAGTTTCCTTTGGGTTCCCCTATGTTTAATGTAGGGACAGTGCGCATCAAAGTCACGCACCAAAATATGGGGGTGTGGCTTCATGGGGAAGGGGCTTGGCCACATAATAGTACCTATCACACCACACAGTATAGTCCGTTATTTACATTACACCACTTAGTAGTGTCCGATACATTACACTGCACAGTAATACCTCTTATACACTTTACAACACACAGTAGAGTCCCTTATACATGTTACACTACTGTAGAGCCGCTTATACACGTAACACCACAGTAGAGACGCAAATACACATTGGGGGTAATTCCAAGTTGATCGCAGCAGGAATTTTGTTAGCAGTTGGGCAAAACCATGTGCACTGCAGGGGAGGCAGATTTAACATGTGCAGAGAGAGTTAGATTTGGGTGTGGTGTGTTCAATCTGCAATCTAATTTGCAGTGTAAAAATAAAGCAGCCAGTATTTACCCTGCACAGAAACAAAATAACCCACCCAAATCTAGCTCTTTCTGCACATGTTATATCTGCCTCCCCTGCAGTGCACATGGTTTTGCCCAACTGCTAACAAAAATCCTGTTGCGATCAACTTGGAATTACCCCCATTATGCCAAGAGAGAGAAGTATTGCAGCTGCAGCAGTTGGGGCAGAAAGAGGTGCTGCAGCAGGTGGGGGCAGAAAGAGGTATTGCAGGACAGAAATAACCCTGCTACATAGCTACAAGCAGATAGTGAGACATATAATGAGGGCGGCAGAGCTCCTGCATGTGCTGGCTGTCAGTGTCTCCTGCTGTCGCCTCTGGTCTGCATTGTATCCTACTTAGTCTCTGAGTCAGAATCAGTGTCCGCTCCTCTGCTTCTCCTCCTCCTGCTCTGTGGCTGCCTGTACAGCGGCCCATGGTATAGCAGACGGAGAGAGGGGGTTAGTCAGGCGGTAGCGCACCCTTTATCTTTTCCAGCACCCGGAGCTCGCGCTCCATCGGAGGCACCCTCGCTACACCCCTGACTGCAGACCATGTGGGATAGGTACAATTTTTGACTGCATTCACAAGACAGACAACACTGGGATTTGTGTGTGCTATACTGTAAATGTTGGTGTTGTGCAGATAGATATGCTGAAGTAGGGCATTTGTGAAAGGCTATGACCCAACGGGGTTCCTCCAGTTTGCCAATAAAACTAAAATATGGGAGAACATACTTTGTGGAAACATGTATCCGTGTGCGCTGGACTAAAATAAAGCTGATTGCTAATTTGCTTTTTTTTTTCTTTCTCTTTTTAAGTTTCCCTCATTATTTGCCAATACTGCTGAGGAAGGAACTACAACCTTCCTACATAGTTATATGCTCTCCGGTCCGGGCAAAATAAAGAATGAGACCAGACTTAGCAGGTGGTTACTCCCACATGGGCACCACTGCTTGCTGGCTGGAGCAAAAACAAAATGGGACACTTTATAAAGCTTCCGATTGGGGCTACATTTTGAGTACCTTCTGTTTTTCTAGACATTACAAAATCAAAAAAGCAAGTTTTTCGTTATTCTCCCTATGGATCTCTAACTAAAGTTTTTTAGCTATTAGCATGAATGCACAATGCTAGCAAGATGGCATCCGTTGCCGTGGCTACCGCCTGTCACTAGGAAATGGCCACTGGGTTGCCAGGCTTAATGCACAATGCTAGCATACCCTCCAACATGACCCATTCCATTAGGTACAAAATGCTCTGTTTCTGGACTTTCTTCGTGTGGCGGCTCCAAAGCTTGGACTGCAGCACAGTCCAAAATTCAAATAGGGAAGCCACACCAACTGCTGCCCCTAACACTGCCAAACATCGCCGCCCGGGACTCACTGGCAGTTGGTGTGGCTCCCCTATTTGAATTTTGGACTGTTCTGCAGCCCCGCCTCTGTAACTGCCACTGGCAAGAAAGTCCATCAACAGAGCATTTTGTACCTAATGTAATGGGTCATGTTGGAGGGTATATGCTAGCAAGATGGCACCCATTGCCATGGTTACCGCTAGGGTTGCCAGATCATTCCTTTAATCCTGGAGACCTGTGATTTACACAGGTTTTGTGGCTGACTAAAACCAGGTGTAATGCAGGCTTGAATTTAATCAGCCACAGAACCTGTATTATTCATAGGTCTCCAGGATTAAAGGGATGATCTGGCAACCCCTGTTACCGCCCATTGCTAGGCAACGTCTATGGTTACCTCCCGTCGCTAGGCAACGGTTACTGGGTTGCCAGGCTTAATGTACATAACTAGCAAGATGGCACCCGTTACCGTGGTTACTGTCTAGGTTATTCCACACCAAATCAACACAGGCTTCAAACTGACCATTTCAGATTATAATGAAATTTGGTAGAATAAATGATGCCAAGGGTGTAAAGAACCCCCCCAAATCTTAGGGTAAGTACGCTGGTTTTGAAGGTATATGCCTTTAAATGTGCAATTTTCTCTTACGTCCTAGAGGATGCTGGTGACTCCGTAAGGACCATGGGGTATAGACGGGCTCCGCAGGAGACATGGGCACTATAAAGAACTTTTAGTATGGGTGTGCACTGGCTCCTTCCTCTATGCCCCTCCTCCAGACCTCAGTTAGATCCTGTGCCCAGAGGAGACTGGGTGCATTACAGGGGAGCTCTCCTGAGTTTCTCTGAAAAATAATTTTGTTAGGTTTTTTATTTTCAGGGAGCACTGCTGGCAACAGGCTCCCTGCATCGTAGGACTTAGGAGAGAGAAGCAGACCTACTTAAGTGATAGGCCCTGCTTCTTACGCTACTGGACACCACTAGCTCCAGAGGGAGTCGGAACGCAGGTCTCCCCCCGCCACTGTTGGGTGCAGGGCCCAGGGGGGGCGCCCTGGGCAGCTATATAAACCTCTAGGCTGGCATTTATATTGATATAGGCTGCGGAAGCAGTTAGTGGATAAATCCCCCGCCAGTTTTTATAAAATTGAGCGGGACCGAAGCCCGCCGCTGGAGGGGGCAGAGCTTGGTCCCTCAGCACTAACCAGCGCCATTTTCTCCACAGAGCACTGCAGCGACGCTGGCTCCCCGGACTCTCCCCTGCTGAACACGGTGACAGAGGGCAGAAAAAGAGGGGGGGGGGGGCACTTGTATGGCGCAGTGAGTGTATTACACAGTTATTATATATAAAAGCGCTATATCTGGGAATTTGTTTCCAGTGTCAGTTGGCGCTGGGTGTGTGCTGGCATACTCTCTCTCTGTCTCTCCAAAGGGCCTTGTTGGGGAACTGTCCCCTTATAGATATATCCCTGTGTGTGTGAGGGGTGTCGGTACGCGTGTGTCGGCATGTCTGAAGCGGAAGGCTCATCTAAGGAGGAGGTGGAGCAGATGATTGTGGTGTCTCCGTCGGCAACGCCGACTCATGATTGGATGGACATGTGGAATGTCTTAAATGCAAATGTGACCTTATTACATAAGAGATTGGACAAAGCAGAGTCCAGGAAAAAAGTAGTCAATTCACGGCTTCGACTGGGTCACCGGGCCCTTCTGGGTCTCAAAAACGTTCCATATCCCAAATAGCAGACACTGATACCAACACGGATTCTGACTCCAGTGTCGACTATGATGAGGCGAGGGTACACCCAAGGGTGGCCAAAAGTATTCATTATATGATTATTGCAATAAAAGAGGTTTTGCATATCACTGAGGACCCTCTGTCCCTGACACGAGGGTGCGCATGTATAAGGAAAAGAGACCTGAGGTTACCTTTCCCCCATCTCATGAGCTGAACGAGTTATTTGAAAAAGCTTGGGAAACTCCAGACAAAAAACTGCAGATTCCCAAGAGGATTCTTATGGCGTACCCTTTCCCTGCACAGGACAGGGTACGGTGGGAATCTTCGCCCAGGGTGGACAAGGCTTTAATGCGTCTGTCCAAGAAGGTGGCGCTGCCGTCTCCGGACACGGCAGCCCTCAAGGATCCTGCTGATCGCAGACAGGAGACTACCTTAAAATTTATCTATACGCATACGGGTGCTTTACTCAGACCGGCAATTGCATCGGCATGGGTATATAGCGCAGTAGCAGCTTGGACAGATACCTTGTCAACTGACCTGGATACCCTAGACAGGGATACCATTTTATTGCTCTTAGGTCACATTAAAGACGCAGTCTTATATATGAGAGACGCTCAGAGAGACGTTGGGCTGCTAGGTTCAAGAGCCAACGCCATGGCGATTTCTGCTAGACGAGCCCTGTGGACTCGACAATGGACGGGTGATGCCGACTCAGAAGCATATGGAGGTTTTACCTTACAAAGGTGAAGTTTTATTTGGGGATGGTCTCGCGGACCTGGTTTCCACAGCTACCGCGGATAAATCTACTTTTTTGCCTTTTGTTCCCCCACAGCAAAAGAAAACTCCACAATATCAGATGCAGTCCGTTCGGTCACATAAGTCCAGAAGAGATCGGGGCTCCTCCTTCCTCGCCAGAGGTAAGGGTAGAGGAAAGAGAACGCCTGCTTCGGCTAGTTCCCAGGAGCAGAAGTCCTCCCCGGCTTCTGCTAAATCCACCGCATGACGCTGGGGCTCCTCTGAGGGAGTCCGCACCTTTGGGGGCACGTCTTCGAGTCTTCAACCAGGTCTGGGTTCTTTAAGACGTGGATCCTTGGGCGATGGAAATTGTATCCCAAGGCTACAAACTGGAATTCGAAGAGGTGCCCCCTCGCCGATTTTTCAAGTCGGCCTTTACAGCTTTTCCCCCGGAGAGGGAAGTAGTACTGGCTGCAATTCAAAAGCTGTGTCAACAGCAAGTGATTGTCAAGGTTCCCCTGGTCCAACAGGGGAAAGGGTACTATTCAACCCTGTTTGTGGTCCCGAAGCCGGATGGTTTGGTCAGACCCATTTTGAATCTAAAATCCCTAAACCTGTACTTGAAAAAGTTCAAGTTCAAGTTGTAATCACTCCGGGCAGTGATCTCCAGCCTGGAAGGGGGGATTTTATGGTATCACTGGACGTGAAGGATGCCTTTCTTCATGTCCCCATATATCCTCATCAGGAGTACCTGAGATTCGCTGTACAGGACTGTCATTACCAGTTTCAGACGTTGCCGTTTGGGCTTTCCACGGCACCGAGGATTTTCACCAAGGTGATGGCGGAGATGATGGTGCTCCTGCGCAGGCGAGGAGTCACAATTATCCCGTACTTGGACGATCTCCTGATAAAAGCGAGATCATGAGATCAATTGCTAAAGAGCGTGTCGCTCTCCCTGAGAGTGCTACAACAGCACGGTTGGATTCTCAATCTGCCAAAGTCACAATTGGTTCAAACGACTCGACTATCATTCCTAGGCATGATTCTGGACACGGAACAGAAGAGGGTTTTTCTCCCAATGGAAAAAGCCCAGGACCTCCAGAACATGGTCAGAGACCTGCTAAAACCAAAAAGAGTGTCTGTTCATCAATGCACTCGAGTTCTGGGGAAAATGGTAGCAACCTATGAGGCCATCCCTTTCGGGAAGTTCCATGCGAGGACATTTCAGTGGGACCTTCTGGACAAGTGGTCAGGGTCTCATCTACAACTACATCAGAAGATAAGCCTGTCCCCCAGGGCCAGGGTGTCTCTCCTGTGGTGACTGCAAAGTGCTCACCTTCTAGAGGGTCGCAGGTTCGGCATTCAGGACTGGGTTCTGTTAACCACGGACGCGAGCCTCAGGGGCTGGGGAGCAGTCACACAAGGAAGAAATTTTCAGGGACTATGGTCAAGCCAGGAGGCTTGTCTACACATCAACGTGCTGGAATTGAGGGCCATATACAACGGCCTACGACAAGCGGAGACTCTTCTTCGCGACCTACCGGTGCTGATTCAATCAGACAACGTCACAGCCGTGGCTCATATAAACCGCCAAGGCGGGACAAGGAGCAGAGTGGCAATGGCGGAAGCCACCAGGATTCTTTGCTGGGCGGAAAATCACGTAAGTGCTCTGTCAGCGGTCTTCATACCGGGAGTGGACAACTGGGAAGCAGACTTCCTCAGCAGACACGATCTCCATCCAGGAGAGTGGAGTCTTCATCAAGAAGTCTTTGCAGAAATAACAAGTCGTTGGGGACTTCCTCAAATAGACATGATGGCGTCACGCCTCAACAAAACGATTCGGAGGTATTGTGCCAGGTCAAGGGACCCTCAGGCAGTAGCGGTAGACGCCCTAGTGACACCATGGGTGTTTCAGTCGGTCTATGTGTTCCCTCCTCTTCCTCTCATCTTAAAAATATTGAGAATCATAAGACGAAAAAGAGTACAAACAATACTCGTTGTTCCAGATTGGCCTCGAAGGGCATGGTATTCGGATCTTCAGGAAATGATCACAGAAGATCCGTGGCCTCTTCCTCTCAGGGAGGACCTGTTGCAGCAGGGGCCCTGCGTATTCCAAGACTTACTGCGGCTTCGTTTGACGGCATGGCGGTTGAACACCGGATCCTAGCTGGGAGAGGTATTCCGGAGGAAGTCATCCCTACTCTGAAAAAGGCTAGGAAGGAGGTGACGGCGAAACATTATCACTGTATTTGGAGGAAGTATGTATCTTGGTGTGAAGCCAAGAATGCTCCTACGGAAGATTTCCATCTGGGCCGTTTTCTCCACTTTGTACAGACAGGAGTGGATATGGGCCTGAAGTTAGGCTCCATTAAGGTACAGATTTCGGCCCTATCTATATTCTTTCAGAAGGAATTGGCTTCTCTCCCAGAAGTCCAGACTTTTGTGAAGGGATTGCTGCACATCCAGCCTCCTTTTGTGCATCCGGTGGCACCTTGGGACCTTAACGTGGTGTTAAGGTTCCTAAATTCTCACTGGTTTGAACCTCTTCAAACGGTGGAATTAAAATTTCTCTGACGTCCTAGTGGATGCTGGGAACTCCGTAAGGACCATGGGGAATAGACGGGCTCCGCAGGAGGCTGGGCACTCTAAAATAAAGATTAGGTACTATCTGGTGTGCACTGGCTCCTCCCTCTATGCCCCTCCTCCAGACCTCAGTTAGAATCTGTGCCCGGCCAGAGCTGGGTGCTCCTAGTGGGCTCTCCTGAGCTTGCTAGAAAGAAAGTATTTGTTAGGTTTTTTATTTTCAGTGAGATCTGCTGGCAACAGACTCACTCCTACGTGGGACTGAGGGGAGAGAAGCAAACCTACCTGCGTGCAGCTAGCTTGTGCTTCTTAGGCTACTGGACACCATTAGCTCCAGAGGGTTCGAACACAGGGCCTGACCTCGATCGTCCGTTCCCGGAGCCGCGCCGCCGTCCCCCTTGCAGAGCCAGAAGACAGAAGAGAAGGAGATGAAATCGGCGGCAGAAGACTCCGGTCTTCATTAAGGTAGCGCACAGCACTGCAGCTGTGCGCCATTGCTCCCACTGCACACCACACACTCCGGTAACTGTAGGGTGCAGGGCGCTGGGGGGGGGGGCTCCCTGGGCAGCAATAAGAATACCTTTTGGCAATATATACACATAATACAGTCTGTGACTGTATATGTGTAAAACCCCCGCCATTTTTAGTCAGAAACAGGACAGAAGCCCGCCGCTGAGGGGGCCGGGCCTTCTTCCTCAGCACACCAGCGCCATTTTCTCT
The DNA here is from genome assembly GCF_028390025.1 of Pseudophryne corroboree. Lineage (NCBI taxonomy): Eukaryota > Metazoa > Chordata > Amphibia > Anura > Myobatrachidae > Pseudophryne > Pseudophryne corroboree. Next base: position 454,137,840 of record NC_086446.1, read on the forward strand.
TCACAGCTCCGCTGGAAGGAAGCTCCCCAGGCTCTCCCCGGCAGTAACCTGGTACACAAAGGGTGAAAAGAGAGGGGTGGGCACATAAATTTAGGCGCAAAATTTGTATATACAGCAGCTACTGGGTAAACACTGAGTTGTAGTGTAATCCCTGGGTTATATAGCGCTGGGGTGTGTGCTGGCATACTCTCTCTCTGTCTCTCCAAAGGGCCTTGTGGGGGAACTGTCCTCAAATAGAGCATCCCCTGTGTGTGTGGTGTGTCGGTACGCGTGTGTCGACATGTCTGAGGTAAAAGGCTCCTCCAAGGAGGTGATGGAGCGGATATGTGTGAGAGGGTGTCTCCGTCGACAACGCCGACACCTGTTTGGATATGTGGAAGTGCTAAGGTGAATTTATTGCACAAAAGGTTAGGGAACAGACTGGAAATCTACCCAGGTCTGTCCCTATGTCACAGAGACTTTCAGAGTCTCTCAATGCTCACTATCCATAATAACAAACACTGGTATCGACATGGAGTTTAGCTCCACTGTCGACTACGATAATGCAAAGTTACAGCCAAGATGGCTAGAAGGTATTCAATATATGATTATTGAAATAAAAGATGATTTGCATATCACTGATGACTCATCTGTCCCTGACACGAGAGTACACATGTTTAAGGGGAAGAATGCTAAGGTAAATTTCCCTCCTCTCATGAGGAAAAAGAGCGGGAATCTCCAGACAAGAGACAGCAGCTTCCCACAAGAGAATTCTCAGGCTGTATCCTTTCCCCACTAGGGCCAGGATATGTTGAGAATCTTCCCCTGGGGTGTCCTGTTTGCACAGACGGTAGCACTTGCTATTCTCAGGGATCCTGCGGATAGCGTGCACATTCTAGTATACTACCCAGACCGGCGATTGTGTCGGCATGGGTTTATAGCGCTGTGGCAGCGTGGACAGGTACCTTATCAGCAGAGATGAGACCCTAGTATGCAATATAAATATATTAAAGATGCTGTCTTAAGTGATAGATATATAGTTATAAAGCATGCCCAAAGAGACATGAGTATACTGGGTCCTAGAGTCAAAGCTATGTCGATCTCTGCTTGACGTGTCCTGTAGAATATGCATTGGACAGATGATGCCGACTTAAGAGGCATATGGAAGGCTGAGGATTGTGTGGAGAAGGGTTCTCGGGCCTGGTCTCCACAGCTATAGCTGGTAATTCTGCTAGTTTGCCTTATATTCCTGCACAGCCTAAGAAAGCACGACATTATTAAATGCAGCCTTTCGTATAAAGAAACAAGAAAGTCTGAGGTGCGTCCTTTCTTGTCAGAGCCGGGCAGCTAGTTCCCAGGAACAGAAGTCCTCCTCGGCCCCTACAAAAATCCACCAATGTCGCTGGGGCTCCACAGGCGGAGCTAGGCCCGGTGGGGACACGCCTTCGTAAGTTCAGCCACAAGTGGGTTCACTCCCTGTTCGATCCCTGGGCAATAGATATTGTGTCTCAGGGATACAAGCTGGACTGTGAGAAGATGCCACCTCACCGACGGCCCTGCGGGCTTCCCCCCAAGAGAGGGAGCCAGTGTTAACTGCAATTCACAAATTGTATCTTTAACAGGTGGTGGTCAAGGGTCCCCTCCTTCAACATGAGGGTGTTATTATTAGACCATGTTGTAATCCCGAAACCAGACGGTTCGGTCAGACCCATATTGAATTAAAAATCCCTGAACATATACCTGAGAAGGTTCAAGTTCAAGATGGAATCGCTAAGAGCGGTCAGTGCAAGCCTAAAAAGGGGGAGACTTTATTGTGAATCGGGACATAAAGGATGCATACCTTCAGGTCCCCATTTATCCACCTCATTAGGCGTACCTCAGAATTGCGGTACGGGATTGTCATTACCAATTTCAGATGTTGCCGTTTGGTCTCTCCACGGCCCCGAGAATATTCACCATGGTAATGGCGAATATGATTGTGCTCCTGCGGAAGCAAGGTGTCACTATTATCACGTACTTGGACGATCTCCTCATAAAAGCGAGATCAAGAGAGCAGTTGCTGAACAGCGTATCACTTTCTCTGGAAGTGTAACGGCAACACGGCTGGATTCTATATATTCCAAAGTCGCAGTTGGTTCCTACAGCTCATCTGCCTCTCCTAGGCACGATCCTAGACACAGACCAGAAAAGGGTTTATCTCCCGAGAGAGAGAGCTCAGGAGCTCATGACACTGGTCAGGAATCTATTAAAACCAAAACAGGTGTCAGTGCATCACTGCACTCGAGTCCTGGGAAGGATGATGGCATCATACGAGGCCATCCCCTTAGGCAGGTTCCATGCGAGGACCTTCCAATGGGACTTACTGGACAAGTGGTCCGGATCACCTCTTCAGATGCATCGGTTGATCACCCTATCCCCCAGGGCCAGGGTGTCTCTCCTGTGGTTTCAGAGTGCTCACCTTCTCGACGGCCGCAGATTCGGCATTCAGGACTGGATCCTGGTGACCACGGATGCAAGCCTCCGAGGGTGGGGAGCAGTTACACAGGGAAGAAATTTCCAAGGTCTGTGGTCAAGTCAACTGACTTGCCTTCACATCAATATCCTGGAACTAAGGGCCATATTCAACGCCCTAAGTCAAGCGGAGATCCTGCTTCGCGACCAACCGGTTCTGATCCAGTCAGACCGCAGGGGTTCATGTAAACCGCCAAGGCGGCACAAGGAGCAGGGTGGCGAGGGTAGAAGCCACCAGAATTCTTCGCTGGGCGGAGAATCAAGTAAGCGCACTGTCAGCAGTGTTCGTTCCGGGAGTGGACATCTGGGAAGCAGACTTCCTCAGCAGGCACGACCTCCACCCGGGAAAGTGGGGACTTCATCAGGAAGTCTTCACTCAGTTTGCAAATTGATGGGAACTGCCTACGGTGGACTAGATGGCGTCCCACCTCAATAAAAAGCTAAAAAAGGTTTTACGCCGGGTCAAGGGACCCTCAGGTGATAGCTGTGGTCCCACTAGTAACACCGTGGGTGTTCCAGTCGGTCTCTGTATTCCCTCCTCTTCCTCTCATACCCAAGGGCTGAGAATTGTAATAAAAGGAGGAGTGAAAACAATATTCTTTGCTCCGAATTGGCCAAGAAGGACTCGGTACCTGGAGCTGCAGGAAATGCTCTCAGAGGACTCCGGGCTTCTGCCTCTCAGACAGGACATGTTGCAACAGGGGCCCTGTCTGTTCCAAAATTTACAGCGGCTGCATTTGACGGCATGGCGGTTTAACGCCGGATCCTAGCGGAAAAGGGCATTCCGGATGCAGTTATTCCTACGCTGATACAGGCTAGGAAAGACGTGACAGCAAGACTTTTCACTGTTTATGGCGAAAATAGGTTGCTTGGTGTGAGGCCGGGAAGGCCCTACAGAGGAATTCCAGCGGGGTCGTTTCCTGCACTTCCTACAGTCAGGAGTGACTATGGGCCTAAAATTAGGATCCATAAAGGTCAAGATTTCGGCCCTATACATTTTCTCTAAAAATGAACTGGCTTCACTGCCTGAAGTTCAGACGTTGTTCCGGGGGTGCTGCATATTCAGCCTCCTTTTGTGCCACCGGTGGCACCTTGGGATCTTAACGTTGTGTTGGATTTCCTGAAATCTCACTGGTTTGAGCCACTTAAGACCATGGAGCTAAAATATCTCACGTGGAAAGTGGTCATGCTATTGGCCTTAGCTTCGGCTAGGCGTGTGTCAGTATTGGCGGTTTTGTCATGTAAAAACCCTTATCTGATCTTCCATATGGACAGGGCAGAATTGAGGACTCGTCCCCAATTTCTTCCTAGGGTGGTATCATAGTTTCATTTGAACCAGCCTATTGTGGTGCCTGCGGCTACTAGGGACTTGGAGGATTCCAAGTTGCTGGACGTAGTCCGGGCTTTGAAAATTTATGTTTCCAGAACGGCGGGAGTCAGAAAGTCTGACTCGCTGTTTATTCTGTATGCAGCCAACAAGGTTGGCGCTCCTGCTTCGAAGCAGACTATTGTTCGCTGGATCTATAGCACGATTCAGCTGGTTCACTCTGCGGCTGGATTGCCGCATCCAAAATGGTGAAAGCCCATTCCACAAGGAAGGTGGGCTCTTCTTGGGCGGCTGCCCGAGGGGTCTCGGCTTTACAGCTTTGCCGAGCTGCTACTTGGTCGGGGTCAAACAAGTTTGCTAAGTTCTACAAGTTTGATACCCTGGCTGAGGAGGACCTTGAGTTTGCTCATGCGGTGCTGCAGAGTCATCCGCACTCTCCCGCCCGTTTGGGAGCTTTGGTATAATCCCCATGGTCCTTACGGAGTTCCCAGCATCCACTAGGACGTCAGAGAAAATAAGAATTTACTCACCGGTAATTCTATTTCTCGTAGTCCGTAGTGGATGCTGGGCGCTCGTCCCTAGTGCGGACTCTCTGCAATACATGTATATAGTTATTGCTTAAATAAAGGGTTATTGTTATGAGCCATCTATTACTGAGGCTCAGTTGTTGTTCATACTGTTAACTGGGTATGGTTATCACAAGTTGTACGGTGTGATTGGTGTGGCTGGCATGAGTCTTACCCTGGATTCCAAATCCTTTCCTTGTTGTGTCAGCTCTTCCGGGCACAGTTTCCTTAACTGAGGTCTGGAGGAGGGGCATAGAGGGAGGAGCCAGTGCACACCAGATAGTACCTAATCTTTCTTTTAGAGTACCAGTAAACAAGAAAAAGCGCTAGGAAACTGGATAAAATGGACTAACAATTTAATCAAGAATAAAAAATTCATGTATACTGTTGCAACAGATAATAAAAACAGCCGTGTATACAATTGAAATTTAGGGCATAGTATAGCACTGCATAGAGTTTAAAAAGTCCCATATATTTAATATGGATAAAATACTGTTGGCCGGTACTCAAATGAACCAATTAATCCCCAAAGTGAATGCCACAGTCCAGGAACAATTGTAAGCGAATGATAGTATTACCAACTGCAGTTAGAGATGACCTTGTTAGCTTGGTTCAAGATACTACTTGGTCCAATTGATCGCTCAGGTCCCAGTTTTTGCAGATGTTCAATTCCATTTTATCCAGTTTCCTAGCGCTTTTTCTTGTTTACTGGTATTTTAGTTGTGGGGGTCTCACTAACCCCGTTTAATTAGCTGCTATAGGAAAAGCAACTCACTACGAGCGCCAAAGGTAATTACTTAGTAATTCCAATTTTTGCACTTTCTTTTAGAGTGCCCAGTCTCCTGCGGAGCCCGTCTATTCCCCATGGTCCTTACGGAGTTCCCAGCATCCACTACGGACTCCGAGAAATAGAATTACCGGTGAGTAAATTCTTATTTTCTCACTTGGAAGGTGGTAATGTTTTTGGCCCTGGCATCTGCAAGGCGGGTGTCCGAATTGGCGGCTTTGTCGCACAAGAGTCCCTATTTGATTTTCCATGTGGATAGAGCTGAGTTGAGGACTCGTCCTCAATTTTTGACTAAGGTGGTTTCTTCATTTCATATGAACCAACCTATTGTGGTGCCTGTGGCTACGGGTGACTTGGAGGACTCCAAGTCCCTTGATGTAGCCAGGGCCTTAAAAATGTATGTAGCCAGAACGGCTAGGGTTAGGAAAACAGAGGCTCTGTTTGTCCTGTATGCGGCCAACAAGGTTGGCGCTCCTGCGTCTAAGCAGACTATTGCTCGCTGGATCTGTAACACGATTCAGCAGGCTCATTCTACGGCTGGATTGCAGTTACCAGATTCGGTAAAGGCCCATTCCACTAGGAAGGTGGGCTCTTCTTGGGCGGCTGCCCGAGGCGTCTCGGCGTTACAGCTTTGCCGAGCAGCTACTTGGTCGGGTTCAAACACTTTTGCAAAATTCTACAAGTTTGATACCCTGGCTGATGAGGACCTCGCGGTTGCTCAATCGGTGCTGCAGAGTCATCCGCACTCTCCCGCCCGGTTTGGAGCTTTGGTATAAACCCCATGGTCCTTACGGAGTCCCCAGCATCCTCTAGGACGTAAGAGAAAATAAGATTTTAAACCTACCAGTAAATCTTTTTCTCCTAGTCCGTAGAGGATGTTGGGCGCCCGTCCCAGTGCGGACATATTTCTGCAAGACTTGTATATAGTTATTGCTTACATAAGGTTTATGTTACAGTTTTGATCAGTCTCGGGCTGATGCGGTTTTGTTTCATACTGTTAACAGGTTTGTATATTCTATGTTATACGGTGTGGATGGTGTGGGCTGGTATGAATCTTGCCCTTAGATTAACAAAATCCTTTCCTCATATTGTCCATCTCCTCTGGGCACAGTTTCTCTAACTGAGGTCTGGAGGAGGGGCATAGAGGGAGGAGCCAGTGCACACCCATACTAAAAGTTCTTTATAGTGCCCATATCTCCTGCGGAGCCCGTCTATACCCCATGGTCCTTACGGAGTCCCCAGCATCCTCTACGGACTAGGAGAAAAAGATTTACCGGTAGGTTTAAAATCTTATTTTTTTTATTGAAAAATTTACTATTAATAGTTTTTTTTTTAATTACACTTGCAGCTCACCTAATTGAGTAATAACGCAGCAGTATAATTCCATAAAAATTAAAAAGAATTTTTTTTTCCAAAATCAAAATTGTTATTTTCTGAAAAATCCAATTTTTTTACATTTCTGGAAAAAACCCTCAAACATTGTTCATAATATTGTTAATAAAACCCCAAAGGATCATGATGGGATCCTCTGCTACAATAGGATATTTTGGTAAAATGAGATCAATCTAGGCCTGTTCATTACTTTTAACTTATCTCCTTAAATAATCCCTTTGATTTATATGATATACGATGACACAGTATTTTAATACTAAAATATTTAAAACTTTTGTGATAATTTTAGATCTTTCACATATTTTAAGAAATCATACTACAGATCATTACCATTTGGTGCTGCTTCTCTAGATAGATGGTGCTACTTAATGTGTTGGAACTGGCTGAATTGTTTTTAGTATTTCCATTTCAGAAAGGGTGTACATTCGACCTGTTGGAGTTAACGGATTCACCTTACACAGAACATCTATCATAGGAATCCATAAACATCCTTGGGTATGAAAAAGATTGATATACCAGCTTGATGAAGGAATGTCACTTTCACTTCATCTTTCTCAAGAATAAATGCGAGCCACCATTTGATATCATAGACATACCCTTTAGTGTCATCAAGTGGGAGCTTTTCTTGGGGTGTTCCAATGAATTTTGTGAGAAGGAAAATGTCTTCACAAAGATTTTTGTTGTGGATGCTGTAGGTATTAAAGCATCTAATTTCTGCGTCCCAGGAATTATTACTTTTATGAAGCGATCATCCAGAAATATTGCTGTCTCAATATGTTCTTCTTGCGTTGAGAAAGTAAAATGCATTCCTGTAATGTTTTCCTCTGCCCAGTCAAAAAGTTGTTGTGGTGTAAGAATCTTATTATCATATGGACGTTGCAGGCTTGTTTGGGATGCTAACCTCCTATCTTCAAGAAGTTTATAAGTTTCATCTGGAAGCATTAGACTGCCACTGTGTTGGGTTCCAGACAGTCTGAAATATCAATATAGCTGCTCAGTTTTTGTTTTTCCCTTGTAAAACATCAGAAATGGGTGAATTGCTCTGCAGTGGTCCAATGATAGCTGGGTGACTGAGGCTTCTTCTTGTGACTACAGTGTTGCTCCCAAACTGCTGTGTCTCTTACTGCCAGCACCCCTTCTCCAAGTTGCGGTTCCTTCCTGCTCCCAGCACACATTTTGACAGTCTGATACTCCACTGTAATTAAACACTCCGCTTTTTCAAATGTGACACAAATTGTCCATGGACAGGTTAGGTTTGGGTGGGCTTAACAAAGTGACCAAGGAAATGTAAAAGCCACGCCTATTCAACACAACTGAAATGTCACATGGAGTATCTTTCCACTTTAGTTTGTGGGCCTGCGCAGAAGTGGGAGCAAGCGCTGTCTGTAGAATCTTGTCCTCAAACACACCTGAAGAGAAACGTGCATTCCGCTAATGCAGTGAACCACAAAAATATTGTTTTGTTTATTTTATAAATACAATTTTCATGAATCACTCAAAAGTGAAAGCTCTTATAACTTGTGATTCCATCATGATCCCAAAAGAAAAATTTGGGGATTTATTAATAACAGTATGAACAATTTTGTGATTTATTGATTTATTGATTTATTTTTCAAAATGTAAATTTTTTTTTTTTTAATCAAAATTGGGATTTACATTATTTTTCTTTTTTAAATTTTTATGGAAATTTACTGCTGTGTTATATATATAATAAAGCCCATAAAAATAGGTTTACAATTAGACCTTGCCCAATTCTCAAGCTCAATTAGGTGAGCTGCAAATACAATTTAAAACATTGTAGCTTTAAAAGCATATAAATTCAAAACCAGTGTGCATATCAGTCTAAGATTTGGGGATTGTCTGGCAGCATTTATTACACCAAATTACATTCCGAAACGGTCAATTTGAGACCTGTGTTGATATGGTGTGGAATACCCCACCAGTCGCTAGGCAACGGCTACCGGTTTTAATGTACATTGCTAGCAAAATGGCATCCGTTGCCGTGGTTACCGCCAGTCGCTGGGCAATGGTTACTGGGTTGCCAGGCTTAATGCATATTGCTAGCAAGATGGCACACGTTGCCGTGGTTACTGCCAATCGCTAGGCTACGGCTACTGGGTTGCCAGGCTTAGGGCCTTTTTCAGCTTCAGTTGCAAAATCGCAAATCGGGTGACTATCTGCAGACTGCGCAAGCGCTGCAAACGCATTGTGCGGGCACAAAGGCAAAATTGCCATTGCAATTTGGTAAAATGCAATTGCAATTTGATTAACAGGTAGTGACCATTTTAGGGTGTTAACATGGCGTTTGTGGGGAATAGTTGGAAAAACGCAGGTGGATCATGGCCATTTTCAGGCTGGTAACTGCTGTCAGTAGCAATGGATTGTGACTAAAAACATGGCGCTGGTGCTACTGCATTCTCATTATTCCAAGTAGCCCTGGGTCAACTGCAGTTGTCAATAATATAGTATCTGACAAGCTGCGCTCAGCCTTTTGTGGGAATGTATTGCTTTTAAGGTTGTAGTTTGCTGGCAAATGAGGGTAATTTTGAGATGTTATGGATATGTGTCGCTTATTGACAAACGAGTGTAGGCAAAGATGTTGAAATAGATATACTTTACTTATTAAAAGTTCAAATGCTTATACAGGTTGGCAACTTGGAAGAATAGTAATATGTACATACTAATAAATTAATGCAAATAAGTCATGCAAATATCAATACGCCTTGAGAGTGGACATATATGTATTATATGACTGGGATGAATAACTAAAAAAAGAAAGAAAAAGTAAGAAATGAAAAGAGAAGGGAAATGAGTAAGAGAAAAGATATAGAATAGTTTGCAAAATCTGTAGCTCCAATGGTGTAATGATTAATTGACCGCTCTGTATATTGGTGGTGTGTAACAGTCCCAAAGATTCTTATGCCTATTGTGGATACAGTCTCTAAGTATAGTTCTCGAGTCCCTTAGACTCTGCTGGTGAGTCAACTATGATCCTAATACGTGGTGCAGCTTTGTGGGATAATTGAATGAATTGATGCTGCAAAAGTTAGTGAGTGGCGGCGTCCTGCTCACTCACTTGAACCTTGCAGTCGCGGTGTCTCGCCGAGCTGAGTGCCTTCCCCCGGGTGCCTTCCCCCGGGTGCCTCTATGCTCCGGACTTTCCTTCCTCTGCTCTGGGACCGCCATCCAGAACATCGTTCACAGAGTGAACGTCCACTCGGACACCGACCCAGGTGTGAGTCTGATGTGGTCTGGGGAGAGGGGTTGGTGCTGTCTGGCTTGTTCAGCCTTTCCAGCAAACTACAACCTTAAAAGCATTACATTCCCACAAAAGGCTGAGCGCAGCTCGTCAGATACAGTATTAATGGCCATTTGTAGGTTGGTTACCTATTGATGAGCAGCAGCTAGCCGGACTAGGTAACATTACCATTAATTCTACAACTGCAGTCGATGGTAATCGATTTCTGCGAATGCATATGCAATTTTGTGATTGCATCGGTGGGCATCTTTTACTTTTCTGGGCGGCTTTTCACATGCGATTTTTAGCAGAAGTAGGATTGAGAAAATCGCAATTTCTGTTCTAATAGTGATCCAAGCTCACTGAGGTCCTTATTGCACATTGTTAGCAAAATGCCATCCGTTGCCGTGGTTACTGCCTTTTGCTAGGCAACGGCTACTGGGATGCCAGGCTTAATGCACAATACTAGCAAGATGGCGGCACCCATTGTCATGCTTACCGTCCGTCGCTAGCCAACGGTTACTGGTTTGCCAAGCTTAATGGGCATTGCTAGCAAAATGGCACCAATCGCTAGGCAATGGTTACTGCTTTGCCAGGTTTGATGCAAATTGCTAGCAAGATGGCCCGCATTGCTGTGGTTACTGCCCATCGCTAAGCAATGGTTACTGGGCTGCCAGGTTTAATGCAGCTAGTAAAAGCATACCTTTTTAATGCCAGAGGGTACCCAGGTGAGCAAAAACCTTTCTGCCCTTTTACAATTTTGTGTGGGTGCAGGACTCTTATATCACACTTATGAGTCCTATATATGGAACCATTAAATGGCACAAACTATTTTTTTTTATACATTCTCACATATTACTTGCAACAAATTGTGTTTATTTAAATAATAATAATAATATACTTTATTAGTCATTAACATAACAGCAACGAGATGTCAATGAAATACAATATGAGCATTCAATGCAATAAGATGAACAGTAAAACTATACCACATTTCCGAACATTAACACAGAACCTGGTGAGCATTTAACAGCCGAACAGCAGTTGGAAAGAAGCTGTTTGACATGCGATTTGTATCGGCTCGAACAGTCCTGAACCGTTTTAAGGATGGCAATCTTTCAAAGATCAAACAATTTGGATGACTCTCATCAGCGAGTATACCTCTAGCATTCCTTAATACACTTCTAATATAAAAATCCTTCATACATGGCAGGGACACCCCAATGATCCTACTAGCAGTTTTGACCACACGTTCAAAAGCAATGCGTTCCGCTACAGTGCAATTTCCAAACCACACTGTCATTCCGTACGTCAAAACACTCTCTATAATGCTACGATAGAACCTAACTAAGGTACTCGTGCTCAAACAAACAGCTCTAAGTCTCCTCAAAAAGAAAAGGCGCTGCTGCGCCTTTTTGATCAAAAAAATGCTAAGGACCAAGTTAGATCATTTGAAATGTACATGCCCAAAAATTTAAAAGAAACCACCTCCTCAATCAGCTTTTCATCCAAAAATACAGGAAATAATGGTCTATTACTACCCCGTCTAAAATCAACAACCATTTTCTTTGTTTTGGATGTATTACAATCAGACAATTTGCTTTACTCCATTCCTGTAAACGTAAAATTTCGGATCTATAAAATAACACCTCATTTCCACTTATCAAACCGACAACCGCTGTGTTGTCTGCGAATTTCACCACTTTAACAGAATCAGAAACTGAAAAATCATACGTAAATAATGAGTATAATATCGGGCTCAAAACACACCCTTGCGGAACCCCCGTGCCTATGCAGACTTCACCAGACACAGATTTACCTAACCTGACTACTTGAGGCCTATTGGTCAAAAAATGTAAAATCCAATTGCACGTGAACCCATTTACGCCTAAATTAAAAAGCTTAGAAACCAAAGATGCCGGTACAATAGTATTAAACGCAGAACTAAAATCCACAAGTAAAATTCGCACACAAGTCCCTTTCTTTTCTGAATGGCTCTGTGCCTGATGTAAAACAGTCAGAGCTGCGTCCTCTGTAGACCTATTTTGCCGGTAAGCAAATTGAAAAGGATCAAAATTTGCAGGAAAATGGGATTTAATATGTTTTAACATCAATCGTTCGAAGCATTTCATAACTAATGATGTTAATGCAATGGGCCGATAATCATCTAAACATTTAGGTATAGGAATAATTTCTGTAAACTTAAAACAGTTTGGTATTTTACAGGCCTGTAGAGAAATATTAAATATTACCGTAAAAATCCCCGCTAATTCATTACTACATTTTCTGAGAACTTTACCTTGAATCCCATCTGGGCCAGCAGATTTACCCATACTGACACCTCTAAGACACTTCCAAAACATCTTGCTCATCCAAGACTACTGAGGCCTCACCAGGTCTAATCTCAACCGCTTCAGCAATAATTGAGTTATTCCTATCAAATCTAGAATAAAAAGCGTTTAGGTCTTCCGCCATTGTGCTACTTACCGCACAAGACATCACTTTCCTAGGTTTATAATCAGTAATATCTTGCAGACTCCGCCACATACTCTTGGAGTAATTGCACTGCTTAAACCTATCCTCCATTCTATTTGAGAATTCCATTTTAGCCTTTTTTATCCCTCTCCTCAAATCGGCTCTAGTGATTGAATAAGCATCCTTATCCCTCATTTTAAAGCCCCTATCCCTAGATTTTAGCAGTGAACGAACTTCAGCATTCAACCAAGGTTTCTCATTTGCAAAAACTTTAAAACACTGCTTGGTTGTTACACTTTCTACACAACAATTTATATAACCTATCACCGAAATTGCTAATAGGTCAATGTCTATGGACCCACTCCTCATGGACTCCTTAATTAACAACTCCCAGTTAGTAAAAGCTGAAGTATCCTGGAGCCTTTCTACGGCATTTTCTGGCCATACAATGATGGATTTTTCATAGGCCTAACCCGCTTGACCAAGGGAATATACTTTGGGATCAGGAATGAAGAAACATGATCTGACTTCCCAATATGCGGAAGAACAACAGTCTTGTAAGCAAGGTCCATATTTGTATACACTTGGTCAAGAATGTTGTCACCGCGTGTGGGCACCTGAATATATTTGTAAAATTTCAGTAGGACCGACTGTAAATCAGTCTGATTTAAAATTCCCGACAATAATAAAAGCAGCATCCACATATTTAGACTGTAGACCAGTTAACATATCATATAAAGTGTCAAGTGCACAGCCTGCATTAGCCTGCGGGCAAATGTAAACAGCCATAACCATAATAACGGAATATTCTCGAGGCAAATAATAGGGCCTGCACTTAATCAATAAATATTCTAAATCCTCAGAGCAATAGGATTCAACAAAAACAGCATTTGAACACCACAACGTATTCACATAAATACAAACCCCTCCACCTCTATGTTTCCCCGATGCATTAGTCCTATCAGCTCTGAACAAAATTCTGTCCGTAAGTCCCAAAACGGAATCAGGAACGGACTCCGACAGCCAAGTCTCAGTAAAAATTAAGAGAGAACCATTCCTCAAGCAACGTTTACTAGCTATTTCTGCTTGAATGTCATCCAATTTATTAGTCAAAGAACGCACATTTGCCAGAAGTAAGCTGGGCAAAGGAGTCTTCAAAGGACAAAGCTGTAATCTCACTTTGACTCCTGCCCTCTTACCGCGCTTCTGCCGCGTCTCCCTGCGTGGGCACCGCTTCCAGCCTTCCACAAAGTTTAGGCCCCACCTGGGATCATCTCGTCCAGGACCATAAGCAGCTCTCCTGTGATGGTGGCGATGGGAGTAATGGCCATGATAATCTCCTCCACCCCGGCCATTGGCACCCTGCACCAGCGGCCTCGAGCCCAGCTCTCTCAGGCTCTCCCTCTCCATGGAGACCAGCTTCCCCGGCTCAGCAGCAATACCCGGAAGCACAGCGCCGCCAGCAGCAGCGGCAAGGTCAGAGGAAGCAATGGCCGGGCCCGAAATCACTCCGGCAACGCCATCTCCAGCGTCGTCGCCTCGCACAGCACCAGCTCCGGTGCTCGCGGACCGGAGCACACGGCTAGCGCCACCTCCCAAATTGCCAGCCCCAGCACTCGCAGCCCGGAGCACACAGCCGCCTCCCGCAGGCACACCGGATCCGACATCCCAGAGCCTCTCCGCACCACCTCGGGCCGCCTCGTCACCACACCAGCTTCCAGCCACGCCGCCCCTCAGCAGTCCAAGCAAGACTTCACGGGGGTAGGTAAGCCTCATCTTAGCGCTACCCCAGGGGCATAATGCAGCCAAAATGCAGCAGACTACTGCCATCCTCCTTGCAAAGGAGCTCCAACCCGCTGCGTCTGAACGCGCCACCATCCTTTCTCTGGTCAGTGGGCTATGCTGACATGTTTCGTTGAACTTCATTTTTATATATTGGCAGAACTTAGGAGAAATGTTTGAAATGAATTAAAATATAAAAAAATATATAATTGGAGGTGTGTCCGAATGTCAGTTTTGTTCTTGATCAAACATTCCATGCAGTCTATGGTCATGATAAACTGTTGTACTTTTACATGGTGTGTTTGCTCTTGATAAAGTATGTAAGCACTGCACACAATAACTAAGACATTCTTGTAATTCGACCATTTTGGAATCAGGACTCGTGCTTTAAAGAAGTCAATTGTCCAAACTAGAGGTGGATTAAGAACTGAAGACGCTGTGGAAAATATCTGTAGTCTGTTTATAGCCTTATGTTGTAGGGAAGACTGATTTATCAGTAGGAATGGTCCAACTGGCGTTAGGTTAGTCATTGAAGGTATCACCACTAATGTCAGCTGGAATGGGCTATGCCAACTTGCAAGGGTTTACCTTTTGGAAGCCAAGCAATGAGTGAGTATTTATATTTGGCAAATAGGTCTTCTCCCTCAACACTAAATTAGTATCACTAATAGCACTCCCATTTTTTTAAGATTGTGAGAGTTCAGCAACACTAAGGGGGCAATTCAATTGTTTTGCGCACACAATCTCCCGTCTAAAGTTACGGTAGATCACGAGGCGTAATTCAATTCGTGCTGATCGTGCCCAGACAAGCGGGGTTTAGTTGCGTAAAAAAATGGCTAAACCCGACCAAAGTGATGAGTGCAACATGAAAAGTGCAGTTTCGTCAGCCTGACCGGGTCACTTTATGACTTTTTGCACATTGCATCTCGTCCGCACGGGGGGAAGGGTGGGGAGGACTGCGAGCTGAAATGTGTCTCCCACGGCTCATCGTGCCTGAAAGGAGCAACTATTGAATTGCATCTGGTTGCAGGCGCAGGGAGAAACAATTGAATTCCCCCCTAAAAGCCTAACAAATAAGACATGGTAAACATAAAACAAAGAGTAGAGATTGTAAAATCACATTTCTCAAATCAAGGCAACTATAGAAATGCAGGCTATGCAGTTCAAAATCAAGTTGGTGGCCATTGTGAATGTCATCATCGTTTTATACCACACCAAGAAATTCTGAACTAAATTTGCCAAATATACAGTGGGACCCAAGGGGCATTAATCCTTTTCACAACTCTAACCCAATATTGATGTACCTTGGGGAATGACTGCAAAAGGTGCAAGAATGTACCTAATGGAGCTCTTGGGTCAGACAGGACTAGATCGTCCCCCAAACTTATGTACACAGACAAGGGTGATATATGCTCTATGAAAGATATACAGCTGACTCCTTCCCATTATTTGGGGGAAGAAGGAGAATTATCAATGGCACAGTATGTATACATTTCTAGTAGTAACTAATTAATAGATAAATCAGTAAACTACGACATTTGTTAATGTATGTAGAAGCATAGTTTATAGAGAGGATGGTGGTGCTCCCTGAGAGTAACGGTAATTAGAATGCTGAAAAGAGCCGCAAATGTACGGCACAGGACTCTCATAAACAAGGGCACTCTTAGGGCACTGATATCTCCACTCAGGATACAGTAAACAAATTAGTGATATCTCTTAACTTTTAATATTAAATAGCAATTCTAAAATGGAAAAGATATTCCCCCCAAAATTTCAAATTTATTTTTTAAAGTGGCGAAATATAAACACAAATAGATATACAACACAAACATAAATGTAAGAAGATATACAGGCTCAAATAAAGTCCTTATAGCAAGAGACAATCTCTATTCCTAGATCTGTTGTCAGTATTGCCTGGTATCGACTTTGAGGATAGGAAAAAAGGCAGACGTGGCTATAGAAGTGCTCCAGGAATTCTACTGCACCTCATTTGCATCCGCATTGAATGTGGGGTGAGAGATTCCCGGTCACACTGGCAAATGGAAAAATAGTAATAGTGCCAGGGTCCCTGCAACTCTATTCGTTTCGGCTGATGGTGATTATCCAGCGCAATCGATGAGAGAACCACTGAGATACAGGTGATACTGACAGAGTTTTAGAAAAGTGAGACAGAATCATACATTGGGGTATATGCAATTGCGGTCGAATTGCCGCAAAAGTAGAAAAACGGGGCATTTTCGACAAAAAAAACATGTCGAATTGCATTCGACAATGCAATACAGTACTTTTCGACAAAAAAACTGCCGTTTCAGATTCGACTTTTTGCAATTCGACATTTACTCAAATTCGACATGTCTGCAATGTTAAAAATGCGGCTTTTCGACAAAAGTATTTTCAATTGAAGAATGTCGATTCGACAACAGTGCTTTTCGACAGTAATTTCGTCAATTTCATTCCGCCTCACTTTGCTGGCGGAATCTAATAAAAAAATTTAAAAACATTTTTTTTTGTGTTTTTTTGTTGTTGCTAATAGCATATCTATTTATATTAGAAGGGATTATCTACTTGGTTTGTCTTAGGAGGCACAAGTATTATTTATATATTTTTTAAAAGAATATTTTTTTTTTAACTGACTAAAATAGAGAGAGCATGGTTTTCAGTGGGAAGGGGTGGGAATGGGTTAAAATCAAGAAAAAAAATGCGTGGGGTCCCCCCTCCTAAGCATAACCAGCCTCGGGCTCTTTGAGCCGGTCCTGGTTGTAAAAATACGGGGGGGAAATTGACAGGGGATCCCCCGTATTTTTAGAACCAGCACCGGGCTCTGCGTCCGGTCCTGGTGCAAAAAATACGGGGGACAAAAAGCGTAGGGGTCCCCCGTATTTTTAACACCAGCACCGGACTCCACTAGCTGGAGAGATAATGCCACAGCCGGGGGACACTTTTATATCTGTCCCTGCGGCCGTGGCATTAAATCCCCAACTAGTCACCCCTGGCCGGGTTACCCTGGAGGAGTGGTGACCCCTTAAATCAAGGGGTCTCCCCCTCCAGCCACCCAAGGGCCAGGGGTGAAGCCCGAGGCTGTCCCCCCCCATCCAAGGGCTGCGGATGGGGGGCTGATAGCCTTGTGTCAAATAAAAGAATATTGTTTTTTGCAGCAGAACTACAAGTCCCAGCAAGCCTCCCCCCAAGCTGGTACTTGGAGAACCACAAGTACCAGCATGCGGGGGGAAACGGGCCCGCTGGTACCTGTAGTTCTACTGCAAAAAAAGTACCCAAATAAAAACCGTACACGCACACCGTGATAGTAAAACTTTATTACATACATGCCGACACACATACTTACCTATGTTCACACGCCGACCTCTGTCCACTTCTCCAAGTAGAATCCACGGTGTACCTGAAAATAAAATGATACTCACCAAAATCCAGTGTAGCTGTGTCCTGTTCTTTTTTGTAATCCACGTACTTGGCAAAAAAAGAAAACGCATACCTGGACCACGCACTGAAAGGGGTCCCATGTTTACACATGGGACCCCTTTCCCCGAATGCTGAGACCCCCCGTGACTCCTGTCACAGTGGGTCCCTTCAGCCAATCAGGGAGCGCCACGTCGTGGCACTCTCCTGATTGGCTGTGCACGTCTGAGCTGTCAGACGCGCATAGCACATACCGCTCCATTATCTTCAATGGTGGGAACTTTGCGGTCAGCGGTGAGGTTACCCGCGGTCAGCCGCTGACCGCGAGTGACCTCACCGCTGACCGCAAAGTTCCCACCATTGAAGATAATGGAGCGGCTGTGCGATGTGCCGTCTGACAGCTCAGACGCGCACAGCCAATCAGGAGAGTGCCACGACGTGGCGCTCCCTGATTGGCTGAAGGGACCCTCTGTGACAGTGCGTGGTCCCGGTAATGCGGTTTGTTTTTTTGCCAAGTACGTGGATTACAAAAAAGAAGACGAGAGATGCTACACTGGATTTTGGTGAGTATAATTTTATTTTCAGGTACCCCCATGGATTCATCTTGGATAAGTGGACAGAGGTTGGCGTGTGAACATAGGTAAGTATGTGTGTGTCGGCATGTATGTAATAAAGTGTTACTATCACGGTGTGCGTGTACTGTTTTTATTTGGGTATTTTTTTTGCAGTAGAACTACAGGTACCAGCGGGCCCGTTTCCCCCCCGCATGCTGGTACTTGTGGTTCTCCATGTACCAGCTTGCAGGGGAGGCTTGCTGGTACTTGTAGCTCTGCTGCAAAAAACAATATTCTTTTATTTGACACAAGGCTATCAGCCCCCCATCCGCAGCCCTTGGATGGGGGGGACCGCCTCGGTATCACTGACCTGGTTTGAGGAGGTTGTGGACTCGGGGTTTCTTCCGATGACCGGGAAGTGGAACCGCAACTGGGCCGCAGCAGAGATGGACGGATGTAAGTCTTCCTCATGCAGGATCTGATCGGCGGACAGGAGGCACGTGCGGACGCTGAAGGTCTCCTGAAAGAGAGAACTTGACAGGTGCTGGTAAATCACGAAGGTGCTGGGAGGCACGGAGGTGCTTGGAGGCACGGACGTGCTTGGAGGCACGAAGGTGCTTGGAGGCACGGAGGTGCTTGGAGGCACGGAGGTGCTTGGAGGCACGGAGGTGCTTGGAGGCACGGAGGTGCTTGGAGGCACGGAGGTGCTGGAGGCACGGAGGTGCTTGGAGGCACGGATGTGCTGGAGGCACGGAAGTGCTTGGAGGCACGGAGGTGCTTGGAGGCACGGAGGTGCTCGGAGGCACGGAGGTGCTCAGAGGCACGGAGGTGCTCGGAGGCACGGATGTGCTGGAGGCACGGAGCACTGGAGATCACAGGTACAGTTTGAACGATGATACTCAGGCGCCGGAGCACTGCCCGGCGTCTGAATTTAAACTTCCCGCCAGGGCCTGATTGGAGGACGGGCCGATGACGTCACCCGCAGCTCCCGAGGACGTCGGACGTGGAGGCCTGCTAGACGGAGCGCCGGATGCCGGGGACCCGCCAGCGAGGATGGCCGCACGGAGACCCAGCGCGCCCGGAGAGGTAAGTATGAAGACCGCGGCGCCGTGACAGTACCCCCTCCTCTAGGAGTGGCCCCTGGACACTTTCCCGGCTTCGTAGGATGTCTAGCATGGAAGATCCGGACTAGTCGAGGAGCCGAGACCTCAGAAGCCTTTATCCACCTTCTCTCCTCAGGACCATATCCTTTCCATTCCACCAGATATTGCAGATTCTTGTGAAGGTAACGCGAGTCTAGAATATTTTTGATCTCGAAGTCTGTTCCTGTTTCAGTCTCCACTGAGGTGGGGCTAGAGGTCTTTGAATGGAAACGATTAAGGACGAGAGGACGAAGAAGAGAAACATGGAAGGCGTTCGGTATACGTAGGTGTGAAGGTAAACCCAGCTTGCAGACCACAGGATTCAGGACTTGTAGCACAGGGTAAGGACCGATGAATCTTGGAGCAAACTTCATGGTGGGCACCTTCAACCGGAGATTACGTGTGGACAGCCATACCCTGTCGCCAACCTTGTATTGTGGAGCGGCTCGCCGTTTCTTATCCGCAAAGAACTTGTACCGGACTGAAACCTTCTTAAGATTAGCATGAACCTTACTCCAAATTTGTCTGAAGTGTAGTAGAGTGGACGTTACGGCTGGAACCTCTTCCATCGGAAGGCTTAGTAATTCTGGAACACTTGGATGGAACCCATAGTTGATGAAAAATGGAGATTCACCAGTGGAAGAATGAAACAAATGATTATGGGCAAACTCTCCCCAAGGTAACAACTCCACCCAGTTGTCCTGTGAAGGGGAGAGATAAAGACGGAGGAAAGTCTCTAGATCTTGATTGACTCGTTCCGTTTGTCCATTCGTTTGGGGATGATAAGCGGAGGAAAACTTAAGTTTAATCTGTAGAGTCGAACAGAGGGCTTTCCAAAACCTTGCGGTGAACTGTACCCCACAATCAGAGACTATTTCCTGTGGCAACCCATGCAACCGAAAATGTTCTTGGATGAACAGTAGAGCTAGTTTCGGGGCTGTTGGTAGACCATTCAAAGGAACGAAGTGTGCCATCTTCGAAAAACGGTCGACGATTACCCAAACGGTGTTGCAACCCTTGGAATGGGGCAAGTCAGTGATGAAGTCCATGGAAATATGAGTCCAGGGTTTCATAGGAATGGACAGAGGACGAAGCAACCCAGCAGGAGGTAAACGGGGAGATTTATGCTGTGTACACTGGGGACAGGAATTAACGTAATACTGTACATCCTTCCTCATGGAGTCCCACCAGTAAGATCTTTGCAGAAACTTGTACATCTTCTGGGCGCCGGGATGACCGGAGAATTTGGAGATATGGGCCCACTGAAGTATCCTCGACCGGAATTTGACCGGTACGGACATTCTTCCAGGAAGAGGACCTGGAGTAGTCGAGGCAGCAGAGACAGAAATTGGATTTAAAATTAAACTCCGTTCAAAGGAATCCTCATCATCTGTGGGAGTTTGTGAACGGGACAGTGCATCCGCTTTGGTATTGAAAGTCCCGGCTCGGTATTTGATAATGAAAGAAAATCGAGTGAAGAAGAGTGCCCATCTAGCTTGGCGAGGATTCAAACACTGTGCGGTTTTGATATACAACAAATTTTTGTGATCAGTGTAAATGGTAGTCACATGTTTGGCCCCCTCTTAGAGATATCTCCACTCTTCCAAGGCAGATTTAATCGCCAAGAGTTCCTGGTCTCCAATAGTGTAATTCCGTTCAGCTGGAGAGAATTTACGAGAGTGAAAGCCGCACGGATGTAATTTCTTATCTGAGGCATACTGAGAGAGAACGGCCCCAACTCCGACCGAGGATGCGTCGACTTCTAGGAAGAAAGGTTCCTCGAAATTTGGTTGTTGGAGTACTGGAGCGGACATAAAAGCTGATTTCAAGTGGGAAAAGGCCTCTATGGCTTCGGGAGACCACAACCCCGGGTTGGAACCCTTTCTCGTTAGGGAGGTAATGGGTGCAACAATGGTGGAGAAACCTCTAATGAACTTTCTATAATAGTTCGCAAAACCCAGGAACCTTTGTATTGCTTTCAAGGAGAGTGGCTGTGCCCAGTCCCGAATGGCAGAGAGTTTCTCCGGATCCATGCGAAGCTCCTTCCCCGAGATAATATAACCGAGGAACGGTATTGATGTTACTTCAAAAGTACACTTGGACATCTTGGCATAGAGATGATTCTCACGTAGACGGCGGAGTACCTCTTTGACTTGTAATCTGTGTTCAGCAAGGTCTTTTGAAAAAATCAGGATGTCATCCAAATACACCACGACACTTAGGTATAACATGTCTCGGAAGATTTCGTTGACGAATCCCTGGAAGACAGCAGGAGCATTGCTAAGACCGAACGGCATCACCAGGTACTCATAATGCCCATCCCGGGTATTGAAGGCGGTCTTCCATTCATCTCCCTCTCTGATGCGTATAAGGTTATAGGCCCCCCTCAAATCGAGCTTGGAAAAAACATGGGCACCACGAACTCTATCAAATAACTCTGTGATTAGAGGCAAGGGGTATTTATTTTTGATGGTAATATCATTTAAGCCGCGGTAGTCGATACATGGTCTTAACCCTCCGTCCTTTTTTTTCACGAAGAAAAAGCCCGCTCCAGCCGGGGAAGTAGAGGGGCGGATGAATCCCTTGTGAAGATTGGTTTTGATATAGTCAGACATAGCCTGTGTCTCTGGGAGAGACAGAGGATAAATGCGACCCCGAGGCGGCATTTTTCCAGGGATAAGGTCAATGGGGCAGTCCCAAGCTCTATGGGGTGGTAACTGGTCGGCTGCTTGTTCCGAAAACACATCTCTAAATTCTTGGTATGCCTCTGGAATAGGTTCCTCCTCCGCCTTAGAAGAAACACGAAGCGGACAAACAGGGGTGAGACAGTTAACGTGACAAAAAGAACCCCAAGACCGAATCTGTGCGGTCTTCCAATCGATATGGGGATTGTGACTTTTGAGCCAAGGTATTCCGAGAACTAGATCGTGATGCATTTCCGGGATCACCAGGAACTCCAAGTATTCTTGATGTAGAGCCCCGACCTGTAGTTTAACTGGAACCGTGCGTTCTGTTATGATACCCTTGGATATCCTAGTACCATTGATGGCTGTCAAGGAAATAGGCCGTTCGATGGACCGTACTTCCAAATTCAGGCTTTGAACACAGAGGGAAGAAACAAAATTCCCCGCAGCTCCAGAGTCCAACAGGGCTTCAAAAGACTTGGAAGTGGCCTTGGTGATTAACGTTACAGGAAGCAAACAGTCCGAAGTGGGAGAAGATTTGGTCGTAACCCCCAACTTGACTCCTCCGGAACAAGCTAGGCCTTCTCGTTTCCCGGACGGGATTTGCAGGACTTGATGAAGTGACCCGCAGCTCCGCAGTACAGGCAGAGCTTACCCTCATGACGACGTTGCCGCTCCTCCGGGGACAATCGGGATCGGTTAATCTGCATGGGTTCGTCTAGACTTGGACCCACCGCTTGCCTTGCAGGAGGAAGCCGGAACCTAGAACGATCCGATCGACTACGTTCTCCTCCACGTTCCTGCATCCGGAGATCTACCTTGACACAGAGGGAGATCAATTCCTCTAAAGAACCCGGAAGCTCTCGAGTGACCAACTCGTCCTTCAGGCGATCAGAAAGACCGTTCCAGAAAGCAGCTCTCAGAGCCTCATTATTCCAACGAAGTTCAGAGGCAATGGTTTGGAAATGAACCACATACTGACCCACGGATCGGGAGCCTTGACGGATGCGGAGTAAGTCAGAAGAGGCCGAGGTCATCCTGCCGGGCTCGTCAAAAATGCGTCGAAAAGACGTGATGAATTCGGAGTAATTGGAAACCAGTGAATCAGAACGTTCCCATAATGGCGACACCCAGTCCAAGGCAGATCCTTCCAGCAGAGAAATAATATATGCTACCTTGGACCGGTCTGTAGGAAAGTTGTGAGCTAGTAGCTCGAAATGTACCTCGCATTGGTTTAAGAAACCACGACAATTCTTAGGATTCCCATTGTAACGGGATGGCGTAGGCAGCTGAAGGCGCGGAGTGGCACCGGCCGATGGTTGGACATTGCTGGAGGTGGCAAGTGGTGCAGCTACCGGAACTGGTGCCGGAATTACTGAGGCTAGAGACGCCTGAATCTGATCCAGACGTCCGGACAACTCCTGGAGGTACTGCATCACCTGACCTTGTGCCGCTTCCTGACTTTGTACACGGGAAGCCAGGTCCTGGATGGCACCTGAGTCCGTGTTCCGATTCCCCGGGTCCATGGGTCCTGAGTATACTATCACTGACCTGGTTTGAGGAGGTTGTGGACTCGGGGTTTCTTCCGATGACCGGGAAGTGGAACCGCAACTGGGCCGCAGCAGAGATGGACGGATGTAAGTCTTCCTCATGCAGGATCTGATCGGCGGACAGGAGGCACGTGCGGACGCTGAAGGTCTCCTGAAAGAGAGAACTTGACAGGTGCTGGTAAATCACGAAGGTGCTGGGAGGCACGGAGGTGCTGGGAGGCACGGAGGTGCTTGGAGGCACGGAGGTGCTTGGAGGCACGGAGGTGCTTGGAGGCACGGATGTGCTGGAGGCACGGAGGTGCTTGGAGGCACGGATGTGCTGGAGGCACGGAAGTGCTTGGAGGCACGGAGGTGCTTGGAGGCGCGGAGGTGCTTGGAGGCACGGAGGTGCTTGGAGGCACGGAGGTGCTTGGAGGCACGGAGGTGCTTGGAGGCACGGAGGTGCTTGGAGGCACGGAGGTGCTTGGAGACACGGAGGTGCTGGAGGCACGGAAGTTCTCGGAGGCACGGAAGTTCTCGGAGGCACGGAGGTGCTGGAGGCACGGAGGTGCTTGGAGGCACGGAGGTGCTTGGAGGCACGGAGGTGCTTGGAGGCACGGAAGTGCTTGGAGGCACGGATGTGCTGGAGGCACGGAGCACTGGAGATCACAGGTACAGTTTGAACGATGATACTCAGGCGCCGGAGCACTGCCCGGCGTCTGAATTTAAACTTCCCGCCAGGGCCTGATTGGAGGACGGGCCGATGACGTCACCCGCAGCTCCCGAGGACGTCGGACGTGGAGGCCTGCTAGACGGAGCGCCGGACGCCGGGGACCCGCCAGCGAGGACGGCCGCACGGAGACCCAGCGCGCCCGGAGAGGTAAGTATGAAGACCGCGGCGCCGTGACACTCTGGCTTCACCCCTGGCCCTTGGGTGGCTGGAGGGGGGGGGACCCCTTGATTTGGGGATTTAATGCCACGGCCGCAGGGACCGATATAAAAGTGTCCCCCGGCTGTGGCATTATCTCTCCAGCTAGTGGAGTCCGGTGCTGGTGTTAAAAATACGGGGGACCCCTACGCTTTTTGTCCCCCGTATTTTTGGCACCAGGACCGGACGCAGAGCCCGGTGCTGGTTCTAAAAATACGGGGGATCCCCTGTCATTCCCCCCCCCCCCGTATTTTTACAACCAGGACCGGCTCAAAGAGCCCGAGGCTGGTTATGCATAGGAGGGGGGACCCCACGCAATTTTTTTCAGGGTTTTTTAACCATTTTTGTGCCGTCCAAAAAGTTGAATCCAGGACGCACACTATCCGTCAATCTGTCCATTTTTCGACAGCGGGACTGTTGAATCCTTTTTTTATTGAATATGTCGAATTCGGGTCCCGGCGGGAGGGTAAGTGACTGTCTAATTTAAAAACGGTCGAATTCCAGCCGGAATTCGACCGCAATTGCATATACCCCATTATGAGGGAATTCAACATATTAACCAATAATTGATGTTAGAATGATACCTGACCACTCAGCAGTGATATGGTTGTTGGGATATAGATGCATGGATACAACTGAGTAACTGTGTGCTACTCATATGGGCCGTACTCATATGGGCCCTACACATTAGGCGATTTCACTGAACTATATGAACGTTCTCGTTCATTAATGAACGAGAACTCGTTCATGTCGTTCAGTGTGTAGGCACCAACGATAAACGATGCACGGCCCCGCATAACATTCGATTACACAGTGTCGGACTGAGGCATAAAGGGCCTACCGGGGGAATGCAGTGGTAAGGGCCCATGTTTAAAGGTATGGCCAGTCTCCTGAAGGGGTGTGGCCAGCCACTACATTGGTTTGCCTAACCCTGAGGGAGCGCATGGTCTGGGCCCCTTGATAAATATATATAGGAAATACTGCTAATGCATGCATGATACTGTACCAGAGTAATACACCATAGTCCTGTGTAGTATAAGATAACATGTATAATGTACAATTCAAGTGCACAGTCTGGAACCTGATCCATAGTGGAGGGGAAGGCCCGCCCCCCCTCCCCCCCACACACACAACCAGACAGTGGGGCCCACCGGTGGTTTCCCCTGTACCCCTGTGGGCCAGTCCAACTCTGCGATTACACCATCTTAACATATGTTAGTATTCTCACAAGTGGCAAATATACGGAACCGGTATAACAGGACTGTGCACAAGTCGCGGGAACACCTGGCAGCTCCTTTTACATATGTTTCTCCTTGGGGGGCTTGTTCACGAGGAGACAAAGATTTCTGCACTTTGCTTTTGTATAGTCGCTATTCCTACAGTAACTTAAGCCTTTTCACATCTCGTGTAAGGAGAATACATTACTGATTTACACAATTACTAGTGGACATTTTGAACAGACAACAAAGGGAAAAATTGGAGATAAAGCTATATGTCTTCAGGGGCTGGATGATTCACTCCATTTACTGTAGCTTGGCATTTTGTCAGTTGTATTGTTTCAGTGTTTGAATGTACAGTATGATGCAGCCCAGCACATATAGCAACTCTTGTAGATACAATCACTCAATTGTTATTGCACAGGGAAAACTTAAACAAGTGTAGACCTGCCTGACAAAGCAATCTGTGAACTATTTCTGTTCAGCTTTAATGTCCCTTTCTGTATTTACGCCCACAAAGAGATCATACGGTAATGAAATGAGAGAGGAGACTCCCTTTATGCTCTCATGTAAAGCAGAGTGGCTGGTTTGGTTGCATTATATTTTAGGTATTATTGACACTACGGAATCTACTGTAGCTCTATTGAGGTTCTGACCTATTTTCTAAACTACACCCATGACTAGCTAGGTTTCATAACTTACAAAATAAAGTATAGAGATAGGCTGTCAGAAACCAGGCTGTAACACTAATCTGCTAATACTAGGGCATATACTGCATGCATGCACGCTTCATTGAAAGGTATTTGTTAGTTATAAATTGACATTCGTATAACACATATCCACATTATCTTGGAAATTTAGTCACAAACAAGTTGATAGAATGTGCTAAATTCATTCTGTAAATGCTTTATTAAGGTACCGACGTTTCCAATGTATTGTGACCTTTTACATGTATCGATATGTATGCTACTTTGATTATTCTGTTACACAGTATATGGCGTGTTTATTGAGCATCTGGCATGTTACCAAGTAATGGGATTGTGTTACTGTAGCAACCACATTCTCCTGAATGAGTGTACAATGGGAGCCTTCCTGACGAAGCAGTAGGCCAGTAGAGGAAATTATCCCTATGTTAAGCATTTTTGTAGACATGCAGTTTACTGAAGAAATATACAATACAGTAAATTGTATTGAAAATTATAAAGACACCCCATTGTACACAGAGCTACATACACTAGTATGGTTTTTTACAGTTTTGAAAGCTTTCCTGTTGGTAGAGGAGAGGTCTATCCTCCATTTGCACAGTTGAATCTAGTCCTGATTGTTTGGTTCAGTGTAGACTGTACTGTCTCCCAGGTTGTCCACCCTGCTGACATCAATCCCTTGGATTGGTTCAGTTGTCTAAGTGCATATTTAAATTTATTTCTGGTTCAAAAACTGTTTTATTTATTTTTGGTACGTTGATGTTGTGCATAACACATAATTACCTACTTTTGCAGGCTGTGCTCCGCAAGATTCAGATCAGTGGGGGTGCGGTACCGCAATTCACGCCCAGGGGGGGGGGGGGGGTCTACGATAATGCAATTCTTGTGAGAACGCTACTAAATTCTGCAGTCTCATGAAAATTCTGGAAGCTCAGCCAAGTATGGTGTAATAGACCTTATAATACTATTGATGAGCAATTAATGATAGTTTTTCCAAAAAGCTTCCACTATTCCTGCAAAATGACTATGCTTGCCATGTACTTGTGGACTACAGATGAGAGGCAGCTCTCTAATAATCACCTGTTGTACACTGGGAAGTGATTATTGTCTTTGTAATTTAAGACTCAATATTCACCCATATCCTGGTGGATAAAATTGACATATCAGTCAATATCAGAACTTACTGAGCAAGTTGTGATGCTGAGAAATAATATTTTCCATTTGGGATCCCAAGCCCTCCCTCCTTTGCAAATTTGTGAAGGATCCACAAGATGCACCTGTCCATAAGAACTGTGTAATTTGATGTTGGAGTGACTGCAATGCTTTCAATGGTAAATTAATTGGAAGCACTTTATAAACATAATAATCTGGCAGCGCATTCAACTTGACTACGTTAGCTTGCACAGTCCAAGAAATAGAGTTCAAAACTATAGTGGCATAGTGCAACAGATGGAAGAGTTCTGGGTAGTTCGCTGAATACAATTGGTCATGTAGTCTTGTTAGAGGTCTGCTAGACATTTTTTTTACCAATTAAATTAGCAATTTGTTGATGGAGGAATATTGAGGTCAAGAATTTTGGTTTTCACAAAATCTATCCTAAAATTAGACATCTCGTTAAACATTCATTTCATGCTCCAAGTTTAAGAGTAATATTTGCATCTATTAAAATAAAATGTATATAATTTACATAAAGCAACGGTTCTGAAACTGTTGGCCGTGATCCCAAAGTTGTTTGCAACCAAATCAGCATGGAGTCGTGACTCCATGCTGATTGTCAGGCTGATTAGGACTCCTGATCTCTCAGCCAGTGATCCGAGGAGTCTGAAGTAAGTTGAACTGTCTGCCCTGCCCCCACCCCAGTGCACAGCCTCTCCAGTCCCACTCAAAGCTGCAGCCAGCAGCTGCAGAAACTACTTACAGATGAAAAAAGCAGCCAGTACCTGCAGCAAACCATTGGTCAGTCTCAGAGAAGCCAGCTCTCAGTGAGCCATACTCTCCAATTCTAGGAAGAACCTGTTGTAAGTAAGTGAAGCCTGGGGATAAGGTAGGGGAAGGGGGAGTGTAAAGCAGGAGGGGAGCACCGAATACAGACTGTATGGGATGTGTTAATCACCCACTGCCTCTCCCTAGTCACCCACTACCTCCACTTAATCTACCCCGGACTTGCCTACTCTCTCGGAATGGCCGGGAGGCTGACGAAAATTGGGTGACGCTGCTGGCCCCCAAGTAAAGAGGGCCACCAGCCACATCCATACACAAACTCACCGCAGCTGGAAAGGTCCAATGATGTGATTCATGTTGAATCGTGTTATCATGGCCCCGCCTCCTGCCCCACATTGCTGGCATTGTGTAGCGGGGGCAGGGCCACAGTGATGCAGTTTTGTGGACATGCCCCTTTGCATCATCGCACCCGCCGGCACCCCCCATATGCCATGTGCCTCTGCAATTCTGACCTGGCTGCCTCCTTCGGGAAGAAGCAGACAGAAGATCAAGTATGCTCAATCTGTCACTCTCTGCCTCCGCCTGTCACAGTCTACCTCCGCCTGTCACCGTCTGCCTCTTCCTATCACCCTCTGCCTTCCCCCATCACCCTCTGCCTCCTCGTCACCCACTACATCCCTCTGTCATCCACTGCCTTCACCCTGTCACCCTATTCCTTCTACCTGTCACCCACCGTTTCCCCAGTCACCCTCTGCCTCTCCCTGACGACTCCATAGCCTTAACAGGGGGTATAAATGTAACATTTGCATTAATGTATTAAAAAAAATAAAAATGTGCAGGTCAGGGGCTCCAAAAGGAGCTCGTCCCTGGAATGTGTAAGAAATGAAGCGATCGCCTTAGCGGTCACTTCACTTCTTCTGTTTTGTGTCTTCGCAGTGCTGCTGTGCATGCGCGCTCTGCTGACCATGCATGTGTGGCGGACACCCTTTAACGGGATATATTGTACTCTGGGGAGTCAACCGAATTCCAGACATTTAGAATTATTTCTACATTTATATACCACGATCTCTGTCACAAGGGTGAAAATCCTGCTCTATTGTGAATTTTGAAATAGTTGGTAGGTAAACAGTTAAAGCTGAGGTGGCAGGATTCTGATACAATGTGATCCCTGTGACCAAATTGCCATTCAAGCTGAAGTGTCCAAGAGATTTTCTAATGAAGTTCCAAGAGAATGGATCAAATGTCAGTTCTGCATCTAGGGTCTAATTCAGATCTGATCGCTGGGCTGCGTTTTTTGCTGCCCTGCAATCAGATAGTCGCCGCCTACAGGGTGAGGGAAAAACGCTGTGCAAGTGTGTGATCGCTTCGTTAGCAGAGCTGCACAAAAAATCAATTTGTGCAGTCTCTGCGCAGCCCAGGACTTACTCAGCTGCTGCGAATGAATACTCCTGATTGGTGCCGGAGCCAACGTCTGACACCCTCCCTCAAAACGACTGCGCCCGCCTGCGTTTATCCAGATACTCCAAGAAAACGGTCAGTTGCCACTCACAAACGGCCTTTTCCTGCCAATCTGCTTGCGAACGCCCGTAAGAATGGATCCTTCGCACAATCCCGTTGCTGACCGGCGATCCCCTTTGCAGCTGTTCAATGCACCGGCGCAGTACGTCTCAGATGCCTGTGCAGTTTGGGTTTGATCGCACGCTGTGCGCAAACACACAGCAGTGATTAGATCTGCATTACCCCCCTAGTGCAGTCACCAGTGAGGGAGTTCTTGAGTGTGCAACAGTCATTACATTTATATATATCCTAATGCTAGGAAGCCGTTGCTGTCCAGGAATAAATCCTCTCTGGTTTGAATAAATTATAGAGGTTATAAATCCTGCAGGTCTGCTGGCCAAAAGTTTGAGTTTCAAATCCAAGTTTAGAGAGGACACTGGTCAATAGCAAGGCTGCTTGGAACTTTCCCTGCCTTGTTGAAAGACTCTGATTTCTGTCTGTCTGGTGTTTTTTGTTTTTTTTATCCAGGCCTGGGGCAGAAAAGTTTTTTGAGACACTTAATTGTATGAGCTATTTATTATATTTAACCGTTGGGTGTTGCTGAGTTTAGGGAGAGAACTAGATTACAGAACATGGACCCTAATTCTAGTATAGTATACATGAAGGAAGGTTATAGTGTTTCAAATTAGGCACGGTAGTTAAATATAGGTACATATAAGTTTTATAACAGTATCAATTCTTAAATAATATGGGTAAGGTAAAATATGTTTTTCAATAAATTTGCATACAGGTATGGGCCGGGTCAGCGTTTGTGGAGGCCATTCCATGCGATTTTCTGGGCCGCCTTTTGTCATGGGTATCCCCAAGCTCTATTTTTGATGAATAAATAGTTAGCACTTTTACATAATTTAGAGTACACAGCACTGATATTGGTATAGCACCAATAGAGAACTATTAGCAGCGTTCGGCACTTGCATGGTGAACTCTGGCTGTCCACTTCACCAAATGCACATA
The DNA here is from genome assembly GCF_028390025.1 of Pseudophryne corroboree. Classification (NCBI taxonomy): domain Eukaryota; kingdom Metazoa; phylum Chordata; class Amphibia; order Anura; family Myobatrachidae; genus Pseudophryne; species Pseudophryne corroboree. Next base: position 454,168,521 of record NC_086446.1, read on the forward strand.
CAATAGTTATTATATTCATCAATGCATTCTTGGTTCTCATAACATTGAGGCGTTTTTTTGTTTTGTTTTAATGTATTTATTGAATTTTTTCATATAGGCAACAAAAAGAAGCATAATCCATCATATGTATACAATCATTCCACACACTGTATATCAGGATTAGATTATCCTTCTGAAAACACAAACATGAAATCATAAGAATAAAACTGAAAGGACAAAGACAAGGGAGGAGAAGTGAAAAATAAACATTGTTTTTAAGTCACATTGTAGCAAGGGAAACATCCCCATTATAAGAGATCCATATTAAACCTTCAGAAGATGGGAAACCAGCTTGTGAGTATAACTAATAATTAGGGAGAACTAATCTGCTTAAAAGAACTCCAGTTTAAAGAGTCAAAAATGCGCAAAAGATGGGTCCGGAGTGGCTCCTCCAGAATTTCAATATATGGTCCCCACTTTTTATAAAAAGGAAGTACATTTTTGTCCAATCAGAGAGGGTGGATTCACGTTCAAAGTACAGCGTAATTGGTCACCATAGTCAATAAATGTTTCAGTCTAGGGGCAGTTTTATGAATCCACTGAGTTAAAATAAGTTTCTTTGCCAACGTAAATAATATATTT